>NW_022436992.1:7170627-7203259 GCF_009761245.1 Sapajus apella | reverse complement strand
AAACCCACTGGTGTGCTATATTCAGGAGACCCATTTCATGTGCAAAGACACATATAGACTCAAAGGGATGGAGAAAGATTTACCAAGTAGATGGAGAGCAAAAAAAAAAAAAAAAAAAAAAAAAAAAAGCAGGTGTTACAATCCTAGTCTCTGATAAAATGGACTTCAAACCAACAAAGATCACAAGAGACAAAGAAGGGCAGTACATAATGGTAAAAGGATCAATGCATCAAGAAGAGCTAACTATTATATATATATATATATGCACCCAATACAGGAGCACCCAGATACATAAAGCAAGTTCTTAATGACTACAAACTACAAAAGGTCTTAGACTCCCACACGATAATACTGGGAGAGTTTAATACTCCACTGTCAATATTGGACAGATCAACGAGACAAAAAATTAACAAGGATATCCAGGACTTGAACTCAGATCTGGACTGAGCAGACCTAATAAACATCTACAGAACTCTACACTCAAAATCCACAGAATATATATTCTTCTCAGCACCACATTACATTTACTCTAAAACTGACCACATAATTGGAAGTAAATCACTCCTTAGAAAATGTAAAAGAATAGAAATCATAACAACCAGTCTCTCAGACCACAGTGTAATCAAATTAGAACTCATGATTAAGAAACTCACTCAAAGAGGCCTCAGATGCAACACCACACATCTATAACCATCCGATCTTTGACAAACCTGACAAAAACAAGCAATGGGGAAAGGAGTCACTGTTTAATAAATGGTGCTGGGAAAACTGGCTAG
Source organism: Sapajus apella (assembly GCF_009761245.1). Lineage (NCBI taxonomy): Eukaryota > Metazoa > Chordata > Mammalia > Primates > Cebidae > Sapajus > Sapajus apella. Next base: position 7,202,483 of record NW_022436992.1, on the reverse strand, counting down.
CCATGTGCAGAAAGCAGAAACTTGACCCCTTCCTGACACCTTACACTAAAATTAACTCCAGTTGGATTAAAGACTTAAACATAAGACCATAAATACCCTAGAAGAAAACCTAGACAAAACCATTCAGAACATAGGTGTAGACAAGGACTTCATGACCAAAACACCAAAAGCATTGGCAACAAAAGCCAATATAGACAAATGGGACCTAATCAAACCCCACAGCTTCTGCACAGCAAAAGAAACAGTTATTAGAGTGAATCGGCAACCAACAGAATGTGAAAAAATTTTTGCAAACTACCCATCTGACAAAGGGCTGATATCCAGATTCTACAAAGAACTAAAACAGATTTACAAGGAAAAAACAAACAAGCCCATTCAAAAGTGGGCAAAGGACATGAACAGACACTTTACAAAAGAAGACATACATGAGGCCAACAAACATATGAAAAAATGCTTATCATCACTGGTCATTAGAGAAATGCAAATCAAAACTACATTGAGATATCACATCCCGCCAGTTAGAAAGGTGATCATTAAAAAATCTGGAGACAACAGATGCTGGAGAGGATGTGGAGCAATAGAAACACTTTTACACTGTTGGTGGGAGTTAGTTAGTTCAACCACTGTGGAAGACGGTGTGGCGATTCCTCAAGGACCTAGATATAGAAATTCCATTTCACCCAGCTATCCCATTACGGGGCATATATCCAAAAGATTATAAATTGTTCTACTATAAGGACACATGCACACGAATGTTCATTGTGGCACTGTTTACAACAGCAAAGACCTGGAACCAACCCAAATGCCCATCGATGATAGACTGGATAAAGAAAATGTGGAATGGAATTCCACATGGAATATTATGCAGCTATCAAAAATGATGAGTTCGTGTCCTTTGTAGGGACATGGATGAACCTGGAAACCATCATTCTCAGCAAACTGACACAAGTACAGAAAATCAAACATATGTTCTCATTCATAGGTGGGTGTTGAACAATGAGAACGCATGGACACAGGGAGGGGAGCATCACACACTGGGGTCTGTAGGGTGGAAATAGGGGAGGGACAGCAGGGGGTGGGGATTTGGGGAGAGATAGCATGGGGAGAAATGCCAGATATAGGTGATGGGGAGGAAGGCAGCACATCACACTGCCATGTGTGTACCTATGCAACAATCTTGCATGTTCTTCACATGTACTCCAAAACCTAAAATGCAATTTAAAAAAAAAAAAAAAGAAACTCACTCAAAACTACCCAACTACATGGAAACTAAACAACCTGCTTCTGAGTGACTACTGGACAAACAATGAAATGAAGGCAGAGATAAAGAAGTTCTTTGAAACCAATGAGAATGAAGACCAACGTACCAGAATCTCTGGGACACATTTAAAGCAGTGTCTAAATGGAAATTTATAGCCCATATGAGAAGATAGGAAAGATCTAAAATAGACACCCTTTTGTCAAAATTAAAAGAGCTAGAGGAGCAAGATCAAACAAGTTCAAATCTAGCATAAGACAAGAAATAACTCAGATCAGAGCAGAACTGAAGGAGACACAACAAAAACTTCAAAAAATCAATAAATCCCTGAGTTGGTTTTTTTGAGAAGATGAACCTATTGTACTGGGGATCTTGAATCATTTGATTCAAATAGATGGTAGGGATTTCCATACTGGAATAATAATGAGCCTTTTTTTCTTCTTTACGTAGAGAGTAAAGATTGTTATTGACTGATTTACCATCTTTCATTACATCAACAATCAGTGGCTATTTGATGGAAGAAACAGGAGCTGAGAAGAAACCAAGCTTACAATATCTACCAGGACCAGTGATCTACAAGGGCTAGAGATTTGAGCAATTTCTTCAGTAACTCAGCCACGCATGAGCAAGAATGCTTTAGGGCAGTGAGCTGTTCAGCTACTGATGTATTAAAGTTGGAGCCTATGGAAAGACACTTGAGGTGAGAAATGAGATGCAATTCCAAGCACATAAATAAGTTCTACCTGCAAAGTCTTTACTCAGAGAAGAACACACAAAATAACCTTATGAAGCAATGTTCCTTTCCTTTGTCAAATTAATTTTGTCATCCAAAAATAGTCATGATATTTTCTTTTCACACAGTAACTTAAAACTTCAATTAAAGTCTCTTTTAATTACTTAAATATATACTTCAGTATATAGTGATTGGGCAAGAGCAAGTAAATAAATTTCATATCCCATTTTTACCTAACTGAAGCAAGTAAAATATAATATTTGAAAGAAATTATTATGTTATGACCCTTTAGGAGAATTATTCAACTAGATTGACAATTTCATTACTTTATGAATGGTTGGAATTTGGAATGTTCATTCCACAAATTCAAAAATCTCTGATGGCTACAAGTAGCAAATATAAAGAAATTCATGTCATATATATTTCTTCTGTATGTCCTTTGGAGGCATGTATTCTTAGCATAAAGTGAGAGCTACTTTTATTATAAAGACAAGAAATCTGAAATTATGCAGCTCAAAAAATAACCATTTGATTATACAAGGAAAATATCTTTTAAAGATTTTAAAATATGTCATTTCATTTTTAGAAAAGAAAGGTATAACATGTCTTAGGAAAGTAACAGGAAAAAACGTTTAAACAAGCTAAAGTCAATATTTCTTAAATGTATGTTTCCCAGATATAGCCGTAGATCTGAGTTCAAACCCTAATTCTGCCACTTACTCCCCAAGGGACTTTTGCCAAGTTATGTAATTTCTCAGAGCTGCATATTTCATGTACTATTTTATGAATATTTGGCATATTTTTTTACAAATTTGTACTGTGAATTTTGACCATAGACCCAAATAAGAGACACTCTATAATATACTCTATAATTTTGTACGTTCTACATTAATATTTGAGGTCATAGCAAGGATTTAATAGCACATAGAGACACAACTGGGAAAGTGATAGGGGAAAACCACAGCAAAAATGAAGAAAAATAAAACGTTCCAGGTGTACCATCTGTCTCATTTATTAATAATTGGATGTAAATATTGATTGTGTTAGTGTAAGACAAGTTTTCTTAATGGGGTGATTTAAAAAAAAAAAAGAGAGACCTTCCTCCTTTCCACTTTTTTAACCTTATTGATCCTGGGCTTGTGTTCATGTTTAACATACACACACTCACAGACATCCATATTAAAACCCTCAGTTCATCTGATTTCTAATAGTTGATTGCGTTCTAGCCATAGTGACATTACATTAGAAAACCTGAGAAACTAGAGTCATAAAAATTGCTAAGAACCTACTTTTGCCATTTTCTAAGTAATTTAGCATTTCTAGAGCAAAGGAGGACCAATAGTCTTTGCCTTTGACATGTAAAATGTAATTTTTATCTTCATGGGAAATGCCATGAAATTATAAACAGGCTTGAACTATAACTGAGAAACGAAAGGCTATCTTCTTCATTTCAAAATCAATCTGAGGTCACTGTTCTTTAACTGTGGGAGGCCATGTATTACCTTTAAGGAGAATAATAGTTGCCTTCATCTCTCATCTCAAGTCTGAGCAAACATAAAATCAGAAATATACATGCATCTCTATCACAGACAATACATTATTCACTAATATTCAATTTTCCTCTATTTCAGGGCATAAAAGGAAAGGTATCTCCCTACAAGCCTCAAGTTAAGTAGAATCATATGACTTGCTTTGACTAGTAAAATATGGTGGATATGGAGTAATATTCCAGTTCTTAGCGATTAAGGCAAGGGCTCCTGGGATTGCAAAAGCCCAGGCTGATATGGAAGTGGAAAGCGGCACTTTTCCAAGCTGGACAATTGACCTGGACAGTAAGAATGTAAAAAATATAAGCCTTTTTTCTTTGAATCATTGAGATTTGGAAGCTCATTTGTTTACCTAGTACAAGCAAACAAATCCTGACTTATATAATCACTTTCTCCACTAGCTTCTAGAGTATCCTCCCGCCTATCAGTCTTTTTTTGAGAAAGGTGACTAATGACTCATACTTTCAAACTAAGTGCATCCAGCTGTTTTTTTTTTTTTTCTTATGTATGCTACAGTTCTAAAATAGCTGATTCATGAGAAGATACATGAAAACCAAGAATTGGAAATGCCAGATATAGGTGATGGGGAGGAAGGCAGCAAACCACATTGCCATGTATGTATTTATGCAATGATCTTGCATGTTCTTCACATGTACCCCAAAACCTAAAATGCAATAAAATATAAATTTTAAAAAATAGAAAATAAATAAAAAGACAAAAAGAAACAACTTGCAAACAGAAGTTTAATTTGATATCATCTTCTCAGAAAAGAAATCAACTGAAGCCTCAGTTTTTCTTAGGCAGAATTCTCCTTAATTACTCATAAAATGAGCCTAACATGTTCTTTCCTTAAATCTGGGCATATTCGCTGTTAGGCAGCTCTGTATACAAAATGGCATTATGGATGAATTCTGCAGTATTCCCTGAAATGGTTTTGCTACTCTCTCACCTCTATCTCCAGCATTTATGACATTTCTATCTATTTCTATTGGTTTTCTGTTTTTAAAACATAAAATTTCTACAGTTGCTCTTCCAGAAATGAATTATTCAGCAATATATTCTTAATAAATATTAGACTTGAGATTAGGCATCGATTAAGAAAGTATTTGATGCTACCGTACAGATTTTAATAAGATATAATCCTTCTCTTCAATAGTTTACAATCCAGTTAGACAGCAAAGCTGTATGTAATAAATGTCCCCCCTACAAAAAAAATTGCCAAACAAAAAACAGCAATCAATATATCTAACCATGTCAAGCCTGTAATATTGCCAAATAAGAAACTACATGGAATGCTGTTTCTCTGAACTGGCATTTATATTTCTAAGGCAATAAATGAGTCATTTATTCTCTCTTGGTGTCTTAGGCTCCATGTCTGTAAAACGAGAGATTGGACCAAATAATATCCAAGGTTCCCACAAACTCTGGAAAACTGTAATTCAGAATTACAAAGCACATGATAGTACTAATATTCCTATCTTTAGAAGTTGTTCATTCTATTCACAGCAATGATGTTTCTGAGTCTTAATTTTGCCATTTTAAGATGCAGTATACCCAAGTATTAGCTCTGAGTCTGGACAGATTCAGCATTTGGTTTTAGACATCAAAGGTAAATGTACCTTCACTCAGAGCCTTCCAGAATTCTGTGATGCTTAAACAGGATTGCCATTTAATGCCTGGTTGTTGAGAGCACCTAGAAAGAAAGTGACCTATATTACAGGCAACCCAGGGCACAGGAGATAGCAGTGAGGCTTCCCAGACTGATGAAGACTTGATTCACTGAATTTATTAATGGCGTGTTAAAAATGACAGAGAAAGAAAATCCTTTGATCTGAAAATCAGAAAAGCCCAGTACATAAATCAATGAAAATACTACCCCTTTTCACTTATAGCTTTGGAATACTATCAATTTCCTTTCTTTCCTATATTAATGTATTATAACTAAAATATTTCTGTCTAAAAGGCAACCTCTAATTGATTGCCTAACTAAAGTTTTTTACAAGTTCTTATCAGCCAATTCTAACTTGAATCATTGTATCACCCCCATCATGAAGTATGTCTTTCCCTTTCTCCAGCTTATATTTTAAATATTTATTCTGATATTCAGTTGAAGAAAAGAGTTATACTGAATTTTAGTAAAACAGAAATGACTATACATATAGTCTTTGAAAACTGCCAAACAAGGTATTTGCTATCCATAATTCGTGTTGGATTTTAATGGGTAGTTGATTTCCTATCTTACCTGCAGGAAATATTTAAGACTTTTTTTTTTTTTTTTTTTTTTTTAAGATACAGAATCTCACTCTGCTGCCTAAGCTGGAGTGCAGTGGTGCAGTTATAGCTCACTGTAGCCTCGACCTCTGGGCTCAGGCAATTCTTCTAACTCAGTTCCCCAAGTAGCTAGGACTACAGGTGCGTACCACCATGCCTGACTGATTTTTTAAATTTTTTGTACAGACAATGTCTTGCTATGTTGCCCAAGCTGGACTCAAACTCCTGACTTCAAATAATCATCCTGCCTTGGCCTCCTAAATTGCTAGGATTACAGGCACAAGCCACCATGCCTGGCCTTCATTCTTAAATAGACTTTTTTACTGTTTTCTGGGAAAACCATGATGAACTTTGAAAAAAGACCATAAAGCAAGGAGAGATTTTAAAAGTTAAATGTGATTAAAGTATCTTTAAATAAATCAACAAAAGGTAAAAAGGAGAAAATCATTGGTAGAAATAAAGAAGTATAAAATTACTGCAAATAATGAGCAAAAGAAGTGGAGAAATTTAATTGAAATACAGTAACACACCATCATATGGAACCTACTATATTCCAGAGAATGTTAAAAATAATTTGCAAATATTAATACATTTAGTTTTCACAATACCTTCATGAGAGAACTGGCACTATAAATCTAAATTAACAAATAATGAAGAGACACAGAAAGTCTTTGTGTTTTGCACAAAGACATGCACCTGCTAATACGTGGAAGATTGACAGTTCTGAACCTCTATATTCTGACTGCTTTTACAAACTAATAATGTACTTCAATTAAAATCTTAGTTTAAAAGATAAGAACAGCAGGCTAGATTCTAAAAATACAGTTTTATGCAATCAGCTGAAATTAACCTAAAACATAAAAAAAAGAGAAAAATAAGAAAAATAATGAAAAAGATTTATTAGGCAAATACTAACTTTAAAAAGTTGGTGTCATTAAACAAATGTTTATAAATAACAAGTAAAATAAAATTTATTTTATTTAACAAAAACAAATTGTTTATTTTAATAAACTTAAATTTATTAAGCTTTAGCTAATTAACCAAGTAACTGAATTATTTAACTAAATTAACTTTAGCTAATTAACTTTAAGTAACTAAATAGTAGAGATAAAGAATACTACTTCATAATGTTAAATCTTCAACTTTTCTGGATGATTAAAAATAATGAATCAAACTCATCTACACAAAGAACACATATCAGAATACCTGGGACACAAACTGATGAAACTATATGGAGAAATTGATAAATGTTTTAGCTCTTTTCCTAATTAATAGATTCAACAAAGAAGAATACAAAAAGAAATTTGGAATATTTAAACAATTATTTTAACTAACCTAACTAGTGGATGAATATAAATATTGTAACCAACAATTGTAGAATTCATAAACTTTGTTAAAAATCTATTGTATGCTAGGCTATACAATAAATCTTACAAATTTCAATGGTTTGAAATTCTGCATATCAGAAGTCTGACAACAATGTATTTTGATTAATAATTACACAAATTATGGTTAGCAATTTAAAATCATAATTCTAATAATTCATGAATTAAATAATTATACATATGAAAAATACTTGCAATTGGGATAAGAAAATTAGTATATTTACACATAGGGATAATGCTAAGGTAGCAATTAAATGAAATTTATAGTCTTAAGTATATGCATTCAAAATGATGAAAAACTCAAATGATTAAATTAAGTAACCATTTCAAATGTGAAAAAGAGAAAATTTGGAATCATTTCAAAGAAGCAAAACAGGGGAGAAAGGAAATAAAATAATAAGTTTATAGAATTTATTAAAATAAAAGTCAAATGAGGAGCTAATACATTCAAAAGTTTCATAAAATATAATAGCAAAATGAACAGCAGTCAGCTAGATTGAGGCATAAACAATACTAGCAATTTTAAAAAAAACGTAAAATACTATAAAAAGCCTTATGTTGATTCATTTGAAAATCTAGATAAAATCCATAAATTCTGAGAAAAATACAACTTATTGCCACTGACACAAGAAAAAAAAATAAATAGAACATGCTCTGAAAAAGAAAATCGTCTTACAAATTAACAACAGGGACCAGTTGCTTTATAATTAAGTTTAACTATATATTCTCAGGTAATTCCAGTTTTAAACACAATCATATAGAAGAATAGGAGAGAAATGAAATGAAAAAAGAAATACTACTCAATGTATGAAAATGAGAAGAAATGAAGAGAGAAGTAATACTACTCAATGTACGGAAATTATATGAAAAAATATAAATTACTTCAAATACTTTATCAAAATACATATTTTTGTCAAATATTAGGGTTGAAATTTCTGGGGAGAGAGAAATAAAATGGACAAATCTGGGCATGCATACAGGGGTTTCATTATTATATATCAAGCTGGCGTCTGCATTTACTATTCAACTGGGTAAAGGTAGTCGGAAACAATATGTGATAAGTTCCGGACTAGGAGTCAGGTAACCAGACTTCCAGGATGCGTCTGTCACTGCAGGGGATTAGGCACATCTTTCAGTCGTTTAAACATGTTCATCTAGGATGTGAAAATTTTTTCTTAGGAGTTATTAAAGAAAACTATTATGTAGACGGAATGGAATCAAGGAAGGAAGAGGAGTCCATCCTATGGTGTCTAAAATACATTTTTGCTGTTTTCATGAAAAAAAAAATAAAGATCTCTTTCTACTTTGTTGGTTTATAACTGCAGCTTTTATTATGAAGAATGAGGTGGCATTTTAAAAATATCATTTGATTCTTTCACTAGTCGTTTACAAAACATTTCTTTAACTTTCATTGTTAAAGGATAAAATCCATATACTCTTGAACTGAAACCTTGGTAATATTTTTCTAATTCATTTTTCAGGTTTTTCCCATTATTCTCTTCTATGAATACTGCTCTTTTCAGGTTGAGTTACTGTTTTTCAAATAATTCTTTCATTTTCCGGTGTTTTGATGATACATTTCTAATGCAGAAGGCATTTTGATCATGTCCCTGCATTGAAATACTACTAATTCTTCAAGATCCAGCTGAAAAATTCTGAATACAGGGATTCATTCAGTTGTACATTTCCTGAATATATTTCTCCTTTTTCTAAAGTATTAGCTAGCAGCAGGGTGTGTGTACAAATTAAACAAGTGGATTTAATGAAGAAGAATAAAACCTTCTATTTTATTTAGCATCTAATGAAACTAGAAACATTTAACATGTAGATTAATTACAGTAGCATTGGTATGCAATCTATAAACTAATATATATTTATGAGGATGAGTTATTTTTTATTGTAGGTGAGTATGACTAATGTATAATACTCAAGTACTTATCCCCCTTGGTAGAGCTAGTTTTCAATCTAAGGTTTATCTCAGTTAAAAGGTAATAATAATTAATAGTACTTACATCATAGGGTTAATATGAATATTACATGAGTTACATAGCAAATTATAGGAACATGTAAAGTTATTAAAATAGCATCTGACTCATGGTAAACCTTTTATGGGCTAGTTATTTTTACTACTGCCATTTTTTCAAGTCGATGTCTATTTTAATGAAAAACTGTCCACCTGCATTTCAGGAAGTAATTTTTCTAGGCAAATATTTACTCCCTAAGCAAAGACTATCTGTCAAACAATGAAAAGCAAAAGTAAAACACAACAAAACAAAGCTGTTGCCTGACTTCCCCAATGTCCGCACCGACAGACATTTCTTATACTCTTTCCTTTCCTTTTCAGTTTGATATAGCAAATGTGTTATATATATTCTGATTTTCTTTATTATTTATAAAAGCAGAAAATTTGGTCTATGAATGATCACAGTGGTATCTCCAATGCCTAGATCAGAGGCTAGCACATTAAAAACAAAACAAAACAAATAAATATAGTTTAATCTATGAGATAACAGCAACGAAATATTACTTTCTACATAAATTTCATAACTTGTCTCTGATACCAAGTGAATCAATAAGTCTTATAGTAAAATCTCGTATATTCTAGAATTTGTGGAAACACACATCTTCATTTGCTTTTCCTTTTTCACCTAAAAAAATATAATTTGTCAAGTTATTTCCTATTCTTTCTTTGCATCATCTTACACACAATGAATAGTTAGCAAATATTTGAGTATAATCTGACATTTGAAAGAAAAAGACCAAGATAAATAAAGTTTCTCAAAAGAAACAGAAAACTGAGGGAATAAAAGGTCAACTTTTAAAGTTCTGATTTTATCTTCAGAGAAAGTACAGACTATTCTTAGAACAAAAATATAATGTTATGAGTAAAGTAGAGAAAAAATAAGAGTTCTTAGAAATTTGAATACAATTTTCAAAATAGTCATAATGATAGAAACCTGAAAAGCAAACTTGGGGATACTTCCCAAAATGTGGATCAAATATCAAGGAGAATGAAAATATAGAACAGATAATAGAAAAGAACATTAACTCAGGATTCACAAAATTGGATTTATTGGTGTTTCAGAAAAAGAAACAGGAAAAAAAAAAGATTTATCAAAGATTCAATGTGAAATTATTTTTCAAAGTGAAATGGAGAAACATCAAAAATTGGAAAAACTATACCAACTTTCAAATAGGACAAATAATAAAAGACCCATTTTCCAATATTTTAAAATTTCTCATACTGATGAAAATAGAGGGTACCTTTAAAAAATAAAAATAAAGACAGGGATTAGATATTTAATTGAGTAGTTTGGTTGTTAGAATGTAATGGGGAAAATTCCCTTACAATTTTGAGAGTAAAGTTTGAATCTACTATTAGACGTGTGAGAGCAATTTCATGAAATTTACCAAGATGCAAATTCTTATAGTTTGTCTAACAGATTTGCTTAGTCATAGGAAATCATTGAAAGAAGAGAGTAAATCAAGATATTGACTGTAAATGATCCAGGGAAGAGTGAATTTAGACACGGATAAGTGAAGACACAGGATGCCGCCTGTGCAGCTGGACTTGAGAGCATTAAATCCAGGCACATTGAGAGTGACTTCAGAAGGAAGGTCTTGGAAGAACAAGGCATGCCATGAGCTAGAGCAGGGGTCCTGAATCCCTGGCCCAGATCAGTACTGGTCTGTGGCCCATTAGAAACCTGGCCGCTCAGTAGGAGGCATGTGACAGGGAGGGAGTGCTACCAGCCAAGCACCACTTCCTGTCGATTCAGCTGTGACATATATTTTCCCAGGAGCACAAACGTTAATGTGAACGGCACACATGAGGAATCTAGGCTGTGTGCTCCTTACGAGAATCTAACTAATGCCTGTTTGATGATCTGAGGTCGAACCGCTTCATCCTGAAACCATCCTGACGCCCACCACCCACCATCCCTGGAAAAATTTTCTTCCATGAAACTGGTTCCAGGTGCCAAAAAGTTGGGGCTGCTCTGAGCTAGAGGATATGTTTGAGAATTTTGAAGACACTTGGGTTTTGAAGACAGATGCAGCAAAAAAATAAAAAGACCAAGAAAATGACAGATAATTACAATGTTCTACTTAACCACAGTAAATAATATCTGCAGATGTATAAAATATAAATACTAGTTATTGATTTTATTCTTTTAAAATAAAACTATAGATGAAATATAGAGTACTTGGTGTGGCAAACTGAATGTAAGTATAATCAACCTTGATATATGAAAATAAATATTCACGTTACAGAGGTTGGAAGGTCAAAATGGAGACGGTAAGGAGAGGTCACAAGAATAAAACTCTCTTGTTACAAAAAGCATAAAACTTTCTTTTTATTTTTGAGGCTGAATCTTACTCTCTTACCAGACTGGAAGAAAACTTTCTTACCACAAAAGGGATTATTTTTTTCCCCCAGGGAAGAGAGAAAAATAGATGTTAAGAAGAAAACTAGTTGCCCAAGCTACAGATTGATAACCAATATAATAAGTACAAATAGGATTTTAGTGATATTGAGCATGTGAGCTAAATTCTCACCCATCATATTAAAAAGGCAATAGTTTATTCAGCAGGTGAGTCCATTTATAATAGTAAAATCTCCTTGTTTAAAGGGTTTATTTTTTAAATATTGAAATTAAAAATATAAACAGCAATGATTATGTGTAGAACACAACATTGGAGATAGATGCTTGGAAAAATGTGTTGCTTTTCATAAGTTGATTTTTTGTATCATTTGGCATTAAAATACTTACATTTTAATTCGATTACAAAATAATTATATGGGGATTATATTATTGATTATTCCCTTGTATCAATAAGCTACCCACCTTGCAGACAGTAACATTTTATAGATGTTATCGTTGATGTTGTAAATTAGCTTAGAGAAAAATGTAATATATGCTAACAAAGTTTTGAATTATAGATTATTATTGAAGAATGAAGTGTGAGCCTTCATTTATTCATCTTTTTTTAATGTCCCTAGAAGCATTGTATAACTTATGTACATGCCTTTCTTTTAAGAATTTATTATAGGCATTTTACATTGTTTTTGGTAGTAAAAAAGTGACTCTGATCTTATATAGGAGCAGTTAAATATATAGAGAAACAATACTAATAGTCATTTTAATTTTATAAATAGCAGTCTTAGTTGAATCTCTTAGGTTTTCCAAGGATACATATGAATTCATCAGCACACAACTAATATATTTTTACAAAGTATCTTAGTTGCCATTGGTAACACTTCCAAAAAAATGTTAAGTAGTATTAATGACAGTGGATACTTATACTCACTTTGGTGGTAATGCTTCTCAATGAAGATAACTTTTTTTTTTAATTCATATTATGTTCTTTTAAGAAAATGTCCACCTTCACCCCACCCTATATTCCCCATCTCCATCTCCATCACTAAAGGTACTATTTTGTTTGTCACTAGAAAGACTGATAATTTTCTTAAGTGCTTTTTGTCAGATATTGAGTTAATATCACTGTGCTTGGGGTTTACTAACATGATACATTTTTGTAAAGAAGCAAACTAGGAACACTTTCTATTTTAGCAATTGAAATAGTTTAAATAGCAAGAAAGTTATCTGTTTCTTGAAACTTTAAAATAATTCAGCCAACATAGCTCTTTTTGGAAGGTCTTTGTTTTAAAGTTGCCTGACCAGCCTTTTGTTTGAATGTCAGGAGACGGTGCCTAGTCAACTGTAAGCAGCCACCCAACTAACTTTGGCTTACTCTTTCCTACCTCCTCTACCCCAGCCTTCTCTGATGACTCTCCTAACTGACTTGGGTGGTGGGTGGAGAAAAATGGACTGATCTCATCTTCAGTCCCATTTTGTCTGCAGTTAGACTTAGTGGAAACTGTCTCACTCTGAGCAACATCATTTTGCATTGATGTGACTCCACAGCTGTCTCTCACACCCTACGCTAAGATATTTATGAGACCTCTTAGAACTAACACTTCCAGAATGCTATATTGTTCTGGAATTACAGATAGTCCAAATCAAATCATGCTGTTCTTCACGCAATAAAGAGAGATTGAGGGTGTCCTGGGTGCTAAACAGTTCACAATACCATAGCATGGACTTGCCTACATGGATGCTTTTAAAGATGTTTTAACTTCTTTATTTCATTTTTTTGTATCTACCAGGTAATATTTTTCAGAATATATGATATGCAATTATGAACATTTTGAAGATGAATACAGATTTTTTGTGTGTGTCTTTAATTTTTACTACTTTCAGTGGGCTTCAGAAAGTAAGAAAAGCAAAATAAAAGAAGTAATTAAAGCCAGGCAGGGTGACTCAGGCCTGTAATCCTAGCACTTTGGGAGGCCGAGGAAGGTGGATCAGTTGAGTTCAGGAGTTCAAGACCAGCCTGGCCAACATGGTGATACCCCATCTCTACTAAACACACAAAAATTAGCTGGAAATCACTTGAACTCAGGAGGCAGAGGTTGCAGTGATCTGAGATCATCCACTGTACTCCAGTGTGGGCAACAAAGCAAGACGCCATTTCAAAAAAAGTAAAAGAAGTAATTCAAAGGTGCTCCTTCCTGAAGTCTCCACACACCTTATTTCTGAACCTTGTCTCTCTTTGACTTCCAGAGAGCTTGTGCTTTTATATCTACCCAATTATGTAGCAGCTCTTCCTAAATCATTGGCTTGCAAATTGTTCTGGAACTTGGTTAATTTCCTTCCCTAGTCTTTTGGTTTCCTTTTGGATATTGTCTTAATCTTGTCTCATTTCCCCATATAGCCTTCTGAGTGAAATTTGCATTGAGCAGATTGAATTGGATGTTCTTGGGGCAGGATATCAGAGGGCTGTCTTGGAATTTCTGTAGCACAGCATTCCCAAATTTACAGGGCTCTTTGCAGAGTAGCTTCCCCATTTATTTCGTATTTTGCTCCATGTGATAGTCTCTGGAATAAACTGTGCCATACATTAATATTCCAGAAAAATTCCAGACACTATCATGAGTTAGACCAGTTTGTGCCTTTGCTGAGCCTTTGAAAGACAAATTCTGTACAAGGAAAAACTATGACTTTCCATTTATTCCTTTTGCTTTGAATCACGGCAAACATTGCAATGTATTCTCTATATTGTAATATCCTATATTATATGCTTAGGTACGGTATTTTATACATTACTATAAATAGTACTGACTGTGTTATGTGATACATTCTTGAAATTTCCCAGTGGTTTTTGAACCAAAGATGTATTGATTTAACAGGAATAAATTTATAAGAAAAGTCTATGATTTTCATTTCTGGCATTTTATTTATACAAGTTGTGGCCATTCGTTTAAGATAATTCATGTGATTTGTATACACGCTAGAAGTGTTGAGGGAACTGCAGACATAGTTTTTCTAGGGAAAGGTTAGTTTCCAGCTGTGTGTTATTACCCAAGTCCAAAAAGCACTGAGATCTGGCTACCTCTGAATGTCCAGGACCGGGACACTCTTCTGCAGATCAAAGTCTGAGAGTCTAAATTTTTAAATCGACTTGCTAAGTATGCGGACTAATGAACTCTGTTGTTGTTTCATGCCTATAAATTTTTTATTGCTATTTCACTGTGGCCACATTCTGCTTTTTCTTGACTTATTAATTTCTGTCTATCCCAACTTCTTTCACAAAACTACCTTAATTGATTACCATGCCGCTATGGAAAAATCACTGTACTCATGTTCCCAATAATCATGTACTTACTTTCCCAAAAGTTCTCTTCCTGATGGTAGTTTTAGTATACTGATATTATAGTCTGGACAGTATAAAATATATATGTATATTTTATTATGTCAAAAGAAAACTCAGTGTAGAATTTTGGTAAGTTTGTTTTACATGTGCAGATTTCAAAATGTATTTTTAAACTCATCTTATTATATAATGTGGGTCTTCTGAACTTCCTCACATGTTTCTGATGTTATTTTTCTACCTATTTCGTCATGGTATACAATAAGTTACTATGAAAAGGAAAAGAAAAAGGAAAGAGCTCATCTGGAAGAGGAAACGCAATAAACATTATTTAGGCAGCTCTTGCCCTGCTCATGTCCATTAACGCTCTGTGTTTGTAGTGAAGACATTTCTTCTCTGTGTCTCTTTCTTCAGTAACCTTTTCACTCTTAATTCATCATTTCCTTAAAGAACATTTTCCCTGTCCCTTCCTGTCCTGTTAGAATTTGTATTATACAGATGATATTTCTGTTTACTCTAATAGCCAGTTAGCCAACAAAACAGAGAGACTCAAAAAATAGACATTTAGCTGAATTTTGTCAGTAGAAAAGGAAATTCTGAATAGCGTAGCACCCCACTGACACCTGTCAAGTCAACTCAAGAGTAATTTATTGAGCTTGTTACTTCCTTTCTAACTTAGGCCTGGGTACAACTATGGAATTCCAAAACATGCAGAAGAGAAACTCCTGCTCCAAAATGGTTTCTTTTTTAATATTGAAAGCATAACATACACGCAACACATGTTTAAAAAACAGTGTAAAGGAGTTGAACAAATAGCCATATATTCTGGTAGAGACTCTCAGAAAAGAGAAATATTAATGTGGAAATATCAAGGAAAGGTATAATTTATCAAATGCTAACAACTTCTCCTATGTGAAAGGAAAGTGCAGTTAATACCATTTTATTGAACCTAAACTCTTTATTGTTATTATTATCCTTTATGTTCTGGGGCGCATGTGCAGAACATGGAGGTTTATTACATAGGTACACACATGTCATGGTGGTTTGCTGCATCCATCACCCCATCATCTACATTAGGTATTTATCCTATTGAATCTAAACTCTTATCAGTAATAAGAGAATAGTAATTCCAGATATATTAAAGTGTGAAAAAGCTGCATATTAGAATGATGAAATATGATATATTAATATTTGTGCTGAACATCTGTTAAATATGCATTTTGATATATTCATGGATCAAATTAGTCTATGGTCTGAATCTTTAACTTGTATGTTCAACATGTGTAAACCACTCCACTTGGATGTATTTTTACCTGCCTTTCTCTCACATATGATCTGTGCAATCATGATAGCTCATCCTTCATATGTATCTCAATCTCATCACCTTTCATTAATACAGCTACGCTAGCCCAAATCACTAACATCTCTGTCCTGCAGCCCTACACCACTCATTATTCTCAGATATGCTAACCTAAAATCCGTCTATCAGGAAGCAGCCAAAGTGACTTTCTCAAAACTTCAAACCAGCAGTGTTGCTTCTCTACCTAAAAGACTGCAAAGTTTCACATGGTTCCCAAAATAACCATCAAAGACTTACCGTGCTGCACTGTATTGCAATTTCATCTGATACTTCTCTTCTCACCTTTCTCAGCCACACTGGGATGCCTGTCATTCATTGAGTATCCTGACCTTTTATGACTCTGATATATTTACAACCTTATATTGACTGTTTTCTCTGTCTAGAGACTTGTTCTCTCAGCAAGGCAGTGCAGTAGTTAATAATATAGATGCTGAATCGTGACTTGCTGGGTTAAAGGCCTAGCTTTGACACAGCTAAGTACATGACCTTGGAAAACTGCCTAGTGCCTGTGACTCTCAGTCAAATGAGGATAATAGTTGCATCTACTTCAGAGAGATGTGACGGGGATCAAATGGCTTCATTTGTGTAAGATACTTAGAAGGTGGCTAAGTAGAGAAAGTGGCTGAATACTGTTTGTCATTGTTATCTTGTCATGGAATGCCCCCTCCTCGATTGTCAGGCCACTTAACTCTCACCTTTACAAGATCTCCTCTGTCCACTTTATAAAACAGACACCACTCACCCTTTTCATTCCCTGCACTTGTTTTATTTTTTGCCATAGCATTCACTAGAAGTAGAACTTACAATACTTTATTGTTTACTTATTTATCATATGCTTAACTCTCCTAAATGTAAGTTGCATGAGCACAAGGGCTTGGCCTTTCTTGCTCATCATTTTATTCCTAGTTCAAGGAACATTGCCTAGTGCATAATAAGTGCATAATAAACACTTGCAAAATGAAAGAGAGGAATTGGAATTCCAAAATCCAGCTGTAAAAATTTTAGTGATTTCTGCTTCCTAGTCAATATTCTACTAAGTGCTGGGTTTGTGAAATATACGAAAAAAATCACAAAAACCCTGTGGCTCAGGTAATATTTTTCCCACTCTGATCAAATTTCATTTCTCCAAAAGAGTACGTGAGCAAGTGAAGAATCTGCTTGTTTATATGATATGATATGAAACATACTGAAATCTATGCTAGGTGCGGTGGCTCATGCCTGTAATCCCAGCACTTTGGGAGGCCAAAGCGAGCGGATCACAAAGACAGGAGATCAAGACCAGCCTGGTCAACACAGTGAAACCCCATCTCTACTAGAAATACAAAAATTAGCCAGGCATGGTGCCACGTGCCTATAAACCCAGCTACTCAGGAGGCTGCAGGAGAATTGCTTGAACCCCGGAGGCCAAGGTTGCAGTAAGCCAAGATTGTGCCATTGCATTCCAGCCTGGGCAACAAGATCAAGACTCCTTCTCAAGGAAAAAAGAAAAAGAAAAGAAAGAAAAGGAAAGGAAAGAAAAGGAAAGAAAAGAAAAATACTGAAATTTACCTCAACCATGTTACTTCCACACTTGAAACAGTTTCTACAATACCCAATGTCTCCAAAAAGTCTCTACAACACCAACTTCTTAAAGCAGCTATTGACTGTGGGGGAAGTCCTACTATACTCTCAGAAAGGGTCCTAGAAGCTAAGACTCCAAGTAATATAAGCATAATATTTGAAATTATTAAGGAAAATATGAGATATTATATAAGGATGGCCTTCAAAGGAATGCACGCGTTAGTCTGGATCTTTATAACATAACAAATTCAAACTAAAATTATTTCATAATGGTGCCTCAAACAGTTAATGCTTAAACATCTCTCACTGTGCATAATAATGTCAAACCTCCACCTGGCTGCTTCAATAATAATTTATGATTTTAATCCAACTTCTTCACAAACAGAATTTTCCAGTATACATTAATTATAAAACAAAAACAAAATAGTTAACTACTGAGTATGGATTTTGCATTACACATTCTGTTCATGTTTCCTGACTTCACTTATTATGCTGGTCATGTTCTCTGGACGCTCACTGTGTATTAGAACATGCAGAATATTTGGAATTGAATCTCTAGTTTGTCAAATATAATTTGGAGTTTGTTTATAGGGTCTCATTTCAAAAGTCTAATTAGAGATGGTTCTGAAAAATAAAATAAGCCGTAGCTAAAGACAAGAATGATTGGTGTCCGAGTAGCCCTGCTGTCATTCATGGAGTCTGCTGATGCTTGAGACATTAACCCATCAAAAATTTGTGTTTTTTGCTTTTAATGTGCTCCTAATTAAAATGGCTTTCTCCTGTTTACCTGCTTAGATGGGCTGACCATCTTGCTGTAATCAAACAGATTAAATACGTCTTCTTGATAGTCACAGGAATGATGTTAGAGTGAATGGATGGACATGTTAATCATAATCTCTCTAAATTTGAAAGAGAAATTTGCATTTATCAGTGGATGTAGAATCAGCTAAGAGACAGGGTATATCATGGGTCCTTTTTACTAAAGGTTCATGACTCTAGGTAGGAGTGTCAGAGAGTAGACAGTGAACATCAAACAGTCCAGGGCATATAAGAGCTCAGAAAATTGATATTCTATTCCTTTATCTAAAAAAAAAAACACACACACACACCAGAAAAATGGAGTCACCTAATTCTCAGGAATTAAAAAAAGCTTTTAAGAACATCTTAGTTAGAGAGACACTGCCCTATAGATTCAACTAGTAAGTACTGTGCTTGTGACCAGTTGAGTTATTGCTTAAAAAGCAGAGCCAAGGAAACCAAAAGCTGTGTTACTTGGTTCTAATGAACTCTCATCTTCCACCTGAATATGAGCTAGTTAACTTAACCTTGTACCACATTATATTTGTATTCCTCACCCTGGTCAACTATCCTTAAAGCCTGCCAGAAAATAAATAAATAAAGGTTAAATGTGGGACAGGGTGTTGTCACCTTGGGTCACAGAATTGATGAGAAGAAAATAAGAAGCAGCATAGAGCTCATAAAGCATGCCATCCATACCATTGGTCAAAAACAAAACTCATCTGGACATGAGAAATGCAAATGGGAAAAAAGAAGAGCTGGGATAAACTTTACAGAGTTTGCATAGCCTGTGCCAAAACAAAAAGATGGGCAAGCTCTGAATAGCTTGGAGGAAATTTAAGCTATGAAGGAAGGGATTCTACTAGCCCAAGATGCTCTTAATTATCCGTAGAACCAAGCTGACTGGAAGTCCTAGAACAACGATTCTCAATAGAGGCAGACGTGAGCAGAGACAGACATGGCTGTCACAGTGCTCTCTGTATTTACTCAAGAGCACTGTGACAGTGAGCCACTCTGTGTGAAGTAATTGTGTTCTATTCTACTTCTGTATCCAAACAAAAACAACCAAAAAGGAAATGTTAAGAATTGCTGAACAGGAAACAAAGGTTACTTCTGAATTCCAAATTAGCCAGAAAAATAATGGGTTATCTGATGAAGACAATTAAAAAATAATAATTAACATAGTACATTTTACTAGTCAGTAACAGAGATTTGATTCTCATTGTTTCAACGAATGAGAAGACTACAATACTTCCTGAACATATTATGATGAATGAATCCTGGGGTTATGTGCCTTATAAATAGGCTTTAGTTATGGAGACATGATTTCAGGGGAAAAATAACAATTAGTCTTGTGGTTATGTCAGACTGATGCCTCTTACTGTCCAATTATAGCACCTCAAGTTGCTATTATCATTTTCTTCAGCATCTTTTAGTCTTTTCTTAAATTAATTTAACCTGTTTGTCATTAAAGATGACCAAAATACCCTTACTCACTCCCATACTCCCACTTCAGTCACAAAAATAAAAATAAAAAATATAAAATATAAAAAAAACAGAGCAAAAAGTGGTAGTTCATGAAGACAGAAACCTACTTTGCAGCTTTACTCTAGGCTAACCCATGGAATCCAGCCACTGGACTAGCCAGCCTCAGTGTTAAACTGGGAGCTGATTATAAGACATAACATTTTAGATGCATAAAGGAGGTAAAAATAAGTTGGCAAAGAAAGGGAAAAGGACAGAAGCTTTAAGAGAATTAGGAATTTCTCAAATGAAGTGACTTAACTTAAAAGACACTATTTCAGGGTCTTATTTGCATTTGGTCTCATGAAACAGTTAATGATTATTCTACAAGTAACTTTCCAGAGGAAGTCACCTTGTCTGGAAGTGGTACTTCAAAGTATATACTTTAAGTGATCTTTCTCCTGCATTTGAATAGGGTACTCCAGGTACTGAGTTAGTTTGAATTTCACTCTTATTTGTAGTTTCCCTTCCTCAATTGACCACCTTAACCAGTTTCCTCAGTTCTCTTTTACATCTGCTCTCCCTGTCATTTTCATACCTACAGATTACAATGATTTATGCATAAGGTAACTTCTCAATACCTTCCATTAATAAGGGGAAAGGCTAACCTGCTGTAAATTAGTACCCCACAATACTTTGAGTAAATTTAAAAAGAAAAGCAATTTGTTCCCTTCTCACTAACAATCTCAAGGCTTGTCCTGATCCCCTAACTGTCACCCTGAGACTCAGTTTCTATTAATTTACAAACTCTGCTATCCCCTGGTAGTCTGCATCTTATGGGAAAGAAAAGAGAAGACTGGTCCAGGCCACATTCAAAACTTTAAAGTTAAAGATGAGTCAGAAGTTATATATATATATATCGGCTTATATCCCATTGCCCGACATTTAGTCAAATACCAAATCTAAATGCAAGGGAAGTCAAAGAAATATTGTGTTTTTCTGAGAAGGCATTGGCTTAGTCAGTTCAGGCAGCTATAACAAAGTATCATAGACTGAGTGCTTATAAAAAATACAAATTTGTTTTACCATTCTGGAGGCTAAAAGTCCAGGAGCAGGGAGCATGGTTGAGTTCAGGTGAAATTTCTCTGATTCTTCATTGTATCTTTACTTGTGATAAGAGGATAAGAGAGCTCTCTGGTGTCTCTTTTAAGGGTGCTAATCTCATTCAAGAGGGTACCACCTTCATGATCTAATTAACGCTCAAAGGCCTTACCTGCTATCATCACTATATGGGAGTTAAGATTTGAACACAGAACTTGGCCGGGGTAGGGAGGGGGCACAAACATTTAGTCCATTGCATTTATGTTTCAGGCTACAAATCTATTGCTATAGGTTAAAGTAGAAGGCATTCCTTGGCCAATAAGTAGTCCTTACAACATGTTTATTTATGTAGAGAGTGACGTATTAATGAGTTCTTCAAACCCACTATACCTATGTAATAGTCATCTATTGCTGCATTGAAGAAGATACCCTGGAATATGATGCCTTAAAAAACAACATCTATTAACTAACAATTTCTGAGCATCAGGAATTCAGAGACTGGGTGGTTCTGACTCAGGGCTTCTCATGAGGTTCCTAAAACCTTTACGCAGGTAGCATATGCTTCTAGGCTAACACATTCACATTGCAGTTGGCCGTAGTTCTCAGTTCTTCACTGGCTATGGCTAGAAATCTCACTTCCTGTCAACATGAGCCTCTTCACAGAGCTTCCTGAGTGTCCTCGAGAAAGGCTGGCTTCCTTGGAGTGAATGTATGAAAGGGAGAGGGATAGATAGGAGGAGAAGTAGACAAAGAACAAGAACAATAAGAAGCCGAGAGAAAGAGGAGAAGAAATGAAGGAGGAGGAGAAACAGCCTAAGATAAAAGCCATACTCTTATACCCTAATCTCAGAAGTATCTTCACTTCTGCCATATGCTATCAGTCACACAGGTTAACCCTGTGAGGTACAAGTTGGAAGAGGATTATACAAGATAAGAGAAAGCAGGAGCTAGCATTATTGGGGGTCACCTTGGAAGCTGACTACTATAATTCCCAACATTATAGCCTTTCTCTGTACAGGCTAAGATTAAGGACACATGAAATAATTTTAAGTGAAAGATACTCAAGATATTAATATTCCTAGATAATAAGAATATTAGTGTTTACTTAAATTTAAAATATGGGAAAAAATCAGAATATTGGGTCTATTTAACACATGAGTAGGAGAACTGTCACAGTCCTTTGCTACTAGTAAAATATTGTTCTTCTTCATCAATGTTTCATATTCTGTGTCTTTTCTTGATTCCATGCCTCCAAATGCCAAATCTTGTCTCCTTAATCTTCTTTGGAGCCAATGACTGAGATGCAATAAATTAATTTTTTTCTAAGTTATTAATGGGTTCCTTTTCTAGAAAAAAAAAATACTTTCCTTTGGAAGGGCTATTTTGAAGTACTTATTTAAAATATTAAACAAAAATCCAAGCACACCAAGTTATGTTTTAAAGTTTATTTTATAATTTATTTCATTCCATTGACAGATCTTTTAGCACCACTTACTTCACAGCAATCTAAGCAGATTATTGTCAGCTTTGTCATGATAGAGGGTCACTTTGGAGAGTGACTTATGCTCTTCTAATCAGGACATAGGAGGTAGTATTGCCTCCAAGGAAACAGAACTGAAAATCAGCAGATTTGAGTTCTAGGCCTGATTGTACCACAAACCAACTCTGATTAGATTATAATTAAGTCATTTAACCTTTTGGAGCCTCAGTTTCCTCATCTCTAACTGATGACTTAAGTATAGCTATACCTTAAGATGACTTACAGACCTAAATTTCTCTTAATGGATTTAGGCTTTGGCCATTGAACATATGTCTCATCAATGTCAAAATATGCTAAGAGATAGATTTATGTTACATGAATGAACACAATGCCAGAATGCCAAAAATCCAAGTCATACCAAAATTGTCTAAGACCATTCAAAACCCTTTTACTGTCCACAGCTCGGCATCCTCACCTATAAAGTAAGGATTAATCTTTAACTCTTTCCTGACCAGCTTGATTGCAGAACCTACAGAGAACTGATACAACTGAATCTGAATAGAATGCAAGTTTTTAGTGATTAATAATAAACGGAGTGACTCAGGCCCAGAGGAGCAACTCATTACCCTAGTGGAGAGACAGAGAAACATATTGCCTATTCTCTGTTTTCTTGAGTTTAGAGGGTGACTGCATTATTCTATCCTCTAACAAACTTGCAGAAAACTATACACAGGAATTTTCTTTTCTGCTTAAACTGCCTTCCAAATACTTGATATTAAACTTGATGTTAAAATAGAAAGACATTAAAACCAGATTGCATTTAGCTCACTGGTTTCGCCTCCGAAGGATATTTCTTATCTCGACTGTTTGCTTTGCACTCGCCTCTTTTCCATCTGCCCACAAATGTTCTTCATACTTAGAGTAGCAGCCTTTTCCTTTAAAGTCTTTAGACTCTGTAACAGCCTGTCCATGACCCTGGGTCCCATCTACCTTTCAATATGTTGTGAATTTGAATTCTAATGTCAATTACCCTGCCCCTTTCATATTGGTTGCTATCTTTTTAATTTCTTTATGACTTCTGTGTAAATTATTTATACTTGTAATTCCATTATCTGTGAATTGGTAACATTCTTGAAATACTTGTTTTATTGAAGATGCTCTGTCAAATCAAAATGTGTGGCACAGCTTGCCTGTTTGGACCCAAATGCTCTTGTGGCATGCTTTATCCCTTGTAATTGAACTGGCGTTGTTTCAAGATAGCATTTTGGAGACTTTGCAAATTATTCTGAAGAGGATGGACAGGAGAAGCAGGAGACCTAGGTTCTGGTCCAAGCTCTTCTATCATAAAACACTTTAATGTAGGTTTTCATCTCAAATTCACTTCAACACTAAATACATATCATGAGTCAGGTCCTATACTTAATTCAGGATACTAAGATAAATACGAATGCTTCCTTACCTTGGTGAGACACAAATGAAGAAAAAAATGGCAATACAATTCAAAAGGGCAGTGCTGTAGTCTTCCATCAAGTGCTAGAGTAGCACAAGGAAGAAACAGACTTACTTATCTGCAGTGAAAAACTTTCCAAGACTACATCACAAATAAACTGAGATGCAAGAATCAGAAGCAATTTTCCAAACAAAAAAGAAGGAATCAGATAAAATAGACAGGGCAGCATGTGGATAGAACTAGAAAAGCAAGTGGCAATTTCTTGTTGAGGAAATCATATACTTGGCTGGCCCCTCCTCCCACAATCAACTCCAGTAAAACTAAAGAGAAAAAGAGAAGTATGGATTTGAGGAACTATATGAAAGAAAGGAAAAGAGAAAGGAAAGAAGGAAGGGAAGGGAAGGGCAGGGCAGGGCAGGGAAGGGAAAAGGGAAGGGCAGGGCAAAGAAAGAAGAGAAACAAAAGAGAGAGAAAGAGGGAAAGAAAGAGAAAGAATGAAAAAGAAAGCAAGGCAGGAAAGGTACTAATGGCTGTCTTGAATTTGTATGACCTTAGAGATGAGGTGGGTAGTAGGTGATTGCAGGTGAGGTCTGGTGGAAACAGTAGAGGGGATTGGAGGTGTTGTTAAGTTCAGCTTTTACCAGTTCCTACAGTTACCTTAAAAGAGCCAGTGCAGGCCCTTTTTCCACACAGAGATTGTTAGCAAAAGCCTAGGGTTGCGGTGGCTAGAATTAGGGCTTAGCAAAAGCCTACTGAGAAATCAATGTCAGCCACTCATGGTGTCACCCTTTCCACTCTTTCCCTTCCAAACATACAGCCTGTGTCAAGAAAGCCTTCAGATTTTAAGGAAGTCAGGTGTATTATGATCTATTTAACTACCTCCTGCCAATATGCTGTTTCCAGGGAGTTTCAGGTGAGCCCTTGACCACAGGTTTTCTTCTGCACTGTGCCTATGCTACCCTTTCCTGTAGTTCATTTCCTTCCCTACATTTTCACGCATCTAGAGGGACCTAAATTGTTAGCTGAATTTTTGCCCTTCCCCGCCACACCTTAGAAGACACAGGACTGGATACAGAAAAGTGAGCTCATTTATGTATGATCATAGTTTAGTAAATGGCAGCACTGGGCAATGAACCAGAGGATCTGATTCCAAGGCCCCATGTTATTCTAGATATATGGCATGCATTAATGTGTATACCCGACATGATATGGAGAAAATGACTACATGTAAAACATCTTATGTACTTAAGTTAAAGCACAGTCCCAGATAAATGATGGTCTGAGCACATTTAAACATCATGGTGTCTGCTCCTGGTTTTTGGGGCAGGGGATGCTGTACAGGCTTCTCATCACAGCCCAAAAAAGGGCACAAGTAGCTACACTGGAGCTGAAATCTGGCCTCTGGGCTTGGAAAGCAGTTTTGGAAAAAATCAGCATTACTTAAATTCCGAGAGTAGGTATATGAGGAAGAAATTAAGCTTACTGAAGGGTCTATGCACACAAGCCTAATCCAGAAGCACTGAGCAAGCACGAATTTGAATGTAAGAAAGTCAGTGTTGCATGTTGCCCATCTCTCCTTTCTAGAAGATAGGGGATTTGAAGTTAGACATTGTAATTCTGTCTAAATTCTTCAGAATGAACCATGGACTGTACATAAAAAGCAAAGGTGATTTGGAGCACGTAGTAGACAAAACAATATTCAATTTAACAGTAGAGTTGCCTTGATAAATAGAACACTAGCTATATTAATGAGTGCCTCTGGACCAAGGGAAGAGGTCATGAGTGGCTACAAAAAAGAGACGAGGTGAAGTAAGAGAGATTTGCAAGTTTTACATAGGAAAACACTTAAGGCAATGGACACAGAAAGAGAAAGCATTTTTTTTTCTTTTTTGAGACAGAGTCTTGCTCTGTTGCCAGGCACCAGGCTGGAATGCAGTGGTGCAATCTCGGCTCTCTGCAAACTCTGCCTTCTGGGTTCAAGCAATTCTCCTGTATCAGCCTCCCAAGTAGCTGGGACCACAGGTGCTCGCCACCACACCCAGCTAATTTTTGTATCTTTTAGTAGAGACCGGGATTCACCACAGTGAGGAAGCATTTTAAGGAAACCTTGTTGCTGAACTTGTGGGTATGGAAATGACCATTTTGGTACAGAATCAGCCCAAACACATATTAATTAATTTTTTTCTGGCAAGCTTTCTACTAATTGACCTCATGGAATCTACTCTTGTTTTTTGGAAAATTCTTCTTAGTTTTATTCAGTGTATACTATGGCTCTACTTTCACTCAAATGCTTTTGACTTTATTTTATTTGTGATTTTTCTCTTCCATAATGGCAAAGATGAAGTCTCTTTTATTAAAATAATTATCTATCTGATTTTAAGATACACTTTACATGATATGCCCATGACTTGTCAAAATATAAAATTCTGGAAAATAAAAATAAACAGTAGCCTTGTTATTAATTATATCTTATATTTATATAACACCCTATAGCATGTAAAATATTTTGTGTATATAATGAATATAAAACTTAATAAAACCTTATGTTTTAAGCAAACTTTATTAAATACATTTTGTAACCCAGGAGATTAAGCTTCTGAGAGTTTTATATTTAGGAGGCAAAGCTTCAGAGTCTTTCAGATGGAGGCTACATAAAAATAACATTTTAGTGAACTCATGCTAGTATTCAATAATCATTTTGTTTTTTATAAGAAGCATGCAGTGTAAGCCATCTCAGGGCAGGAGATCCGCCTGTCTTATTATTTTGCGTACCACTATAACCTAGAGCATTTTCTGGTACATAGAGTTAAGTGTTTCAGGGGTAAATTATTGTTTAACATAATTCTTAGTGCATAGATTCTTTGGACTATAAATCTTCCTCAGTTCTTCTAAGAAAGTAATGCAGAACAACAAGATCATTTAAAAAAAGCATTGATTATAAGAAAAGCAAATTGTCTTACTGTTTTCTACCCACCATGTCCCTTACACAATCAATTAAGCTACAGATGAGAGAAACTCCAGGAATCACTTAGCCAGGGCCACTTCATAGGGAGCTTCCCACCTCAAAAAAAGCTAGACAAAACATACTTAACTGGTAATTTTGAAAGAAACTCATTTCCAAACTCATGAGCCCACGCCATTGGTTGAGGATAAAGGAAAAGGGATGTCGAGTGTGGAAGACAAGTTTCCTTTAGGTGCCAAATGACCCATAGTCATTTCTCTTTATTTTCTTCCAGGAATCAGCCACTATAGACTGTTCTCAGTTCCTCAAATATGTACTTATAAGTGTTTGTATTTGTCTTTATTCTTTTCACTCTCCTTGGAATGCTATTTCCTTGCTATGTTTTCTCGGTTTACCACAACCTTCCCTTTCCTTACTTGTCATTAAAGTCATGACAGATTTTCTCAATGAAAAGAAGCCCAGGCCAGGCACGCTGGTTTACACCTGTAGTCCCAGTACTTTAGGAGGATGAGGCAGGTGGATCACAAGGTCAGGAGATCGAGACCATCCTGGCTAACATGGTGAAACCCTATCTCTACTAAAAATACAAAAAATTAGCTGGGCATGGTGGCAGGTGCCTGTAGTCCCAGCTACTTGGGAGGTTGAGGCAAGAGAATCACTTGAACCTGGGAGGCAGAGGTTGTAGTAAGCCGAGGTTGTGCCGCTGCACTCCAGCCTCTATATTATTTTAATAAAATAGAAAAAAGAAAAGAAGCCCATTTTTCCTGCCCACTTTCATGGTTCTCACATATTACGGAACTTATCAGAATGTATTTTACATTGTAATTGCTTGCATCACTCTCTGCTCTACTGAAGATAGTGAGTTGAAGGAAGTGGCTATCTTCTTTTGTGTTTTTAGACTTTAAGTGGATATCACAGTATTTGACCTCTAGTAGAAGCTCAACAATTGCTGGATTCAATGAAGATAAATGCTGAGATATATTTCGGCTCATGGAAGTCCTTGAGTTTTGTTTTGTTCTTGTTTTTGTGTTCCAAAGGATAATCCATGCACAAAGCCAGCCATTGTTCTTCAGAAAACCTGAGGTTTTTCACTACAACATTTGCCTCCCAGGTTCAAGTGATTCTCTTGCCTCAGCCTCCTAAGTAGCTGGGACTACAGGTACCTGCCACAAAAGTCTGGACCCCAAATGCACAGAATATACATTCTCCTAAGCACCATATCACACCTACTATAAAATTGACCACATAATTGGAAGTAAATCACTCCTCAGCAAATGCAAAAGAACAGAAATCATAACAAACAGTCTCTCAGACCACAGTGCAATCAAATTAGAACTCAGAATTCAGAAGCTAACTAAGAACTGCACAACTTCATGGAAACTGAGCAACTGGCTCTTGAATGTTGACTGGATAAACAATGAAATGAAGGCAGAAATAAAGATGTTCTTTGAAACCAATGAGAATGAAGACACAACATACCAGAATCTCTGGGACACATTTAAAGCAGTGTCTACAGGAAAGTTTATAGCAGTCAGTGTCCACATGAGAAGCAAGTAAAGATCTAAAATTGACACCTATCATGAAAATTGAAAGAGCTAGAGGAGCAAGATCAAAAAATCTCAACAGCTAGCAGAAGACAAAAAATAACTTAAGATCAGAGCAGAACTGAAGGAGATAGAGACACAAAAACCCTTCAAAAAATCAATAAATCCAGGAGCTGGTTTTTTGAAAAGATCAACAAAATAGACCACTAACCAGATTAATAAAAAAAAGAAAAGAGAGAATAATCAAATAGACGCAATAAAAAATGATAAACGGGATATCACCACAGAAATACAAACCACCATGAGAGATTACTACAAACAACTCTAGGCACATAAATCAGTAAACCTGGAATAAATGGATAAATTCCTGGACACTTACACCCTCCCAAGCCTAAACTAGGAAGAAGTTGAAAGCCTGAATAGAACAATAACAAGGGCTGAAGTTGAAGCAGCAACTAATAGCTTACCAACCAAAAAAAGCCCAGGTCCAGATGGGTTCACAGACGAATTCTAGCAGACATACAAAGAGGAGCTGGTACCACTCCTTCTGAAACTATTCCAAACAATCCAAAAAGAGGGAATCCTTCCCAAATCTTTTTATGAGACCAACATCATACTGATACCAAAACCTGGCAGAGACTCAACAAGAAAAGAAAACTTCAGGCCAATATTCATGATTAACATAGATGCAAAAATCTTCAATAAAATACTAGCAAATCGATTGTAATAGCACATAAAAAAGATTATCCATCACAATCAAGTAGTCTTCATCTTGGGGATGCAAGGCTGGTTAAACATACAAAAGTCTATAAATGCAATTCACCACATAAACAGAACCAAAGACTAAACCCACATGATTATCTCAATAGATGCAGAGAAGGGCTTCAACAAAATTCAACAGCCCTTTATGCTAAAAACTCTCAATAAACTAGGTATTGACGGAATATATCTCAAAATAACAAAAGGTATTTATGACAAACCCACAGCCAATATAATACTGAATGGGCAAAAACTGGAAGCATTCCCTTTGAAATCTGGCACTAGACAAGGATGTCCTCTCTCACCACTCCTATTCAATATAGTATTGGAAGTTCCAGCCAGAGCAATCAGGCAAGAAAAGGAAATAAACGGTATTCAATTAGGAAAGGAGAAAGTCAAATTGTCTCTATTTGCAGATGACATGATTGTATACTTAGAAGACCCTGTTGTCTCAGCCCAAAATCTCCTTAAACTGATAAGCAATTTCAGCAAAGTCTCAGGATACAAAATCAATGTGCAAAAATCACAAGCATTCATATACAGCGATAACAGACTTAAAGAGAGCCAAATCAAGAACGAACTGCCATTCACAATTGCTACAAAGAGAATAAAATACCTAGGAATACAACTAACAAAGGATGTAAAGGACCTCTTCAAGGAGAACTACAAACCACTGCTCAATGAAATAAGAGAGGACACAAACCGATGGAGAAACATTCCATGCTCATGGTTAGGAAGAATCAATATTGTGAAATGGCCATAGTGTCCAAAGTAATTTACAGATTCAATGCTATCCATATCAAGCTACCAATGACCTTCTTCACAGAACTGAAAAAAAAAAACACCTTAAACTTCGTATGGAACCAAAACAGAGCCTGCATAGCCAAATCAATTAATTCTAAGCAAAAAGAACAAAGCTGGAGGCATCACACTACCTGACTTCAAACTATACTACAAGGCTACAGTAATCAAAACAGCATGGTACTTGTACCAAAACAGAGATATAGACCAATGGAACAGAACAGACGCCTCGGAGGCAACACCACACATCTACAACCATCTGATGTTTGACAAGCCTGACAAAAACAAGCAATGGGGAAAGGATTCCCTGTTTAATAAATGGTGTCGGGAAAACTGGCTAACCATGTGCAGAAAACAGAAACTGGACATCTTCCTGACACCTTACCTTAAAATTGCTCCAGATGGATTAAAGACTTAAACATAAGACCTAACACCATAAAAATCTTGGAAGAAAACCCAGGCAAAACCATTCAGGGTATATGCATAGGCAACGACCTCATGACTAAAACACCAAAAGCATTGTCAACAAAAGCCAAAGTAGACAAATGGATCTAATTAAACTCCAGAGCTTCCTCACAGCAAAAGAAACAATCATTACAGTGAACCAGCAACCAAGTGAATGGGAAAAAATATTTACAATCTACCCATTTGACAAAGGACTTACACCCAAAATCTGCAAATAATTAAAACAGATTTACAAGAAAAAACAAACAAACAAATCCAGTCAAAAGTGGGCAAAGGATATGAACAGACACTCGTGAAAAGAAGACATATATGACGCCAACAAACATATGAAAAAAATCCTCCTCATCACTGATCATTAGAGAAATGCAAATCAAAACTACATTGAGATACCAACTCATGCCAGTTAGAATGGTGATCATTAAAAAATCTGGAGACAACAGATGCTAGAGATGATGTGAAGAAATAGGAACATTTTTACATTGTCGGTGGGAGTGTAAATTTGTTCAACCGTTGTGGAAGATAGTGTGGTGATTCCTCAAGGACCTAAAAATAGAAATTCCATTTGACCCAGCAATCCCATTACTGGGTATATATCCAAAGGATTATAAAATCATTCTATTATAAGGAGACATGCACATGTATGTTCACTGCAGCACTGTTTACAGTAGCAAAGACTTGGAACCATCTCAAATGCCCATTGATGATAGACTGGGGGAAAATGTGGCACATATACACCATAGAATACCATGCAGCCATAAAAAATGATGAGTCTGTGTCCTTGTTGGGACATGGATGAACCTGGGAACCATCATTCTCAGCAAACTGACACAGGTACAGAGAATCAAGTACCACATGTTCTTACACATAAGCAGGTGTTGAATGATGAGAACACATGGAAACGGAGGGGAGCATCACACACTGAGGTCTGTGGTGAGGGAACTAGGGGAGGGACAGTGGGGGGTAGGGAGTTGAGTAGAGATAACATGGGGAGAAATGCCAGATATAGGTGATGGGGATGGAGGCAGCAAACCACATTGCCATGTATGTACTTATACAACAACGCTGCATGTTCTTTACATGTACTCCAGAGCCTAAAATGCAATTTATATATATATATTTAATTTCTATATAAATTATATATATTTTTTCTATATAAATTATATATATATTTTTTTCTCTATATAAATTATATATATTTTTTTCTA
>NW_022436992.1:7127269-7170227 GCF_009761245.1 Sapajus apella | reverse complement strand
TTATATATATATATAAAGAAAGCTGCAGCTTGGTTTAAAAGGGCTGCTCAAGGAGAATGCTGACTTTTAATCTCCACCACATCTATCCTTTCATGGGAGGACTATACTTTTGCAATGGCAACAGGCCAAAAGAAGGAATAAGAGGAGGTAATTTGTGAGTTATATGTTTTTATTTAGGTGTAGTTTTCAGGGTAGTTAAGTGGAGGTTTCTTGGAAAAACCTGAATAAAACTTAAGGGTGGGCTGGTGAAAGAGGCAGGGGCTCACAGGTAGAGGGATCACATGTAGCAAACACCTAGTAGAGTTCAACACCCGCACATAGACAGGAGAAACCTGTGAATCTGCTCTGAGTTTTCAGGCAAAATGAACTAAGAGAAAACAAGGTAAGTTATGCCTGAAGCGGGTATTGAGAGTTATTTCTTTTAAGATTTATGGTGGTGGAGAAGACTGAAACATAGAAAAATTGGGAATCAGGCAAGACCTTTACAAAAAAGAAATAGGCAATAGGATTCAGGTTTAAACTTAGCAAATAATAACAAATAACAGTAAGAAACATCTAAGAAATATTAATTTAAAAAATAGGTAATTATAATTAACATGAAAAGTAACTTAAATGGCTGGGTGCAGTGGTTCATGCCTGTAATTCAGTACTTTGGGTCGCTGAGGTGGATGGATCAGTTGAGACCAAAAGTTAAAGAACAGCCCGGCCAACATGGCAAAACCCTGCCTCTACTAAAAAATACAAAAAAAGTTAACCAGGCATGGTGGCAGGAGTCTGTAATCCCTTCTCAGGCGGCTGAGGCTCAAGGATCGCTTGAACCTAGGAAGCAGAGGTTTCCATGGGCTGAGATCATGCCATTGCACTCCAACCTAGGAAACAGACTCTGTCTCAAAATAATAGTAATAACTTAAATATCTGTTTGTAATTAAGGTGAAAACAGACAACTATTTTTAACATTATCAACTATTCGACATTGAATACTTGATTTTTTTTTATTATTGGTTCATTTCCCAAGATCTATATCATCTTTGATCAAGCCAGACCTAGGTCAAATTTCAAATCAGAAAATATCAAACTTTTGTGTCCATCTTTTCCTACTAATAGCGAGTTTCCTTATTATTTTAACCTCATGCATTTCTTTAGAACAAAATGTTATTAATTTTGACTCCTAGGGAAAGTACCTGTATACAGTTTCTCTAATGCAGATTATTTCCCCCCACAAAAGTCTCTTAATTTAACCAGATGCATTCAGTAATGACTCATTATTTTCTTTTACATTTCACATACAATCTATCAGAAAATCTTGCCATATTTATCTAAAAAAAAAAAAAAAAACCTCTCATCTTTTTGCTACTTCTCATAATCACCCTGACACACTGTCCGGTCCAAGCTTCCATTGCCTCTCACCTGACTTATTACAAAAGCCCTAACTCTTTACCCAAACCAATGCTGATTAGTCTTAAAACTGCAGCTAGAGCTAGCCTAGCAAAATATAGTTAGGTAATGGCACTTCTTTTTCCTAAATCCAGCCCCTTTCTTAGAGCTAGATGCAATTTGCATTTTATTTCTTTTTCTGGCATTTGATTGTCTATTTAGCAATAGTATGTGTTGGCTTTAGAGGAGATAATCATTCTCACTTGTGTACATAAATGGCATATCGACTCGCCCTTTATAGATGTGAAGTATATTTTACTTCCAGCATATATAGAGACTGAGAGCTTCTTATTTATGCAAGTAAGCTACTTCAGATACATAATGCATAAGACACTGACCTCAATTCATCATTGGTATGTTTTTAATGTAGAAAATATATAATCATACTAATTCTACTTTTTAATTCCTTTTAAAAGTCATATTTCTTTCCTGACATTAGCCATATTTATTCACAGTGATGTCAGCTTCATTTAATTCAAGCAATCCACAATACTTAAAATAAGAACCTATTTTTAAAACCTCTTCCTAATTTTTTTAAGATTAAATGCTGTTAATATGCCCGAGGCAATAGAAATTATTATGGTGAGTAAACAAAATAAATCATCTAGTTTATATCTTTCCCAATTAAAAAATGATAGTAATTCTATTTTGTTTTTTATGAAGAACAATGGTAATACTTTCAAATATCCTGATGTTGATATTAACTTATATTTTAAGATATTTTTAATAGACTTTGTGAAGTTATCCTGGTACTCAAGTCAGACTAAAGAAATGTCATTGAAAGTAATAATTGAATTTTACCATAATGAATGCCTGAATGCCCTTATGTGAATTTGTTTATCCGGTATTTTCTAGCATGGCATCATTTGCTTCAGACATAATGAGTCCAAGTTCAGAGGCACACTCAAGCTGGAATCCTAGGTCTCAGAGGGCAATTCTAGGCCACTAGACAGCTTCCTGGTCTCAGCCTATGAGTCATATCCCTACCCGACATCATTTACTCCCTACTTCCCTCACCTTGGCTTTCTTTTCTAATATACAGACTATCTCACTTCTACACTGTAAAATTCATCCAATACATCTGTCCAGGAGCTTTTCTATATGTCTGTGAACATTTTGCCACAAGTTTTTGTCAGCCTACATTGTGAGCCTCATTATTTATCCTGTTTTCACCCTGTGCTCCAATCACACCCATTTACCACTTCTCAAATGTGCAGTGTGTGTTTTCATATCTTTGTTGATGAAGTTTTGTTCGTCTAAAATGCCTTCCTGTGCCTCAAAAATCCTCAATCTGTTTTTATTTTTGCATTTTTTAAAATGCCATGTTTATTAATGAAAAACTCAGATCAAACTGCCTTAAATCTTTTATTGTTTGAACAAGGTAAAATTATAAATAAAATGCCCAACAGTTGAAACAAGAAAATAAATCATCCATTCCCATCATCTAGATGTATAAGGAAATGTTAACAGTGCTTGTTATTTTCGTCTTTCCCCCTCGCTGAGTAAATTTGTTTTTCACATAGTTATTATAATATAGCGTATATTTTATTTCGTTTTCTTGTAACGTTAGCTTGGGTATTTCTCTGTGCTATCATAAGGGCTTTGAAAACACTGTCTTATTATTTCATTCTCCCTGCTGACTGTCCGAACAGGCTTACAGAGATCTCTGAGCATTAAGTGTATTCCCATTTCCCTGTACATTTTTGTCTTCTCATGGGGAGGCTTGCTTATGCTCCCTTGGTATCCTTTAAAGAGAATATCTGAATTCTAAATTTTCTATGTCCTACAGTTCTTAGCTATAGTCCTGACTGTTCGGCTGTTAAAAATAAGTTACAAATGTATGACAAAGAGTGTCCCATATTTCTCATTCAGTTTCTCTTACTCAGCCACTTACATTACCACAGGATGTTTATTTACCTTATTAAACTTGGTGAAATCTGTTAACTATTGTCCAATCTTTCTTTTTTATATTCTTTTTTTTAAAAAAGTAAATGTTATTGTGTATAATTAAAGTACACAACATATTATTGGATACATATAGATAGTGAAAAGTTTACTATAATAAATTGACATATCCATCACTTTACATTGTTACCCATTTGTGGGCGTGTTTGTGTGTGTGTGTGTGTGTGTGTGTGTGTGTGTGTGTGTGTGTGAAACTCATCTGGCATAAATCCCATATACAGTACAATTTAATTAACTATAGTCCTCATGTTGTACAATGGATCTCTAGACTTATTCATTCTTCATATCTGCTACTTTACATTCTCTTACCTACATCTCCAATTCTGCCCTTCCCACCCTCACAGGGGTAACTATGGTTTTGTTTTCTATGTACATTTGATTGTTTTTTTTTTAGATTTCACATATTAGTGAGATCATGTAATATTTTTCTATGCCTGGCTTATTTCACTTAGAATAATGTCCTCCAAGCTTATTCATGTTGTGAGAAGTGGCAAAGATCTCATTCTTTTTTGGAGCTGTATAATATTTCACTAAATATATGTACCACAGTTTCTTTATCCATTTGTTCATCAATAGACACCTAGGTTGTTTATCATGATTATTGTGAATAATGCTGCAATGAATGTGGGAGCGTGTAGGTATTTTACAACGTGGTGACTTCATTTGCTTTGAATGTATGTGCAGAAGAGAAATTGCTGGGTCATATGATAATTCTGTTTTTAATTTCTTTAGAAACCTCCATTCTATTTTCATAATGGGTGTACCAATCTACATTCCTACCAATAGAGTACAACAGTTCCCTTTTCTCCACACTCTAGTCAACATTTGTTATCTTCTGACATTTTTTCTTTTCTTTCTTTCCCTCATCACTCTTTTGACTTTTGATAATAGCCATCCTAATTGGTGTGAGGTAGTGTCTCATAGTTATTAGATTTGTAATGTCCATTATTTCTATCAATTTTTTATTTGTTACTATTTGTTTGTTTCAAAATCCAATCCAGGATCTCACATGAGTTTAGTGGTCCTGTCTCCCACTCATAACAATTCATCAGTCTTTCTTATCTTTCATAA
Source organism: Sapajus apella (assembly GCF_009761245.1). Classification (NCBI taxonomy): domain Eukaryota; kingdom Metazoa; phylum Chordata; class Mammalia; order Primates; family Cebidae; genus Sapajus; species Sapajus apella. The sequence goes on along the minus strand of NW_022436992.1, from coordinate 7,165,757 downwards.
CATTTTTTCATGTTCCTTCTTTGATATTTTTCAAGTCACTTTTGAAGGGTCAGTTATTATGCTGAATGTCCTTCAATTTTAAATTGCTTAACATATTTTGATGACGAGTTTTAAAGCTATGCATTAGTGGGAAGAACATAACAGAGCTGATGTGCGATGCACATCATTTCAGGGGGTCTGTGATGTTGTGTTTTACTGGCAATATGAACCTCAAGCACTTGACTAAAGCAAAGGCCACCAGGGTCCTCCACCTTAAGATACTTCTTCCCTTTGTAATTACTAAACATTTGGAGGAACATACTTTGAGGTTATGCAAGCATTCTGTTTCTGCTGAAACTTTCATGTACTTATTTTTAGCATTTCTTGGTGGGTCTTGTCAAGGAATTTATTACTGTGATGTATTCACGGTGATTTTCAATTTTCCTCATTATTTATATATTTATTAATTGTAATTTCTTGCAAGAAACACTTGTCACATCTCCTTGTCCACTTTTGTTTTTTTTTTTGAGTCAAAGTCTCACTCTGTCACCCAGGCTGGAGTGCAGTAGCACGATCTCAGCTTGCTGCAACCTCTGCCTCCCAGGTTCCAGAGATTCTCCTGCCTTAGCCTCCCAATAGCTGGGATTACAGGCACCTGCCACCACACCCACCTAATTTTTGTTTCTTTAGTGGGGTCGGGGTTTCACCGTGTTGGCCAGGCTGGTTTCAAACTCCTGACCTCACACGATCTGCTGGCCTTGGTCTCCCAAAGTGCTGGAATTACAGGTGTTACCACACCCGGCCTCCCTGCTCCCTTTTATTTATTTATTAAATATTTGGCCATATAAGTATGAACTTATGGATGTTTGTTTTGAGTACATTCTTATTTCTAATGGTATTAGCAGTCAAGATCTAGGTGGTGGTTCTGCTCATTGCTAATGGATATCACTAATTATAGTCTCTCTCGATGGATAGTACTACATTTTTGAAGCACAGGAAAGCATTTTAGAGAAACAGAAATGTATCCACAAGGACTTTCATTTGTATGTATATGCAAACATAAACTCATACCTATACTCATCTATATTTACATCTGTATCTATCTATCTTTCTGTGTTTGTATGTTTTCATGTAGTCTATACTGATATGTTAACCGCCAGTCTAAAAACACAAGTTTTATTCTAGTTCCTATTTCTTCCTTCATTGTAGATTCTTTCTCCAGCATTGAGAAACATTACTTTCATTATTTATGATTTATTTATTCAACCCTAGTATACAAATAAAATGGTTTTGGAATTCCCAACCTATATCTCTGTGAGAAAACAACGTACCAGCAAGAGCACGGTGTTTCTGGTTAATTCTCTTGTTTTAGTCTCACAGTATCCTTCCTGATTCATGTTTGCAACTCACAGCTCACATCCTCTGTGAGACCTACTCCCATCAGAGGCTCCTCTGCCTGAGTTTCATGGACATTAGACCACAGTTTTATGAGGGTCCTGTTGATCCCTGGGATTTAGAGAGAAAAAAGACCCCTCTCTGCCCCCAAGGAGTTTGTGTCCTCAAAACTGGTGTTGTCTTTCTGTTTGCTCACACTACTGGATCATGTGGTCATAACATGTTACCTGGCATTAGAATGATTTTCAAAAATTTTATGTCAATAGGTGAATGAGTATATTACATAGAATGCATATTCTATGTAAACAAGAGAAAGAAAGAGGTCTGGAAAGTCATATAGGTGCTGAATCATTTGATGGTTACACAGAATCATTTGATGATTAGGAGTTCTGACTTTGCAGTTGTACATACCCAGGTTTGAATTCCAGTTCTGTCATTTACTGCTAGCTGTAAGAACTTAGCTGCACAGGAGTATTAGAAAGAATTACAGGTATAAGATAGCACTGAAAAGACTACATTGATGCAATCAAATTGCACAGTAAGTTACAGAAAACCAGGTAAATGTTAGTGCTAGCAAAATCTGTGACAATCTGGGAATTATATGGTAGATTAAGATATTCCTGTCACTCAGAGATGCAAAGATAATGTTAAAATAATTTAGGCCTATACACATGAATGTTTAGGTTTAGTTCATTTGGCATCATTAAATTTGAATATTGCTCTTGAGCTTGTTTTTTTCCTTAAGAAGATAAAGTAGAATTATTTAAATTCCTTTTCCCATTCTAGACAAGCTTTAACCCCAAAGTGATTTTAGACTGGTGCTGGTTATGGCTGATATGCAAATTGCATTTGTGAAGTGGCAATTAGCAGGACCCCTTAGAAGACACAAATTATTGTGCGTCCTTATATTTTGTATTCCTCTTTCCTTGTACTTGGGCTTAAATTTGCAAACCCTTCTCTGAGTAGATAAAAAAGCCCCTGGTTCAGCTACAGGTATTTTCAAGTTTTAGTGATTCGTTTGAGTAGACATCAATGAAACATTTAATGAGGTGCTCTGGTGATCATTAAGGTGACTGAAATAACCAGATAAAACTTGATAGTGCTATATGTCTCTTCTTAGATGATTATGATGTTTGAAGAGGATGAACTTGGCAGAATTAGTAGTAATAGTACAAAGGCTATGAGTCCTTTCCTCAATATGGATCTATTTCCATAGCTCTCAGTTTTTCCCATCATTCCTAATCATAGTGTCATAAACCTTGACTTGCTAGTTATAGTCAGACAGACCAAAAACTATAGATTCTCCAGTAGTGTCTATTCCAAAGAAGCAAGCACACTGAGGGCATACTTGAAGCCTATGAATCCCATGAGGCCTTGCATATCCAACCATCCTTTTCACTCTGGGGTGAGGGTTAGCTGTGAATACATTTCATTAAAAGAAACTTTAAGAATTTATAATAATGAAGCTCTGATTTTCATCATTGCATAGTAACCTAAATAAATAAAGGAAAATTATTTACAGAGAGGTCATATGGAAAAGAGGTCATATGAACAGGTATAAGAGGGCTCCTTGTGACCATGCAGAGACCAATAGCTAGTAGCACCAAAGCTGAAAGAATGAGGACAGGGGTACTCAAAGCTTGCAACATGGGCCATCAGCATTAGCTTCACCTGGGAATTTATTAGACATGCAAATGTATTGGTGTGCAGCACTCTGTTTTCACAGGTGGCTCCGATGCATGATAATGTTTGAGAAACAGTGGACTAGAGGAAGCAGAGGTAGGCAGTGCCCAGAAGAGGAGGGAGTTGTATAGAACAATGTGACTTACTGAGGATTATAGCCCGAGTAAGCTAAGGTGAACATATGCACAGACTTACCTGTGCTAGTTGAGGTTTATCCCTTGTGCAAGTAGAACCATTAGTATTGCCTCTTTCATTTTGAAGTATGTTACCATTTGGAAGGGAAGTTGTGTGGTAATCCCAAACAAGGTTGTGTTGCAGCAAGAGAGCTAGGGAAAAATATCTGACCTCATTCTCCTTCTTTCCCATCTTATGGAAGGGTCCTTATTATCCAAATCCTTCTGAAATCCTACTGGCATATGAACTCTAGACATAATTTCTATAGGCCAACTAGAATGGACACAAAGCAAGGTAGAGAAGTGGAAAAATGCATCTGAAGTAGCAAATGGAAGCTATTTGTTATACCTAATGTTTGTTTTCTTCACTGATTTCAAAGAAAAATAAGGAAGCAATGAATTCATTTGTTTCTTACTCCATTACTTCATTTCTTCTTCTAGTGAATCTTCGACAGATGGTATTTCTTTTTCCCCAGCTAACAAATTATTTACTTCTAAATTTTCATAGAGGTTTCTTTTGTTGTTGTTGTTCTTCTGTTTATGAAATACAGACAGGATCAAGATAATAGACGTTCTCTAAAGCGTATTTCTTTTAGATTAAATATATTGCACTTTAACTCTGATCTCAAAATCCAGCTTTTAAATGTTATATTGTTTCATAAAAGAAGGCATAAAATCATAACCTCTGTCACATGTGCCCATATCCTTTCTTCTGTGATGAGCTTGAGTGATGAATTACAATATTTTGATTTAAGTTATTTTAGATAATTTAAACATATTATTTTTAATCAAATGTCGAACTTACATCAGGTAAGGCTAGCTTTTTGCTTACAAATATGGGTGATCTTGGCCAAATTCCATTTTCTAATCCCTTGTCAATCTAGAAAATTGGCCACAGTTTCTACTTTTTACTTTTTACTTCATGTATCTTTATTTAGCACAGTTTCAGTTTCACTGATAATAACTTAAGTGCAGAAATCTGCTTTTACATTGTTATTATTGGCTTCCTTAAAGAAGTTTAGTCAGTATTGAGAGGGGAGTACATCCCACACTCTTTCTCCATCAACCATGTAGCCTTATGGCAATACATCCTGTTTGGCTCTACGGGGTATAAAATTGTCTAAAATGCTCTTGCTTACGTATTCATTTTTAAAATTACTTATATTCATTATATTATAAACTGGGAGAACAATATTCTGTTTTCCTTATTGCTGTAGCTCTTGTGCTAGTATATGGTAAATGTACAATAAATAATAGTTGAATGAGTAGTTAATAAATATATGAACTAATGAATGAGTGAATAATTGTATATATATTTCACGACTTTAGCCTTTTTCCTCACTGATCTTCTTATCATTTTTTAAAATCCCTTCTTTTATTTCTATGTCTCATCTTTGCCCTTCTCCTTTCTCTCTCCTGTTCTTTATCTTCTCTTTCCTTCTCTTTCTCCTCTGTCTTCTCCTCCTTCACAGAAATATCTTCTATGTTCAGGTACCACTAGAGTTTCACCCCAGAACACTTATCAAATTTTGCTTTTATTTATTTATTTATTTTTAAATGAAGTCTTGCTCTGTCAGCAGGCTGTAGTGCAGTGGCACAATCTCTGCTCACTGCAAACTCCACCTCCTGGGTTCAAGCGATTCGCCTGCCTCAGACTCCCAGGTAGCTGGGGCTACAGGCACACGCCACCACGCCCAGCTAATTTTTGTATTTTTAGTGGAGACAGGGTTTCACCATGTTGGCCAGAGAGGCCTCAATCTCTTGACCTCGTGATCCACCCACCTTGGCCTTTCAAAGTTTTCTATTTTTTATTTAATTTAGGGCTTCCTCTAAATGGAATTCTTACGAAGTCAAATTTTTATATCTCTTACACAGCAATTATTTATTGAGCACCAACTCTATTGGTGCTGTACTAGCAGATATTAATACCAGGAGGCCTGTAGCAGACATAATCGTCATTCCACATAATGGGAAAAGGAGATATTAATCAAATGATCAATTATGTATTTGGATCATTATTACGAACAGAGAATTAGTGCAATGAAGAAAAGTGATAAGAAACCATGAAAGCATGTTACAGAGGGAAAGATGTTGTCTGGAGATTCACAGAAAGCTTTCCTCAGCAGTGAATCTGAGTAAAGAAATGAAGAAATATGAGATATTTATGAAGCAAAGAGAGAATGAATGTCTTGAAGTAAAGAAAACAGCACATATGAAGGTCCTGATTTTAGGACATTTCAGGAGATACTGTGAACAAGAGCTAGACAAGATCATATACAATTACAAAGTCATGTAAAATCAGGTTACATATTTTATTATCAGAGAAACCGAAAGCCACATAAAAGTCTAACTGTTGACTTTTAAACTACACTATCCCTCAGCTGCAATGCAATGTAGAGAACAGATTAGAAATGACAATAAATAGGTACATAGAGACCAAGTGGGAAACTTTTCTAGTTATCCAGGTGAAAAACGATGGCAGCTGATGACTGCAGAGATCAAAAGAATGAGTAGATTTCAGGCACCATTCAGAAGAAAAACAAACATGACTAAATGAGAATTGTACTCCTAGGATGGCTGTTTTCTGGGAAGTGTGGAATTCAGAGAACACAGAGTTGTTTAGAGTAGCTACTCTGATGGGGGTAGTGATCTTCAGCTGAAGGACAGGCCTCTTCAAAAGTGCAATGTAAGCCCTGGTTTCCCATAAGTAGTGCTGTGTTTTTCTGTTTTTCCAGCATAATATAATCACAATAAAATATGTAAAAAATATAAAATTAATACAGTGACTAAACTCAGACTAAGATAAAATACTGTAAAAAAAAAAAAAAAAAAAAAAAAAAAAGAGAGAGAGATCCATGCTAGAGCATTTCATTACAAAAATAAACAACAGTTTATTTTTTTCCATGCTCCTAGGGAGACGGTTTTAGATGTTTTCATTTTTCTTTTAAAAACAATGTGGGTATGAGCATTTATTTCTTTATCTCCCGAAGTGCTTATGTGAGGATTTCTTTATATTTACACTTCAGCAGTGCAAAAGAGTGCTTTACATCTTCCCCTAACCTTGAAATTGGTATAGTTTAAAAAAAGAAAGTATAAATATAATAATAAAATTGTATTCCATGTTATGTTCTATTTTTATGAAGGATTTTATTATTTTCCATTACCATGATTACTGTTAAAGTTCTGAATCTTGACAAGTGTTTATTAGCCAATTATGTTGCTTCTATAAATTGCTTGTTGCTATCTTTTTTTTTCTTTTTGAGACAGAGTATCTCTCTGTTGCCAGGCGCCAGGCTGGAGTGCAGTGGCATGATCTCGGCTCACTGCAACCTCCGTCTCCTGGATTCAAGCAATTATCCTACGTCAGCCTCCCAAGGAGCTGGAACTACAGGCGCGCACCACCATGCCCAACTAATTTTTGTATTTTTTAGTAGAGACAGGGTTTCACCATGTTGGCCAGGTTGGTCTCGATCTCCAGTTCTCATGATCCGCCTGCCTCGGGCTCCCAAAGTGCTGGGATTAAAGGCGTGAGCCACCACGCCCGGCCTGTTGCTATCTTTTGAGTATTTTCTATTGGGTTGTTTGTGTGTCTGATTGATTCGTAGACAGTGTTAATATAGTCCGAATTTTGTCTTCCTCATAGCAGTAAGTGGTAAATATTTTCTCCCTATTATGAGCTGTCTTTTCATTTTTTCGGTTATATTTGGGTTATTTTTTATTAATGTTAAATGCAATCAGTTTTATTTTATGCTAAGTGTTTTTGTCTCTTTTTGACAAACTATTTCATGTCCCAAATATATATAGATATTCTCTCATATTTTGAAGTTTATTTTTGTATTTATTATTTAATTCACATGGGATTTTTACTGTGTGCTGGGAATGACTTAATTTAATATTATTTTTTATGTGGAAACCAATTATGTTAGCAGTGCTTGTTGAACAATATTCTTTCTACAGTCTCCTACATTACCAGCTCATTTACACATTAAGTTTTAGGCATGCAAAATGTTTCTGGATTTGACTTTGTTACATGGGTTTGTATCTGTCATTTTCCTTTACCTTAATTTCGATCATTTAATGATACATTTTGCTCTCTAATAAAGTAGGACACACGCACCTTATTCTTATTCAAAATCACTGTATTATTAGCACTTATCCACATGTCACTTAGAACTAGTTTTTCAGTTTTCTTTGGTTGTAATAGCATTAAATTTATAGAGAATTTAGAAATAATGGACATTTCTAAAATATAATTACCCTGCTCCTGAATGTGGGGTATCTGTTCTTTTAATCCTTTTTTAGTAGTATTATTTTTCTTCATAAGTCCATTCAGGTTTATGTTAGTTTCATATTTATTTTAACTTTGAGTCCAATTACATAGTTTTAGATCTTTTAAAATATAATTTTGTTTTCTAATTACATGCTCAATATTGGTAAATTCTCTTAGTTTAAATTTGTAGAAGAAATAATTATCATGCCTACAGATAGTAATATTGAACTTTCTATTTTTCTAATATTTATATATTTCATTCATTATTCTTGCTTCAGTTTACTTAAGGAACATCTAGGAAAGTACAAGTTAAAAAGAACATTAATAGTGGCTATTATTATCTTATTCCTGATTCTTAACATAAAGTCTTTAAGATTTCACCGTAAAGTTAAAAATTGATGATGAATTTTGTATTTCGTCAGGCTGTGTATATTTTCTTCTAATTAAATTTTTAAAGATTTATACATATATTTAACTATGTTAAATAAATGATATCAATTACTCTGCATTTTATAATAATATGTTTTTTTATTGTTTGCAAATAAGTTAAATTTATATGAATATATACATATACACATACAGTAATAGATCCTCATGGATTTGATTTGATGATTACAAATTTAGGGTTGTGTGTGTGTATGTGTGTGTGTGTGCAACTTTTTTTTGGGGGGGGGATGGAGTCTCGCTTTGTTGCCCAGATTGGAGTGCAGAAGTGCCATCTCTGCTCACTGCAACCTCTTTCTTCCAGGTTCAAGTGAGTCTTGTGGCTCAGCCTCCTGACTAGCTGGGATTACAGGCACACCCCACTATGCCCAGCTAAGTTTTGTATTTTTAGTAGAAATGGGCATTTTGCTATGTTGGCTAGGCTGGTCTCAAACTTCTCAAGTGATCCTCTGGCCTTGGCCTCCCAAAGTGTTAGGACTACATGTGTGAGCCACCATGCCCAGGGGCTACATGTATATTTATAAGTAATATTGTTCACTAATTTTTTGGTATACTGTAATGGCTAACTTTATGTATAAACTTGACTGGGGCACTGGTTGCTGAGATAGTTGGCCACATATTATCCTGACTGTTTCTATGAGGCTGTGAGGGTGTTTTGGATGTGATTAACATTTAAATCTGTAGACTGAGTAATGCAGATTACTTTCCCTAATATGGATGAGCCTCATTCAGTCAGCTGAAGGCCTGAGTAGAACTAAGTGCTGTTCCTCTTCTGACTAAGAGAGAATGCCTCCTGCCTTACTGCTTTCAAACTGCGACACTGGCTTTTTCTTACCTTCAAACTTGAGCTGAAACATCAGCTCAACCCAGGTCTTGAGATTTTTCTGCCCACAGGACAGGAACTACACCATCTATTCACCTGTTCTTCAAGCTTTTCAGCTCAACTAGAATTTGTAACCTTGGCTTTCCTGGGGCTCCCACTTGCTGACTCACCCTGCAGATACTGGGATTTTCTAGTCATCATAATTATGACAGTGAATTCCTTTTAATACATTTATTTCTATATATACATCCTGTTGTTTTATTTCTTTAAAAAACCCTGGCTAATAAATCTACTGTCCTTATCTATTTTGGGTATAAGTTTATTCTAGTCTTATAAAGCTATTTGAAAAGAATTTTTACTCTCTTTTCATTCAGTGGAATAGTTTGCATAATATAGGAATTATCTCTACCTAAAATTTGTGTGACACTGTGAATAGAGCAATTTAGGCCCTGTGTATTCTTTCAAAACTTTTTCATTTTCTTTAGATGCCACTATGATAGAAGTGGACATTCTGGAAAACACTCTCACCTTAATTACTGAGCATTACTCAGTATCCATGTTTTCAAAGATTTTTTTGTTGTTGTTACTGTTCTCTTATGGTACCTAACTCTTTTTTTTTCTAACTAAATGGGACATTTCTAATAATGATCACTTGGGTTTTTCTCATTTTTCCTGGTCAATCTTCCAGAGGCTTATCTATGTACTTTTTTCTTTTAAATAATATACTTACAGCTAGTGTCTCCTCTTTACTGTATGAATGTTTTCTTCATTTAGTTAATATCTACCACTTTCTTTATTTTCTTATTGTAGTTTTTATGATGTTTTTCCTAATTCTAACTTCTTAATTTAGATGATTATCCCAATAAGCATTTAAGATAAAATTACTTCCCAGGATTACTGTAGCTGCACTCACATGATATGTTATGTAGAATTTTCATTTCTTTTTCTTTTGAATAAATTTATAAATGTTTTAGTGATGTGGTTTGGCTGGTCCTCCCCACTCCCAAGTCTCACCCCACGTGTCAAGGGCGAAGCCAGGTGGAGATAATTGAGTCATGGGGCTGGTTTCCTCCATACTATTCTCAGGATAGTGAATGAGTCTTAAGCGATCTGATGGTTTTATAAATGGGAGTCCCCCTGCACAAGCTCTCTTGCCTGTTGCCATTTAAAAGGTTCCTTTTCTGTCTTTTGCCATGATTGTGAGGTCTCCCCAGCCATGTGGAACTGTGAGTTCATTAAACCTCTTTCCTTTATAAATTACCCAGTCTTGGATATGTATCTTAGCAGTGTAAGATACATTTAGTACAATATTTATTATTGAATCCAAGATCTATTTAGAAGGAATTTTAATAATTCTCAAATATAAAAGCTTTTGTAAAATATCTCTGGTTTCTGAGCATTTAAATGAGTTATAGAGAGTACAAGTTTATGATATATCGTCCTTCAAATTTATTGAGCAATAATAAAGTACCACAAATTCCATTTTAAGGAAAATGTGTCACTTATGAGTTAGAAAAAAAAAATGTTAACTTTCTAATTTACAAGTTCAGTGTTCAAGAATGTCTGTTCAATACTTCTGTATATCCTTACTATTTTTTGTATTTAATGTTTCTTTTCTTTCTTAGAAAACTGTTATCCATTGTGTTGACAAATTTGATAATATTTTCTTGAAATTTCTCCTGGCTATTAGGAATATTTTTGCTTTATGTCTTTTGAAGCTATATTATTAGGCATAAAACAGTTCGGAAGATTTTTTTGTAAACTTAATTTTTATGCATCAATCACTTTCTTAATACATCTTTTATTGTCATAAAGTCTATTACTTTGCTATCAATATACCACATTAATGTGGGGTGAGTAATATACATGTTATTCCTTTTGCTATAGTCTTATTTTCAAACTTCACATACTTTATATTTTATGTTTAGCTATTTTAAAAAGCATAAAATTCAAAATTAGAATTCAAGGAATTCAGATATTAATTTTAAGAAATATACATCACAACAAAAATATATATTAATATATTTAAATAAACAAAAGCAGAATTGTATAGTTCCCCTGGATATTTCAACTGATGCTTTTATCTTGAAAGTTTCCTCTTTTTATAAAGTCTTAACCTCCTGCTTTTTTCTGAAGATGTACAGAAGATCACCTGGTTTGTGTGTATGCCTGAATTGCATTTCTTACCACCCAAATACAACATTTTAATTTCAATGATTCATCTGTGTATTTGAGTTTGACACTACCTCACTATCACTAAATGTAGGCAACTTTGCCAAACATTGAACATATAAATATTGGAATATACTCTCTACTTTTGCGAGCCTTTGGTCTAGTTGTCTAGGCCATTCATGCATTTGAAAATATAAATAACAGTAAAAGCACTGCTTATTCTACTACATATAAAGTGACGAATGGTCCACATAGCTAACTGCTAAGAAGGTTCATTATCAGCCTCTTCTTCAAGCAGACAGATACTTAATTTTTATATCCCTCAGGGTTCACTGTTAGCAGTTTTCCCTTCTATTCAGCACAACTGTGGCAGATGGGGTAATGTTTAATTTGAAAAAAACAGATCATCAATGTCATCCTGCCATCAGCTGGATCATCTGTTGGAAATGCTTAAAAGTTGCAATTTTATGGATGTGTGGGTATATTAAATTCCAAACAGGTTCAGGTCAAAACATTTTTCTAGGTAGGAAAACAAAATTCCATCACCTAGAAAACTTAAAAATATAAGAATCTGAAGCAGTAGTTATTTTTTTAAATTAACATTCACTTTGATATTTTCAGTAGAATTGGGTTGCTTTCCTTTGATATGTATTAGTAACTATAAAGTAAAAAATAATAGATAGCAGTCAATCGACAGGAAGAGCAAAGTCTAATCCTTTCTAATTCATAATCCACAGAACAGTTTCAGAAATAACAGACATACTATTTAGCATGAAATAAATTACAGCCCCTACTCTGAAAGGTAATTTACTAAAAAATAACTAAAATTTCAGAATCTACTAAATTATTTGAATTTCTGTCCAGATAAGAGATGTATTGGTATGCATTCTGTAAATCCTTGATTTTACTTTACCACAGAATTGTTTGTTTTTCTTCCAAGTTGTCAGCATTCTGGCAATTGTCTCTCACTGTCTCATCCTGCTTATTTTTAATTTTCTCTAACATCTTTGAAAAATTGGCCTTTAGTTTAGATATAACAATTTTCTTCTGCTTTTCATCATGCAATTTATTAATGCTCAGCCATAGGCTTTGCACAGTTAATTCAGTGTATGGAGCTGGTTTATTTTTATTTCATTTCTCAGTTCACCCCTTTCTATCACTTAGGTCCAAACAAAGGGCAACTGATCTGTCATTCTGCGATTCTGGAAAATTCTCTTCCTTTCATTCCACTGTCCATTGATATTTCTCACATGTAAAACACTGAGGGGAGGTTTAGGTACAACTGCTCATGGCCCCCCATTATATTTAAATTTGAACTGTTTCCTTATTCACTCAATGTTCAATTTGTTAAAGGAAAAAGTAATCCTGTGTTCCTGTTTCTCTAAGGAAAGATATATCATTTTGAAGAAAACATATGGATATAAACAGCTTTAGAAAAAGCTATCTTATTTGTAATCGCCTTTTCTTTTTATGACTTCACAGTCAGTGATTCGTATCTGCTATTGTACAGCATATGAAGGAAGATAGGATGGTCATATGGCAAAAGATATGTGGTTCCACAGCCCTGATGTGGCCTTATTTTTTTGTTCAGAAAAAATTTTGAAACATTTGCAGGACAGCAAAGCTCTGATTCAAACTGGCAACTGACTACGAATCGCAGCATGGAATACAATTGCCTGTCTAAATTTCACACATCATAGGATTGAATTCAAGAAAGGGGTATATCTATGATCTAGCTGCTGCTAGTATAGGAAACAGGCATAGAAACTGAAATAAGACTAAAGATGATCACACACCAAACAAACAAAAAAGGACAAAAGCAAAATGTAGTTTTGAACATGTGCCATTATATGGAATTGGTGATGAGGATTCTGTGTAATAAAAAGTTTTGTGCAATAAAAACATAGGTGCTATAATATTATCCTGGAAAATATTAAATTTTTAAAAGTACTTTTATAAAAATTATGAGAAGGGAGCCTGCCAAGATGGCTGAATAGAAACAGCTCTGGAGTACAGTTTCCAGCAAGAGTGACACAGAAGGCAAGTGATCTTTACAGTTCCAACCGAGGTACCCTTCTAGGATGAAGCTACCAGAGGAAAGAACAGGCAGCTATCCTTGCTGTTCTGCAACCCCTATGGGTGATTCCCAGGCAAGCAGTGTCTGGAGTGGACCTCCAGCAGTCCTGCAGCAGAGGGGCCTGACTGTAAGAAGGAAAACTAAAAAACCAAAAGATACAGCTTCAATATCAACAGAAAGGACATCCACTCAAAGATCCCATCTGAAAGTCACCAACTTCAAAGACCAAAGGTAGACAAATTCATGAAGATGGGAAGAAAGCAGCACCAAAAGGATAAACTCATCAAAAACCAGAATGCTTCCCCTCCTCCAAGGGAACACAACTCCTCACCAGCAAGGGAACAAAACTGGATGAAGAAAGAGTTTGACAAATTGACAGAAGCAGGCTTCAGAAGGTGGGAAATAACAAACTTCTCTGAGCTAAAGGAACATGTTCTAACCCAATGCAAAGAAACTAAGAACTTTGAAAAAAGATTAGATGAAATGCTGACTAGAATAACCAGCTTAGAGAAGAACATAAATGACTTTATGGAGCTGAAAAACACAGAACGAGAACTTCACAAAGCATACACAAGTTTCAACAGCCAAATTGATCAAGCAGAAGAAAGTATATCAGAGATTGAAGATCGACTCAATGAAATAAAATGAGAAGGCAAGATCAGAGAAAAAAGAATGAAAAGAAATGAAGAAAGCAAAAAAAAATAAAACATATTCAACTAGAAAAAGAGGAAATCAAACTGTCTTTATTTGCAGATGATGTGATTGTATATTCAGAATACCCCATCGTCTCAGCCAAAATCTCCTTAAGATGATAAGCAATTTCAGCAAAGACTCAGCATACAAAATCAATGTGCAAAAATCACAAGCAGTCCCATACACTGATAACAGACAAAGAGCCAAATCATGAGTGAACTCCCATTACAATTGCTACAAAGAGAATAAAATGCCTAGGAATACAACTAACAAGAGATGTGACGGACATCTTTAGGGAGAACTACAAACCACAGCTCAAGGAAATAAGAGAGAACACAAACAAATGGAAAACATTTCATGCTCATGGTTAGGAAGAATCAATGTTGTGAAAATGACCATATTGGTGAAAGTAATCCATAGATTCCATGCTATCCCCATCAAGCTACCATTGACCTTCACAGAACTGGAAAAAACCACCTTAAACTTTATATGGAACCAAAAAAGAGCCCACATATCCAAGACAACGCTAAGCAAAAATAATAAAGCTGGAGGCATCACACTACTTGACTTCAAACTATACTACAAGGCTACAGTGATCAAAGCAGCATGGTACTGGTACCAAAACAGAGATATAGACCAATGGAACAGAACAGAGGCCTCATAAGCAATGCCACACATCTACAACCATCTGATCTTTGACAAACTGGAAAAAACCAGCAGTGGGGAAATGATTCCCTGTTTAATAAAGGGTGTTGGGAAAACTGACTAGCCACGTGCAGAAAGCTGAAACTGGACCCCTTCTTTACACGTATTACAAAAAGTAACCCCAGATTGATTAAAGATTTATACATAAGACCCAACACCATAAAAACCCTACAAGAAAACCTAGGTAATACCATTTAAGACATGGGCATAGGAAAGGAATTCATGACTAAAACACCAAAAGGGATGGCAACAAAAGCCAAAATAGACAAATGGGATCTAATTAAAATAAGAGCTTCTGTACAGCAAAAGAAACAAGCAATAGAGTGAAATGGCAACCAACAGAATGGGAAAAGCTTTTTGCAAGCTACCCATCTGACAAAGGGCTAATATCTAGAATCTACAAAGAACTAAAACAAATATACAAGAAAAAACAAACAACTCAATCAAAAAGGGGACAAAGGATATGAACAGACACTTTTCAAAAGAAGATATTTATGTGGCCAACAGACAAGAAAAAATGCTCATCATCACTGATCATTAGAGAAATGCCAATCAAAACCACACTGAGATACCATCTCACACCAGTTGAAATGGTGATCATTAAAAAAATCTGTAGACAACAGATGCTGGAGAGGATGTGGAGAAATAAGAACACTTTTACACTGTTGGTGGGAGTGTAAATTAGTTCAACCATTGTGGATGACAGTGTGGCGATTCCTCAAGGATCTAGAACTAGAAATACCATTTGACCCAGCAATCCCATGATTGGGTTTATACCCAAAGGATTATAAACCAATCTATTATAAAGACACATGCACACATATGTTCATTGTGGCACTGTTTACAATAACAAAGACCTGGAACCAACCAACCCAAATTCCCATCAATGATAGACTGGATAAAGAAAATGTAGCAGATACACACCATGGAATACTATGCAGCCATAAGAAAAGATGAGTTCATTTCCTTTGCAGGGACATGGATGAATCTGGAAACCATCATTCTCAGCAAACTGACACAAGAACAGAAAACCAAACACCTCATGTTCTTACTCATAGGTGGATGTTGAATAATGAGAACACATGGACACAGGCAGGGGAACATCACACACTGGAGTCTGTTGGGGGGGTGGAGGGATAAGGGAGGGATAGCAGGGCATGGGGTAATTGGGGAAGGATAACATTGGGAGAAATACATGGGGGATGGAGGCAGAAAAACACCATGACATGTATATACCTATGTAACAATTCTGCAAGATCTGCACATGTACCCCAGAACTTAAAGTATAATAAAAAAAATTATGAAAACATTTCTCTGATTCTTAACAGAACGTACACTCTTTTTTTCTCATTAGACTTCCTATTGTCTCATAAATGTAAAGTGAATGTTTTGTTTTCTAAATCTTCAATGTATATACTTAAAATGGTCTGAATTAACACACACACACACACACACACATGCACACACAAAAGATTTTTTCATATCCTTGGAAAAAATCTTACATTATTTTTCTGAAGTTCCTTACTAAATTATTTCCCCAATATTTGGACAGAGAGCAAGAAATAAAATTTACTGTTAGGTTCAATATCATATCCACTGAGATATGTTTTACTCAAATATTTTTTGCCATGCTAATGGGCAGGTATGATGTGTACATGATTAATTGTGGGAGAGGGTCTAAGTATTTTAAATGGTTTTGACAGGTATGCCTATATACTCCCAAAAATGCACATTAAATGCCAACACTTGATCAAAGAAACATTGCAGCCTGAATTCTGAAAACAAGAAGTCCAGGGGGATATGACTAATTGGATAAAATTAAGAAGGAGAGAAAAAGAGATAGAGCATAAGTTTGATCATAAAAATCCCAAGATACCAGAATGATTTCTAAATTAGGTCAAATAAATCACAAATTTTATACAGTAAAAAGCAAAATTAAGATGTTTGCTACTCTCAAGAGGTTAAAGAGCCTAGAAAGAAAAATATCTTCAAAAAGAGTTTAGACAAAATTATGGATAAAAAGTTACAATGAGTTTTAATTTGAAAACAGTTTTTGTTTCAATTGTGGTGTACCAGAGAGCTTTATAAAACATGAGTTATTTACAGTGTTAGATATCTACAACACCAGGAATTATATGGTATTTATTGAATGAGTTCTTTTCTATAAGGCTCAGAATTACATATGAACATCAAATATCTTTGATAATTCAAAAGCTACCAATTAATTCATTTGATTGCTGATTAATTTAATGAATATGATAATTGGTTGAATGTTCTGAAAATACTTGTGTATATTTGATTGAGATGGGGGCAGACTTCAGATCATGGAAGACATAGTGGTGAGAAGGTTGATGCCGGGGTCAGCCTACCTGTTTGGAACTCTGGCTTCACAACTTAGTCACTGTGACTGATGTTGAGTTTAAACAGTTCTTAATCTCTGAACTCAGTTTCCTCATCTATAAATTTGAGGATAAGATTACTCCTCTTCCATGTATTGTTTAGCATCATAATAATCTGCAGCTATTTTGCGCTCACTAACAGTAGCACCCGATAACAGTTAGCTCTTTTAGTGAAGCTATTTATACACCAACCCCTTATGTTCTCTGTTGGTTAAATATCAACTCAAAGGGGAGAAAATCTTTCTGTTGTCTCTAATTAATTAGAGTCTAGTGAATAAAAATAACAGACAAATTCCTTCTGTTGAGAGTGTTGTGTTAACCTTTTTTCACCTACCTTCTAGACTAAGTATATATACAGAACATTAAATAAACTTATTCTGTTCTAAATCACTATGCATATATAATTATTATGACAAAAAGTTTGGGAAGAGTTGTGACCTAATATTCTACCACATAGCTGGATAGGCAAATTGTCTCAATTATTCTATACACAATTTTCTTGTTGCCAGAATCCTCAGGGCTCTTGAAAGATAAACCAGAGTTTTAATAGAAATCAGCTGACACAGTCAATACTGTTAGTTGGACTGGACCTCACTCTCAGCTGCTGTTGTCACTTTGAGTGTTCTGTTTTGACTCACTTTGGAGTGTTCTTTCCAGTTTTTTACTCTGACTCTGCAGTCCATTCTAAAATTATGTTCCTCATTTGGTAAATACTTTCTAATGGCTTCCTAGCTCACTTAAGATAAAGGCCTACAGGGAAGGCTCATCATGACCTCCTTCCACCCACTCCTCCCTTACCTTTCAGATCTTGTCTCCTGCTATTCTCCCTCTTGTCCCACTTCTCCAAACTCATGTCCTTGGTGATCCCTCAACGTATTCTCAACACAGAGATTTTTGAATTTGTTGTTCCATAAACTATGTTGTTATTGACCCAGATCTAGAATACTGGGTTTATTACAGAAGTCAAGATCATTTTGTTGTATTACATCAAGTGTGGTAGAGAGGACAATGCTCTCCCTGCAAAGTTGTCCACATTCAACTCCCTAGAACATGCTGGAACATGTGTCTGTGTTGCCTTGCATAACAAGAAACTTTGGAGAGTGATTAAAGATCTCTAGATGGGAAGACTATCTCAGATCATCCAAGAGTGCCCAGTACAATCACAAGCATCCCAGTAAGAGGAAGGCAAAAGGCTCAAAGTTGGAGAAAAGGCAATGCAATGATGAAAGCAGACGGAGAAGAGATAATGTCAAATGGAGCCATAAGCCAAGGAATGAGGACAGCTTTAGAAACTAGGAAAGGGAATACAATAAATTGTCCCTCAGGGCCTCTGGGAAAAGCGCAGCTGCCAACACCCATTTTAGAA
Source organism: Sapajus apella (assembly GCF_009761245.1). Taxonomy (NCBI): domain Eukaryota; kingdom Metazoa; phylum Chordata; class Mammalia; order Primates; family Cebidae; genus Sapajus; species Sapajus apella. The sequence continues at coordinate 7,147,578 of NW_022436992.1, read as the reverse complement.
TGTCTGATCTTTTGAACTGTAGTATGATGAATTTGTCTTGCTTTAAGCCTCTACGTGTGTGGTAATTTGTTAAAGCAGCCAGAGGAAACTAATATAAGTTTTCTTTGATTGTCCCTTTGTGTTAGGATTGAGTCATGGGATTAGTTCTGATTACTAGGCTGTGCGCAGAAGGGATATGCATGACGGTGAGACTGAAGCGTGTATAATAAAAACTGATGTGTGATTCTAGTTTCTTTCCCACAGCACAGAAACATCTAGGGCCGTATGCTCCTGTGCAGTCCAAATAAGGTGGAGCCACCACTTGCTTTGGTGCCTCACTGATTGAGGAGCAGAACACCTCACCAGCTCTTGCTGAACATGCAACAAATGCAAGAAATCATCTTTGGTTGCATTACCCCACTGATATTGCCAAGCTAATTTGTTACCAGAGCACAGACTATCACTGTGAATTATACACATTTTCTTAAGTTGTTCGGCCAAGTGCCCTTTCAGAAAGAACTTCCCTGACAACATTTAGTTTTGTTTTTTTTTTTTTAAATGTAAAAGCAAATTCTTTCTCTGGTAATAAATTTCCCTCTGCCTTGGTTTATTTTATTGTATATTTTTTTCCCAATAGCAATCGCTCTACATTTTTGACTTATTTATTTTTTACCATTAGTCTCTCCAACAAGAATATCAGCTCCAACACAGCAGAGATATTTATCTGCTTATCACTGCTTTGTCCCAGCACCAGAATAATGCCTAACATGTGATAAGAGCTCAGTAAATGACCACAGAAAGAATAAATGGGTTTGTGAGGTGACTATTTATTCATTTTTGTCCTTTTTTTTTTTTTTTTTATGATTAGAGTTGTCTGAACTCATTTCCGGACTTTGACTTCTGCCTCAGGCTGAATAAGCTGACTTCTTTATTTCTGAGCTATTTCTTCAATTATTCCCATCTACAAATTTTACTTTGCCAAGTGTGGTAAGAGCACTTCCAATAATTGTCTCCCCTGCACTTTGATAGAACTAAAAACATGAAGTACAAAAGAAGGAATGAAAATATTTGGACCAAAAACAAACCACGTGCTAAAACTTGGGTTACAGAAATAAATGTAGCCAATTGAAGGTGTTCTTAGTCATGAGAGTGGTGGTATGCAATCAAGACAAAGTTACAAACAGTGAGTACAAACATTCATTATCTGTTACCGAAATACTAAGAGTAAGGCCCAGAATCTAAAGATAATTTTCTGGAAGATGTTATCGTTAAATTGGGTAATCTGTCATTTGTTCAGAAAATTTATTTATTGACTACCAACTACTTAGTAGTCATTCTAATGAGTGCTGGAAATAAAATAGGAAACCCAACCCATACTATCATTGCCCTCATATGGCCTAGTGACCTATGGGATTAGTAGAGACTTGGGAAGAAAGAAGAGTGACATTCTCTTCAGCAAAAACAGCAAGAGAAATTGTATGCTGGTGATAATAAATTGCAGATGATCTGAAATGTCAAGGTTACAGGTACACGTGGGAGAAGAGGCAGCATATGGAGAAAACCAGTGGAGGCCTTGTACTAACAATATGTCAAAGGGTTTAGAAGTTTTTCATGAAGAAAATTCAGGATGACTAAAATGATTTAGAAGAATAGCGTGATCATATATACAATTTAGAAAAATTGTTCTGTAAAAAAATGCAGCAGTTAGATGGAAAGAGAACAAGACTGTAAGTAGGTATTCTATTAGACTATAAGTGGGTGTCCTATTAGAATTTCATTATAACAGCCCTGGCCAGGCATGGTGGCTCATGCCTGTAATCCCAGCACTTTGGGAGGCCAAGGCGGGTAGATCATCTGAGGTCAGGAGTTTGAGACCAACTGGTCAATGTGGTGAAACCCCATCTCTACTAAAAAAGAAAATAAATAAATAAATTAGCTGGGCGTGGTGGTGGCTGCCTGTAATCCAAGCTACTCGAGACTGAGACAGAATTGCTTGAACATGAAAGATGGAGGTTGCAGTAATCTGAGATTTCATCATTCCACTCTATCCTGGGTGATAAGACCAAAACTGCCTCAAAAAAAAAAAAAAAGAATTTTTTTATAAAAATCCTTAAAAGAAATTGTAAGTTCCTTTGAAGATAGGCATGGCTGTGAGTATAGAGATAAACTGAATGATATAGTGAAAGTTAAAGTTTCATATCTCAAGGGAAAAATTGGTATAGAAATAAAGTCAATCAAGATATTGGACACAGACCTTTTATTGTGAAATATCCTGATTGAGAACAGGCAGGTGGTAACCTTAATTTAATTGATATTTTCTATGTGCCCTGGTAATGATTTTCTCCCTCCTGGATCTCAAGCCATATGCTAAGTTTTAAGTGCTTTTCTTTTTTCTTTCTTTCTTTTTTTTTTTTGGTGAGATCTTCTTAGATAGTGCCTGTTAATTTCACAAAGATATTTAGCTTATCACAAATTCAAATGTTTCAGCCTAAATTGAACTTAAGAAAAAAACCTGTGAAAATCATAACTTGAGACAATGATGATGTCTTCTTTGATTTTATATTTGGAACACAATTACTTCCAGTGATGGAGGAACTTACAAAGTTCTTAATCCACTCCCATTGATTTTGCTCAGTGACAATCTTCTGCTTCAATCTGTTGATCGTAAAATGTTAGAACTATATCCAGACAAGTTTCAGAAATATGAATCTGTGATGAAAAGCACACAATATCATACCCAATTTTAAAAGGGTCCTGAGAGAGAATGAAAAGTAATCCTGACATATAATGCTGATAACTTTGGCTTAAATCCAAAATTACGTGACATAGAGGAAGAACAGAGTAGTTTAGTAAGCTGTATAACAGCTCTATAATTCTTGTAACATCTTTCTGAAGCTCTATAAAGAGGTTTGCCTATAAACCAGGATGACTTATTCCTTGGTCCTTTTCATCTTACCCATCCATGTTTTTCTTGGTCTTAGAAGAAAACGGAGACAATTAAAAAAAAAAGAACATGGGGAAAATTCCGCACACACACACACACACACAAAAAAAAAAAAAAAAACCAAAAGGCTATCTCTCTCTCTCTCTCTCTCCCTCTCTCTCTCTCTCTCTCTCTCATGTGCGGAAAGGAGCTCAGCCACTCCCAAGCTTGGTACTCTCCCAGTTGGGAGAAAGCCTCAATCATATTAGATTGCACCACCCATGAGCAGAAACCAATATTCAAAGGGGGTATTTGCAAAAGCAGAGCAAATATTCGGAGAAACACTAAGATCTGAAAATGGATGCTGTTAAATTCTTAATCATAATAAGAGCTTTGATTTAATGAGTTCTCATTTGTACTGAGCCTGAGCTAAGAACTTTACAGACATTTTTTCACTCAGTCTTAACAACAGCCATATAAACAGGTACATCTGTATTCATAAACAGGAAAATGAAGCTCATACAAGCTAAGTCATATTATTCATCGAGAAGGCAGAAGAGCAAGATTTGAACTGATAGCTTTCTGACTTCTTCGCTCATTTCCAACCATTGTATTATGATAGGCTGGCCTAGATTTTAACCCCATAATGATCCAGGGTATTAGCTCTTCTTCTGCTCACTATAAAAGACTTTGAGCTTTCCCAAGGGGATTGAGTATATCATTACATTATTAACATATAAGCAGTCAACCAGCTGGTTTTTCAGACTAGGATTCCAATAAGTCACAAAATTGAACAAAGTTTGCCAGAAGGAGAGATGAGTATGAAGGTGGTAGATATGATAAGCATTCTCACCAAAGGGTGAGAAATGTACAAAAGCAAAAAAGTGCATGTTTTGACACTGGGCCCTGCTTTGTTAGGCCATATCTGTGGCCATTGTGTTTCTACCAGACTGAGGACAGGAGAGAAACAACAAGCATTACAGACAGGTGTGTGAATATATGCTGATCCATTTAAGGAGCAGGGTAGTTGAATTCATAATACATCTACATGGGCAGGGATCATGCCTTCTCTACGGCATGGTAGGAGAACCCCTGCCAATGAATAATTATTAAATATTCATAATCTAGAACACACTGGACCCTGATTGAAGCTGGATACCTGGAAAAAATAAAATAAAATACCAGGAAGTAAATGAGCCCATATGGTGGTGCCAAGTGTCATCTAGTCCACAGCAATAGCAAGAGATAAGCCAGTCATAAAAATACTCGAGAGTACGACTCCTAGTAGAAACAGCAAAGAATAAGGAGGAAAAATAATCAATGAACTTGATGTACCCTGGGAGTACTTTCATCTTTTAAGTGAAAATAACCTGTCGTCTTATGCCTTCATTAATATTGGTGACCATTCATAAATGTGGTAACCTTTGACCACCACTGTTCCCACATCTGGAGCAATATTATCTCTTCATTGAAATTCATACATATTGCAATCTAGGTGCTAGGGTTCTTTTGCTTGTTTTCTTAATTTCCTGCAATCTCTCACTTCATTTTTATTTCTCTATCATTAGCTCTGTCATCTCTATCATGACTCTATCATCTCTGTTAATCCTTTCATATGATGCTTCTCTGAGTCTCACTGTTATGACATCCATCCTAAATAGCTGCTTTTTGGAGACCCATGCCCCTTCTGATTCTTGAAATATTATCTTAGCAACTTCATTTAAACAGCCTCTTGAAATTTACTCATCAGGGTAATCGTGACTGCTCAGGTAAACCACTGTGTTATCTTAAGAGATGACTGTAGTCATTGGTTGAATTGAACAATTCTAGTAAAATATATGACAAGAAGAAAAAACCTACTAGGACAGGTTCTATTCATTTTGGCCAGAATGAGTACTATGAGACTTCCAGAAGGAATTCTAACTGACATACACTGTAAAGAGATGCTGAGAAGTCAGATGTTATAACAGGAGTTTTCTTTGCATGAGCGTTTAACGAGTCTTTTAGGAAAACTTTTGAAGAATCTTATCAGGAATGTGGAGTGAGTCTCTGGACAGTCTCTCCCAAATGAAACCTGGTACACACAGCTCTTTCCAGTATTCAGAAATTGTGCACTTAACATTCATCCTGAGGAATAAAAGAGAAGAAGGGTCTTGACATTGATCTGAGAGATGGATTGACAATAACAAGATAAAAATGTGTTCCTTTGAAACAATTCATTGTGTCAATTTACTGTTCTCTGCCATGTTGACATACATATTAAAAATGTAGCCAGTAGGTAGACTCAAAAGCGAGGGACCAAGCTTAATATGTTATTTGTAACCCTGAAGCATCCATAAGAAAAGAAAAAGAGAAGAGCTTTGTGGAATCCTAATGAAAGGACCGAAGAAACAGAGAGCACTCCTGTGCTCCTGTGAGCCTTGCTGCAGTTCTGATGGAGCTGGTATTGAAATGAACAACAATAGCAGAGGCAGAAAGAGTGATGGCAGCAAAGGTAAGCATACATATTAAAAAAGTAACCAGCAAGGTTGACTCAAAAGTGAGGGACCAAGCTTAATATATTACTTGTAAGCCTGGAGCACTCATAAGAGAAAGAGAAGGGCTTTGTGGAATCCTAATGAAAGGACTCAGGAAGAACGCTCTTGCTCCTCTGTAAGCTTTGCTGCAGCTCTGATGGAACTAGTATTAAAATGAACAACATTAGCAGAGGCAGAAGGAGTGATGGCAGCAAAGGGAACCATAAAGACAAAGTGTAACTCTGGCAAGGTTTGAACCAGGAAGCAGGAATAACATTAGCAGTGACTTGGTAGGGAAAGATTATAAGACACGAGCAGTGGCAACTAGCGAAACTGTGGTTCTGCAACAGAACCATACAAATTGAGAAAAGCCTGTAACACATGGAAAGCACCAGCAAGGAGGAGAGGTGAGCTCCATTACAAACAGGAGAGAGAACTGAAATGGAAGTCATGGTTCCGCGGTGACAGCACGGAGAGCTGACAGAGGGGCAAAGCACATTCATTCTCCATAACTATCTCACCTACGTTTCCTTTTTGTTTCCCTGACTGATATGGGCAAGGGAAGCAGGAGGTAGACTAATAAGAGCAGCAGAAAACATAATTTCGGTATTTATCTTTGGTATTTAGTGAGGGCACTGCAGGGCGCCCCTGAAAGAGAACCAGGACAATTCTTCTTTTGTTTTTTTGCAGTTGAACTTTAGCAACAGATTTGTACAAAGTAGATTCGTGGATGTTTAGTTAACTGTAGAGCATTGGGCAATAGTAATTAAACATTCTGATTATATTTTGCTAGAATTTAAAAATTATTGATAGTCATGCATAACTTGCAGGGGCATTCTGGGGATTAGATATGTGTGATAATAGTTTGCATAATATTTTATTCATCATAAATATTTTAAAAATTGTAGTTTCTTCTCTTCCTTCCCCTTCCCTACTTTAAAGACTAGATGATGCGATTTTGGGTAACAGTGAGTATATAATAGAAAGAATATTTGACTTGGTGATTTGGTTTCTGGAAGTGAGTCTGTTATTAAATCAAGAATAATTACAGATTATTCTTAGTCTACAATTAAATTTAGTACTGCTATATAAGAGACTATGAGTAACATAACCTCTCCAGGTTTTAGTAAGTCAACAAGATAAATTCTGAGGTCTTTGTTGGCACTAACACTGGGACTCTCTGGCACAGACTAATTGTACACCAGGATTGATGTACCACCTCTGCCCATGAGTGTGGTTCAGTGTGTTGTTAAGTTAGTCACAGATGAAGAAAAGATAAATTCCCTCACCAAGCTAAAATTGCCATATATTTTACAGACATGTTTAAAATGTATAAATGCAAGTATCCTGCCAGTAGTGTTAAATTCACCATCAGGTATTAGCAGCTTCAAGGTTCTATAGAGAAAATTGGTTGGCTGGTTGGAGTCAGTCATTGCCTTGAATAAAAATGGCACATACGTATAGTCAATAGGACAGAAACCACTGTGCGAGAAATACCTGGCCTTATGCTTCAGAGCTTTAACAGATTGCTGGCTGGGGTGAGAAAAAAATTTATTCCTTTTACATCTCACTGTGAAATTAGTCTAAAGCATTCTGGGAACTTACTCATTTCTCTACAACATCTGGAAAGGAGACTGAATATTGATCTCTTTGGACTGCTATGTTTTGTCGAGGGTGACAGTTTCTATATTCAAGGGAAAGGTTATTTGAGAATAATGAAGACATTTTACATAGCAAACCTCAATACACATCCAGATAAAAAGCTGAATTCTTGTCCTCAGGTTGTGCAATTCAATACAAAAGTTAGAAGTAAAAATGTAGAGAACACCGCTGCTCTGCTGCCAATTCATCACAGAAAATATCCCTCAAGACTGCTGGCTGGTGTCATCTGTAGCATTGTCATTTGCCTGGGGAGGGGCACACAGGTTAAAGCTGACAGAAAGGTAGGCTGGGCTTTCCTGTGCTGTCCTTTTTATGCCATTTTACTTCCATTGCCTGGAGTTGTGTCAACTTTTCTTAACACTTCATATTCATTTCTTACAATGCATGGTTATAACAACAGTGTATACACAGCCTTTATGCTGCCATTTTCCCGTTAATTAATTAGTTATAATTGGCATTCAATATACATACAAATGTAACTCTAGGATTGCTCCAAGCACAAAACTGTCAGCACTCATTATTGATCTGTCGCAATTTGTGTGCAATTATGAATTCAGTTAAATCTACAGCTTTATGTATTACTAAATTACTAATGAGGGCTGTGATACGGTTTGGCTCTGTGTCTCCATTGAAATCTCATCTTGAATTGTAATCCCTATGTGTCGAGGGCGGGATCTGTAATCTTAACAAGTCGAGGGAGGGAGGTGATTGGATCATGGGGGCGGTTTTCCCCGTACTGTTTCAGTGAGAGTGACTGTGTTCTCACGAGAACTGATGGTTTTCTAAATGTTTCAAGGTTCCTCCTTGGCTCTCCTCTCTCCTGCCACCTTGGCAAGAAAGATACCTACCTCCCCATTCCCCATGACTGTAAGTTTCCTGAGGCATCTCCAGCCATGTACAACTGTGGGTCAGTTAAAACTCTTTTCTTTATAAATTACCCAGTTTCGGGAATTATCTTTATAGCAGTGTCAGAATGGACTAATACAACTCGACTACTCTGATAAAACAGGGTCTCCTCTCTCTGGGTCGATATGACCAAATACCTGAACATTATTTCCCTTTTGCTTTCATTTCCCTATACAAGTTATGATCACTTCAATATTGTTTTCACTGATGATTTTCATAAACTACATTTTTACAACATTTTTCAACATCTATCAAGACATGTAATCAAGACCTTCACTGAATGAACTTAAAGTTGCTATTAGAAAGAAGATGTTTATGCATTCCAAGAATAGAAATTTCTAGAGATAAAATGTCATTCATAAGAATCATTTTAGAAAACTTATTTTTGCTCTTGATTTTTGTAGATGCGCTACTTGAAAGCCTTAGAATAGAGATAATGGGGCAATTGCCTACCCTGTCTCATATAAGTTTGGTCTTTATCAAAATTACACAATGCACATCAAGAAAAAATAGAATTATATCACCTAATATACCACATAATATTCCATTGAACTGAGTAGCAGTGATATTTGTTTATTCATTTTTTTAACAAAGATGCATTTATTACCAACTATGAATATGACTCTACTTGTATTTAGTCTGTTGCCTTATTATACTATAAAATTTCTAAAATAATAACCAGAGATATGCTTTTAGGATCCCAGTTGCATCCTCATAAACAGATCAAATAAATTGAGTAAAATGGGTCAAGTGACACATCTTTGCTTTACTTGAGAGGTGGTAGAAATTATATAAAACAGACACCATCAATTCTAAATCAGCTAGCCACATCACCATGTAATTAGCTTTCAGATTTATAAAATTAAACATCTCAAGTGATCCAGACCTTACTTGGTGACCAGAGTCCAAAGCATTGTGATAAGGAGGTCAATGAAGGCCACAAACTAGAGTATCTCCATTCAAACAAAGAAAACGAAAATACATACAGCAGTATGTATTTCCAGTTGGTCACTCCAATCTCTACCTCCATCCCACCCTAAACCCTCTTTATGACTCATACTAAAGCAATGAGGGGCACTAATTTTAAACAGAAAGTATGTGTTCCCAGAGCATTCTCTCCTTTATCATTTATCAAATCTCAGTCCTTATTCAGGCCATAAATGCACCTTCTGACCCTAAAAGACTCGCTTACATTAAAATATTAATATTGAAAGTATCACAATGTTTAGGCCTGTATGTCCTGGAAATTCCTTTTCCCTCATTTTATTTAACTCTCTTTACAGGATACCTTCCCCTACAAAGTAGTTTTGCATACTAACAATGACCTTACAAGGCACAATGGGAGGTGATGTTTTTCAGGCTACGTAGCACCATCTGTTTCATTCAAGGAAGGTGGCCACTTAGTCTGCCATTTTACAGAGCCCACTGTGGCAGGGACAGGAGTGACCTTGGGTTACAGGTAATATCTCTTGCTCGGCTTTGATTGTGTCTGAATGCACAGGTACTAGGAAATCAATGAACAAATTATGAGATTATTATATACTGAAAGTTGTGAAACCACAATATTCATCAAAAACACAATAGTAAGAAGTAATTATATTACATCTGATACAACAGAATCAAAGCCTTTTTTTTATTTGTCACTTTGTAAGTAGTATGGCTTTTTCCATTTTGAAATGGAAATTTCATCACCTGGTTGTCAGTCATGCCACTAAGAAATATACAGGGAATGAGAAGAAGGAAAGAAGAAATAGAAGTTATACCTACTTGCTTTAAAGAGAGTGTGAAAATAAAATTTCATTAACATATGCTTTGACCAAAGTGAAGCAAAATAGCTGTATTTTCTGAGTCATAAATTAGAATATCCAAAATCATAGTGCGGCCAGTCTATGGGAAGTAATTAAGATACTAGCAAATGTTTATTTTGTGTAAGGTACTATGCTAAACACTTGAAATGCATGATAGGTTTAATCCTCACAACAATTCTGCTAAGCAAGTGTTTCCATATTTCTACTTTAGAAATAAGCAGAAGATCAGTGAGGTTAGAAAGCTGCCCCAAGTCACACAACTAGAAATGATAGAGTAAATTTAGAATGTAAGATCTTTCTATTTCTAAAGCCCAGCACCTAAAACAGTACAAGATATAAAGCAAGTTCTCCATAAATATTAACATATTATCAGTATTATTTAAATACTACATGGTAATGGTTTTTGCCTGGCTCTAGCAGGCCATGTACATTGGTAGACCTGACTGCCACACAGCTGTTGTGATTTGCGGGTTCTGAAGGCTCAATTCAAATGAATAATATACTCATTCTCAGATAAATTTTATATCCCACTCCTAGCTTATATCCTTTTAACTAAGTTGCTTTATTTACAGAAAAGTCCAAATTTTTCTGGGGAGCATAATTCATAAAAAAGAAGCTTTATTGAGACTATATTGAAATGAGGTAGAAGAGGAACAAGCATGAGCTAAATTATAACAAGGTGCAGAACTTACTTTGTAGATAAATCAAATGCTATCCCCAAACCCCACACCCACTGAGGCCCAACAGCAATGCTTTCAGAGTGACTTCCCCCCTTTGAGAGACTAGGACGGGCTTCATGAACATAACAGTGTTTGGGGGACTCCCATAGACCTTGTTTATTTAAAGTAAGATTACAGATGAAATGCAGTTGGTAGCTGACATAAAAAGGGCTAGGGAAAGTAGGGACTGGGCAGTTGCTTGAATAGGAAAGGAAGTTATTTTCTTTCTCTCCAACTTGCAAGTTAGCTTCTGTGTTGCTAGGTAATTGTGTAGGACTAATCTAGATAAAATAATAAATGGGGCTATGAATTTGATCACTCTAAGTACTTCATACAATATTGGATTTTTTTTTTTGTGGCTGGCATATTTCACTTGGCATAATATCATCAGGGTTCATCCATGTTGCAGAATTTGTCACAATTTTGCTCCTTTTTAAAAATTGAGTAATAACCCATTGGTGTTTATATACCATTTTGTTTATCCATTTATGTGTCAATGAACACTTGGGTTACTTCCATGTTTTGCCTGTCGTTCTACAATACTTTGATGAACATGGATATATGACTATCTCTTTGAAACTCAGCTTTTAGTTTATTTTAAAATAAGAAAGAAATGTACCCCAATCCAGAAGTGGGATTGCTGGGTCATATGCTAATTTAGTTTGCTGTTTCTTTGAGAAACCACCATACTGCTTCTATAGCAGCTGTATCTATTTTACATTTCCATCAGCAATGTACAAGGGTTCCAGTTTTTCCACATCTAGGCCAACACTTGATTGGTTTTCCTTTCTTTCTCTCTCTCTCTTTTTTTTTTTTAATCTGTAGCCATTCTAATTACTGTGAGATATTACAGCATGCTTTGTAGTCCCTAATGATTAATGATATTGAGCATCTTCTCTTGTGCTTATTGGCCATTTGTGTATTTCCTTTGGAGAAATGTCTATTCAATCTCATTTTGAATTGAGTTTTCGTTGCTATTTTTGAGTTTTAGGAATGCTCTGTACATCCAGGATATTTACCTCTTACTAGCTATATAATTTGCAAATATTTTCTTTCATTCTGTATGCTGCTGCTTTTTTCATTCTATTCATAGTGTCCTGTCATGAACAAAAGTTTTTGTTTTTGAGATGGAGTCTTGCTCTGTCACCCAGGCTGGAGTGCAATGGCCCAATCTTGGCTCACTGCAACCTCCACTACCCCGGTTCAAACAATTCTGGTGCCTCAGCCTCCTGAGGAGCTGGGATTATAGGCTTGCCCCACAATGCCAGGCTAATTTTTTCTATTTTTCGTAGAGATAGGTTTCATCATGTTTGCCAGGCTGGTCTCAAACTACCGGACTCAAGTGATCCACCCACCTCAGCCTCTCAAAGTGCTGCTATTACAGGCGTGAGCCACCAAACCTGGCCAAAAGTTTTCAATTTTCATGACGTTCAGTTTGTATATTTTTTCTTTAGTTTCCTGTACTTTTGGTATCATATACATAATCTACTTTACTTTTCAATGTTAGATATAATTTCTGGTCACTACATATAGGATCCATATCACTGTTTTTAATTCTATGTGGAGTTCAAAAACATGCATGTAAAATAATTTATGCATTCCTTTGTCAATGAACAATTTGCATTATTTCTAACATTTTATTTTTATAAATTCTGATGTAATAAATATCACTGTCTTTTTTTATATGTATAAATTACTAAGTTAATAGAAAGAGTATCAATGCTTTAAAGAGAAGATACACTTTGTTATTTTGGTATATCCTACTAAATTGCCCTTAAAATTATTCTATTTATAATGTAACATTTCCCTCATCCAATTGACTCGATAATTGCTATCTCTCATTTTTAATCTTTATTGAAATGGGTCAAAAATGACATATTATTATTGCCTTGCTTTGAATGATCATTTATGTTAATGTGTTGATAGAATTTTATTGCTATTACTTCAAGAAATTATTCATTTTCTTTTAGTTCATCTGTTGTTTTTATGTTTTATCTCACATTTTTGTAGATTTGTCTATATTTCTCTCACATATTTTAAAAAATTTTCTCAAATTATGGTGCTATTGTTTAAAGTTTAAATGGAAAAATATATTTATTAATTTTGTTTTGCCATAGTATTTGGTAATGCTTTTATATTTAGATAAATAAATATTTTATTTTGTTTCAGAGTATTGCTTATAACTTTTGAAAGCTTTTCCTATCTGCAAGTTTATAAAAATGTTTTCTTATATTTATATTCTGCCATATGCTAATGATCACATCCACCAAGCCTGGTAAAATGTGAGAAGGAATGCATGAGAAAGTGAATACCAGAATGCAGAGTTCACGGGAGCCATTTGAAAGGCTGATTACCACAGCCTATTATCAAAGTCTTGGGCCATATGATAACTTTGTTAATAGTGCAGGCATTGAATGTTATATCCCCATGGATATAACTGAAAGCAATAATTTTCTAGAAAACTAATTCTTCAAGCAGGCATTATCTACCAGTTTTGTAAACATATACAGATACACAAATATAAACATATATTTGATTTGATAGAAAACTATAAATTTTTTTGAGCTTATGGGGCCACTGATTTTAAATTATACCACTATAATAGAAAAAGGAAAACAAAAAGAGAAAGAGAAAAATAAAAAACAAAAAGTTACAAATTATAATTGAAAGACACATCAAATATAATGTCAGATGTTTAATAAGCACCTTAAGCTTCATTTTAAAATGTTCACATTGAGATTTATGAAATATAATAGGTTGTTAAAAACTAGCTTCCTCTACAGAACTTTCAATAACTCTAAGATATGGATAATTACTTGGAAATAATTTGATTAAATTCTGCAGTGAAAAAAAAAAATAGAATGACTGAATGGATTTTTAAAAATCCAACTAAATTCTGCCTTCAAGAGACTTACTTCCCCCTTGAGAACACATGTATACTAAAAATAAAGGGACAAAAAATGATATTCCATGCAAATAGAAGCCAAGAGTGAATAGAAGTAGCTATATTTATTGTTATAGTACATTTTGGCTGGTATAATAAAATACCGTAAGTAGGGAAGCTTGTAAGTAACAAAAGCCAATTTCTCACAGCTCCGTAGGCTGGAAAGTCCAAGGTCAAAACACCAGCAGATTTAATGTCTGATGAGGAACCATTTTCTGTTTCATGAATAATACTTTCTAGTTTTGTCCTGACAACCCAAAACCATTTTCCTCACAACAGAATGTATTTTCTGTCTCATGAATAATACCTTCTAGTTGCGTCCTCATAAAGGGGTGAACAAGCTCTTTGAGGTCTATTTAATAAGGGCAATAATTCTACTTGTGAGGGATTTGTTCTTATTACTTAATCACTTTCAAGTGGCCAAACCTCCTAATACCATCATCTGGGGTGCAGAATTTCAACACATGTATTTTGGTGGGAAAAACAGCATTTAAACCATAGCCTTTATATTAGATAAAACAGACTTTAAGCCACAAACTGTAAAAAGAGACAAAGAAGGTCATTATATAATAATGGAGTCAACTTATGAAAAGAATATAATAATTAAAACTATAAATGCATGCAACTTTGAAGGATCTATAAATAAAAGGTAAATATTAACAGTTCTGAAGGGAGAAATAGAGAATGATACAATAGTAGTAAGGGACTTCTGTATGCCACATTCAACAATATGTACATTATTCAGATGTAAATCAATAAGAAAATACTGGACATGGTTTCACTTTAGACCAAATGGACCTAACAGACAAATAAAGATAATTCCATCCAACAGTACCAGAATGCACATTCTTCTCAAGCACACGTGGAACATTTGCCAGGACAGGTCATGTATTAGTCTACAAAACAAGTTTTAACAAGTTTAAGAAGATTAAGAACATAGAAAGTTTCTTTTCTGACTATAATTTTATGAAACTAAATATTAATAACAGAAAAAAGACTAATATATTCACAAATATGTGCAAATTTAATGCCATGCTTCTGAAGAACCACTGGGTCAATGAAGATATCAAAAAGGAAATGGAAAAACAATTTGAAACAAAACAGGAAACATAAGCTACTAACATATGGGATGCAGAAACAGCAATTCTAAAGGGGCTGCATAGAGCAATAAATGCCTATATGAAGAAAATAAAAAGTCTCAAAAAAAAAAAAAACCCTATCTTTACATGTTAAGGAACCAGAAAAATAAAATAAGCCTAAAATTAGTAGAAGGAAGAAAATAACAAAAATCAGAGCAGAAATAAGATTTTTTTTAAAAAAAAAAAAAAAAAAAAAACTGAGTTGGATTTTTGAAAAGATAAACAAAATCAGCAAAGTGTTAAGTATACTGACTAAGAGAAAAGGAGAGAAAGAGGAGACATTACAATTGATACCACAGAAATGCAAAGAATATGATATGGTTTGGCTCCGCCTCTGCACCCAAATCTCATCCTGTAACTCCCATAGTTCCCATGTGTTGTGGGAGGAACCTGGTGGGAGTTGACTGAATCATGGGGGCGGGTCTTTCCTGTGCTGTTCTTGTGATAGTGAGTCAGTCTCTTGAGATCTAATGGTTTTAAAAACGGGACTATCTTCGCACAAACTCTCTTCTCTTGTCTGCCACCACGCGAGACGTGCCTTTCACCATATGCCATGAGTGTGAGGCCTCCCAGCCACGTGGAACAGGAAGTCCAATAAACCTCTTTCTTTTGTAAATTGCCTAGTCTCAGGTATGTCTTTATCAGCAGCACGAAAATGGACTAATACAGAAGCTTAAGACACTACTATGAACAACTGTACACCAAAAATTGGATAACCTAGATGAAATGAGTAAGTTGCTTAAAAAACAAGCCCCATGACATGTCTTGAGCTATGTAACAGATCTTCACATGCACTCCAATACCTAAAATAAAAGTTTTTTTTTTTTTAATTTAAAAAATAAAATAAATTCGTAATCAAAAACTTCACTCAAAGAAAAGACCAGGAACAAATGGCTTCACTGGTAAATTGTGCATCCTAACATATAAGGAAGAATAATGGCCAATATTTCTCAAATTCTTTCAAAAAATTTAAAAGGTGAAAATACTTCCAAACTCACTTTTCGGGCCAGCATTACCCAGATACTAAAGCAAGACAACGTGAAAAGGAAATCATATGCCAATATAAAATGAATGTAGATGCAAAATTCTTCAACAAGATACTAGCAAACCAAATTCAACAACACATTAAAAGGATCATACACCAAGATCAAGTGGGACGTATTCCTGAAATACAGGACTGCTTCAACACATGCAAGTCAACAAATATACACAGAACACCAAAATAACGAATAATAAAATAATACGATCATAACAATAGACGCAGAAAAAGCATTTGACAAAATTTGCTATCCCTCGTAATAAAAATTGAATAAATAAGATATAGAAGGAATGTATTTTAACACAATAAAGGCCATATATCACAAGCCCACAATTAAAATCACTCAATTATGCAAAGCTGAAAACGTTTTCTCTAAGATTAAGAACAAGATAAAGATGTCCACTCTCACCACTCTTTTTCAATGCAGTACTTGAGGTCTTAATGAAAGCAACTAGTGACAGCAGCAGGCGGCAGACAAATTCTTAGGAGGAATGGGTGGGTCCCGAGTGAAACTCGACCTTCCAGGCAAAGACAACCTGAAGCCTAAAATCCAGGCCACCAGTTCGGAGTAGAATCCGCAACCCGGAGTGAGAACTTCCTGGATACCTTTCAGCCAATCAAATAACGTTGTCCCCCCCCCCCCCCCCAGGCCGGCCCATGGACCAATCAGCATGCACTTCCTCCAACCTGAGCCCAGGTAATCCAGACGTCAGGATTCCCCACCTGCGGCTAGGGGCAAACGACTCCAGTCCCCTCTCTGCCGAGAGGCTGCTTCACTTTGCTCACCTTCCAGTTGTCTGTGTAACCTCATTCTTCCTGAATGTGACCCAAGAAGTCAGGGCCTGCTGAATGGCCGGCATGAGAAGGGCTGTAACGGTTCCCTGGCTGCCTCGCCCAGCTGCCGGAGGAGCCAAAGGGGCTGTAACACGTTTCTGGCCAGCTCCCCGAGCTGCGGGAGGTGACATGCTCCTGTTCGTTGGACTGAGGCAGGGAAGAGCCGCGACCCTTCTGGAAGCCCAGACCCTAGGACTCCCTGGGTCAGAACTGTAACGCTATACATCCTTCACCCTCCATTGGTGTCCGGCAGCTGCCCCACGTGCCTGGGAGATCCAGAGAGAGGTGGCAAGACTGAACTAGCTGAAACGTGTAACCCCCCACCCATGGTTCGCTGAGCTGTGGGTGGCAGGCATGAGAGAGCTGTAGCACGTGCCCCCACCCCTTGGGGCCCCCCGGTTGCTGTGTCTCCGAGTTTGGGGGGCATCACCGCCTTCCCTTAGTCCAGATGCTGGCGCCTGCATCAAAAGCTGCTTGTGGTATGCCTGGTCCAGCCGCAGCTTCAGACAGAGCCAGTGCCTGTGTCAGTGCCTGGGGCTTCCTGCCCTGCCATAGCAGCCGGTGCGCTTGGTTGTGCACAGTGGTCTGACCCTGAGCTCGCTCACTCACACAAGGCTCACCACTCTGCACCTGGCTCGCGCTTGGTGGGCGTAGGATCCAGGCCAGTAACGTGAGCCAAGCACAGCCTGCTAGGCCAAATGGGCAGAACGAGCCCAGTGGGCACAAGCAAACTCAAGTAGAGGCACTGCCAGCCACAGTGGTTTCAGGCTGAGGAAGCGACACCCAGAGGATCCTGTGACATTAGTCAAGCAAAGTAAATAAAAAGCAGCTAAGTAGAGAAAGAAAAGTTAAATTGCCTCTGCAGGTGACATGATCTTTTACATGAAAAACTCAATATTCCACCAAAAAACCACCTGTTGAACTAGTAGTCTAATTCAGTATGGTTGCAGGATACAAAATGAACATATAAATATCAGTTATGTTTTGATGCACTAACAAGCTATCTAAAAAACTGTCCAATTTACAATAACATCAAAAAGGATAAAATACTAAAGACTAAATTTAATCAAGGTAGAAGATATGCAAACTGAAAACTATAAAACATTCATAAAAGAAACTGAAGAAGATATAAATAGAAATATATTCTGTGTCAATAAATAGAAAGTATCAATAATTAAAAATGGTCATACTACACAAAGTGATCTGCAGATTTAATGCAATCCCTATCAAAATTTCAAAGATTTTCTCCTAGGAATAGAAGAAAAATCCTAAAATGTGTATGCTGCACAAAAGACCTCAAATAGCTAAAGCAATTTTGAGAAAAAAAGATAAAAACTGGAGGCATTATACTTCTGCATTTAAAATTATTTTACAAGCATAGTAATCAAAACAGTTTGGTTCTGGCATAAAAATATACTTATAGACTAATGGAACAGAATAGAGAGCCTAGAAATATACTCATGAATGCATAGTCAACTCACCTTCAACAAAGTCACCAAGGATACGCAATGAAGAAAGGATACTCTTTTCAACAAATAGTGTTTAAAAATCTAGATGTCCACACACACACCAAAGAAATGAAAAGTATATATATACACAAAAGTAACTCAAAATGGATTAAAGATATAAGTGTATTACCTAAAACTCTAAAATTCCTTGAAGAAAACATATAGAAGCTCCATGACATTGGTCTTGACAATAACTTTCTGGATATGACACCAAAAGCACAGGCACCAAAAGCAAAAATAAATAAATAAGTAGGATTACATTAAAGTTTCTGCATAGCAAAATAATGATAATAATCATAAAATTAAAAAGGCAACCCATGAAATAGGTGAAAATATTTGCAAAGCATTTATCTGATAAGGAAACAATATCCAAAACATGTTGGAAAATCACACAACTCAGTAGCAAAAAACAAAACAAAACAGAAAACTACAAATGACAGAACAGAATGTACAAAGACAGAGATGTGTGACTAAGAATCGCAGGTTCTCACCCTACCTGTGTGTTTCACAATGGCTAAAGTGTGTGCAGGATTTGCAGCCTACAAAGGGATGAGATAAAATGAGAATTCAAACCTGAATTGCTTGATTTGCTATGCTATGCAATCTTGACTACTAATTATGGAGGTGACTGAGAAGAAAAACACATTATTTTTAACACATGGCAATGACATCCTGAATTTTTTTTAGGAAAATATCTCTAAGGCCGCAAAAGAAAATTAAATGAAACAAGACACTAGACATAGATTAGTTGAAGCAAACACACAACAGACCCAGGCAAATAAATATTTGTGTGTTCCAACATCTGTCTTTAATTTCCTTTAAAATTTTCCACCTGGACTTCAGAATCTTACTTATAAGAAACAAATCAAGCCCGTCCGGTGTAGACATTTATGCATTCAACAATATGATGATTTTTTTTTAATTCAGAGCTTTATAAGGATGCTATAATTCTATAAAATTAATAAAACTTTGTTTCTAGAAATGTGAAGCAATATGTTCTCAAAAATAGTGAAACACATCTACAAAAGCTGGACAATATTTTTTTAAATGTTTTTTGCTTTTAACTTTTATTTTAGATATGGGGTATATGTGCAGGTTTGTTATATGGACATATTGCACCATGTAGTGAGCATACTACCCAATAAGTAGTTAGAAAAATACATTTTTTTAAGTCAAAGATGGTTCTACTAAACTGAAAGTAAGTCTGCAGGTACTAAACTGAAAGTAAGTCTGCAGGTGTCAATACAATACATTAAAAATTAAAGAAAGAGAAGATCCTTGACACAAGCCTCTTAATTTGAACCCAAATGTATGGGTAGCCTGGTGGGTTCCCTCTATTCCTAGTGACCACACAGGGAATAGTAGAGTATCCAAAATGCAAAATGAGGGTTTGGAGGATCACTTATCATAGCAAGAACAGATTACAATCATTTCATCCATAAGCAAAAAGAGACAAATGTGTGAATTGATCATCCTACCTGACATGATCTGGCTCTGTGCCTCCACCCCAATCTCATCTTGAATGAGAATCTGAATATTAATTGGTTTAATCACTTGCATATATCTATGTGTGTTTAAGTTTGTGTGTGTGTGTTTGTGTGATATTTTGTTCTCAAACTAAGAAAGTATGCCTGGCTGGGCGCAGTGGCTCACGCCTATAATCCCAGCACTTTGGGAGGCTGAGGAGGGTGGATCATGAGGTCAAGAGATCGAGACCATCCTGGTCAACATGGTGAAACCCTGTCTCTACTAAAAATACAAAAATTAGCTGGGCATGGTGGCACGCGCCTGTACTCCCAGCTACTCAGGAGGCTGAGGCAGGAGAATTGCTTGAACCCAGGAGGCGGAGGTTGCGGTGAGCCGAGATCGCACCATTGCACTCCAGCCTGGGTAACAAGAGTGAAACTCAATCTCAAAAATATATATATAAGAAAGTATGCCTAAAATGGAGGAATTTTAGAAGGTGAAAAATATACCTGGATCTACAACACTGTAGTAAATCTCTCATACTAATGACTTTAGTTTGTAGCACTAGTGAAACTTAAATTATCTAAAGTTGTCAATGCCCTGAAAAACCATAAGACTATGGCCAGGTGTGGATTTAGTTGAGGAATGTCTGAAAGGACTATTGCATGCAAGGCCATCATTATAATATATATTCTATATATAAAATGTATATATATAATATATATATATATAATACATATATAATACATATATAATATATATAATAATATATAATATATATTCTATATATACATTATATATAGAATATATATATTCTATATATACATTATATATATAGAATATATACTATATATTCGGTTTGCCA
>NW_022436992.1:6835935-7127169 GCF_009761245.1 Sapajus apella | reverse complement strand
ATAAAATATATATAATATATATAAAAATATATATAACATAGATAAAATATATATAATAAATATATATAATATATATAAAATATATATAAAATATATATAATATATATACCAGTAAACTATACCAGAGTCAAATTGTCTCTGCTTTCACATATATATATTTCATATATATATGTATATTTCATATATATATACATATGAAAAAATACTAGATTTGAAAGACTTATTGGTTGGTTTTACTATTTAGAGGGTGTTAACCTATGAAAAAGACAAAAAGTACTATAAGTTGAATATTTGTACTAGGACTTCTAGTATTACTGTACTAGAAGTACAGTATTACAAGTTATACTAGTACTACTAGTATTACTTCTAGTATTACTATAAAGAAGTATAAATAGAAAGTAAATTACATATTTCCCTCCTAGAGAAACTCAAAATTTACTAATATATCAAAGCAGTAATGTTAAATTTTGTTCCTTTTCTCAGAAAGCGTAATTATTGATTTGAGATCTACCATAAAAATGGAATTCCCTTTCATCAGTACCAGGGATGTTATATTCCATGAAGTATAATAAACATTTCCATGCTAAATGTAATACAGAGTTACTCTTGCTTACCTTATTTCCTTATCTAGTTTCTTACTTAAAATATATTTAAAGGGAATGGTAAAAAATAAAAATATCTGCACAGTGACTAAACAAAGCGAGAGATATTTTTGGTAGCAAGTCAACTCAAAATGGCCAAATGAACCCTGTTGCAACACACATAAAGCCAACCTGGTCTGACATGTCATTTATTGTATGTGTTGGAACAGGTTCACCACAAACTCAGTAAGGCACTTTTACTAGCTTTCTTCTTAATATGGGGAGACAATTTCTGACATATTGTAGGTAATACATAGGTCATATCCTCCTTCTAATATGTTCTGACTCTTCAGAATTTGCTTGTGGTGTAGAAGAAATAAAAATATTGAATTAGTATTTTAAAAGTCAAAATCACCAGAATTAGAACTCAAAAATAAGAGGTATGTAAAAACCTCTCCTCTTGCCGGGCGCGGTGGCTCAAGCCTGTAATCCCAGCACTTTGGGAGGCCGAGGCGGGTGGATCACGAGGTCAAGAGATGGAGACCATCCTGGTCAACATGGTGAAACCCCGTCCCTACTAAAAATACAAAAAAAAAATTAGCTGGGCATGGTGGTGCGTGCCTGTAATCCTAGCTACTCGGGAGGCTGAGGCAGGAGAATTGCCTGAACCCAGGAGGTGGAGGTTGCGGTGAGCCGAGATCGCGCCATTGCACTCCAGCCTGGGTAACATGAGTGAAACTCCGTCTCAAAAAAAAAAAAAAAAAAAAAAACCTCTCCTCTAGATTGGTCAAAATTTAAAGTTTTAATTGATGAGGCATCTCACACCTTGCCAGTAGGATTGCTAATCAGTAAAATATATCCTTTCAAATTGTTTAATAAATGTTTTCAATGTTATAAGAAAATGATCAGATGTTGATTCCAAAATTCCACACATAGTAAGTTATATTAACAAGAATACAATGGAAAATAATACTAATACAAAAATGTATATCACTGTTTAAAGTTGTAAAAAATGGAGCAAAATATAAATAGCTATAGATATTAATTAAACAAATATGGTATTGCATTTTCATCAAATTATTTGCCAACATAAAGATGGTAATTTATATATGCAATGTATGTATGTCATCATGTATGTGTATATATATATGATATCTATGTACATCATCTCATTTTGTAAGGCACTCATTTAAATTTATGTATAAGCACATATACATAATATAATCACACAAATGTTTTTCATAGACTATTTGTGAAAATAATAAAATATGCAGGCAGTGTGATTATGTGATTATATACCATTACATTTTTTTTATTTATTTAAATATCTTATTAAGTGAGAATGTACTATTTTTTATAATAAAGTAACGTATTTAGGCAAATTGAGTCAGGTATAAGTGGTTGCTAAGTCAGGCTAAAGAATGTGACTTTAAATTTAAGTAATCTGTTTTTTATTGTTTTCTTCTGGTGAAAAGAAGGCCACGTTCAAGAGTATAAACATATAAAGCATAGAGAAATCGAGCCCAGATAATTATGATATGCAAAGTTATATTATTTTACTTACTAAAAGTGTTTTCATTTCATTCATGTTTCACGCTCAGTATTATTATTTCTATTATTCCAATAAGGAGAGAGAAAACGTGTCAGAGGCAGAAGGAGGGTAATGACAATAAAATAGTATTATTATTCAAGGTAGTTATCTGATATTTAATTTCATGGGGAAAAAACCTGAAGATCCATGTATCCTACAATGGAAACTTTTCTAAGTGCAGAGGAAGAAAACACTGAACAGAAATATGCAAAATTATTAAACAGAACCTTATTACCAAAGATTACTCTGAAATTGAGATAAATGGAGTTGGTGGTCTAATGGTTCTTTATTGTTCTTCTTAATCTTTCAATTCTAGTAAAAAATTATTTATAACAAGGGACTCAACTATTCGGAACATATAAAAATGACAAAAAATTAATTTGGTAACTGCATTGATTAATATAGAGTCTTTTGTTACTTGGTTTCTTAGTCCTAGCGATACTGGATAGTTTTCCACGTGTATATATTCAAATATAATATATATCATATATGTGATATATTTCTATTTTTTTTTCATGAGACTGATGAAAATCCAGGATGGAATACAGAATATGAAAAAATCTAACGATATTAGAAATATCAAACAACCTCTCCGAATGAAGTTGGTTTAAAGCAGGGGACCTAAATACCTTTGGAAGGAGGAATCTAAAATTAAAGACAGAAGATGCTGTACATAAGCACTATACTCCAGTTAAGAGTATTAATGTGCACACAAAACATGAACAATTGTAAGTGAATGACAATGGTAGTAGCCAGATTTTTCACTGTTGCAGAGAGAGGTTACAGATAAGCAAGTGACTAAAGTAAAAATTTAGAGGAAAAGTCAATGTAATTACTTGAAGTGTATCATTTTCCTAAGTAACTCATTTTCTCTGTAATAAGTGATTTGAAAGCTGCCTCCACACACACATACACATAGCTATATTTTTATACACAGCTTTAGAGAAATAAAACCCTTAGAATTTTGCATATTCAGTTGGTATAGACAAGTGAGTACAGAAACACTTGATTCAGACACTTTCTTTCAAAAATTAATTTATCTTTGATTACCCAAATAAATCTTTCAAACTCTTCAAATCACTTGATCCATAGCTGGCTCTCACACACCCCCCAAAATACATCTGCATTATATCTCTCTTTACTAAAGGCTGGTGAGAATGTGAGAAATAAGAAACTGTCAAAAATTTGATAGAACCCAGTTTATGTTCAAGTAAGCTGTTTAAGAAATGAGCTACATAAATTGCAAAGCAACATCCTAGGACACAGAAGAGCCTAAATATTTTAAAGAATGCAAAATAAATCCTCTTTCATGATAAAAACTAACAAAAAAAAATGTGAGCAACATCCTCTATTTAAGATTAATATCATTCCTCCTCCATACCTATGCCTACCTCTAAAATCAGCCATAGGTATAATTTTTACTGTTATCCTTCTGCTTGAAAAATAGAGGGAAAAACTAACTTCAGTGAAATTGAAGAACAGACTTAAAGCTGTCCAACAGTGGAATGGGCTATTTTAACAATGAGATCTTCCGAGTCCGGGAAATGAAGTTCATACAATCATCTATGGTAAGAATGTAGAGATGACACTTTCATAGACTGGTAGACCTATGACACTTTCATAGACTGGTAGACCTATGAAAGTACGAAAGTATTTAAATCAATCATTTGACCACAAATGCACAGTCAGTTCTGCTGGCTCTACTAGCCTCAAGTATCAATTTAACTGAGTAATGGGTGATTGACACTTTCTTTGATTTAGTGTCAGCAGAACATATGTCTGAAGCTCTCCCCTTTCTGCCTAAACTTAGAAGGCTACATGTTGAAAGTTTGCTTTGAGCTTGGTTCTTCTTGAACATGCAGCTTCAAATCAATGTCTGTCTGCTCATAAGCACAACCAAACCAGGACACTGGCTGCTAAAGGGAAGACAAACACTCCATAAAGAATTCCAGCATACCTCCTGCCCCGGCAGCCATTCTGCTGTTTCTATGGAAACATTCACCAGACAGCAGCATGCTGTTCTGTGCAAGTGAAGAGGAAGGCATGTTTCTTTCATCACCAGATCTAGAGGGCTACCACTTCACAGAATAAAAGAATTTGGTGAACACAATTCTTTATTCTGAGAGATAAATTGTTCAAGAGAATGGTGAGTTCTCTTCAGAAATTGTCTGATACTATTCTCTCTTTTTCTTCCCCACATTAAGCATTTCCTTCAGATTAATTTATATAAGATTGTAGAAATGAGGAAAGAAAATAATCCACGTTTATAAAGTGCCTGCTATTTACGAGGTACTCTGTGGTGTACCATGTTTGATATTTCCCCAGGAGAAAGTGTAGGTTTAAAAATTACATGGCTCACTCAATGTGGCACAGCATAGAAATGGAAAAGTTGAGATTAAAGTCAGTGTCGGTCTGATTGTAGAGTCCAGTGTGTTGCCTGTGCCTGTAGTAGATCGATATGATGGTTTCTGGATGACAGGCAGGCAGACAGTGGAGAAAGGGAATAGATTCAGGATCCCAAAGCTGAAGCAATAAAACAGAGTCGAGAGAAGGCATAGCAGAGCTGTGGAATGGGTTGACAATGAGTTTGGAAGCTGATAATAATATCCGATCTGGGGTAGGAGGTTTAATCCAGGGTCTACTTAGTATTAACTCTCAAAAGTAGATAACAGGTATGGAATTAGGAGGGTTAGGTAATAGGTATCAAAGTGACATTTTGAAATTAATTTTATCATATATCAGAGATGTTTTAGTATTTTGCTGCTAATCATTCACTCTGGGAAATAATAGAGGGATACTGATTAAAATGTAGCATTTTAGTAATGGTAAGTACTTTCTGACTTAGAGAAAAGAGCCTTGGGAAAAAGTTGAATTGGCACGTCGTCTCAGCATGAAGCCTAGGTAAAACTTTCTATACATACTGCTATGGTTTGAATGTTCTTTTCCAAACTGATGATGAAATTTAATTGCAGTTGTGATGGTATTAACAGGTAAGACTTTTAAGAGGTGATTATGTCATGAGAGAATTAACCTTATGAAGGACTAATGCTGTTAACACAGGAGTGGAGTTTGCCCTCCTCTGTTCCTCTGACTTGTATGCTCTCACTCTTTCTTACCATGTGATGCTGTCTGTCTTCTACCAAGGGCCAGATGTCAGTGACATGTCCTTGGACTTCCCAGCCTCTAGAACCATGACCCAAATTAACTTCTATTGTTTATAAATTACCCAGTCTCAGGTGTTCTGTTATGCCAACACAAAAGGAATTAAGATACACACCAAATATAAATAGTGCTATTAATATATTCAACCTTATCTGGTTGCTGCAGCAAGAAGTTGACCCATCACATGGTTTATGACCTGTGTTTCTGATGCCAACTGGAGAAAAAGGGGTCTCCGGGCCTCTCCCACATTTCTCCAATTTGCTTCACAGCTTTTGCTCTAAAAGAAGTCAACACACTAACAATGATTAAACCATGAATACTGCTACTTCCTCAGATTCTGTGCTTTGCAAAGCAGTAACTCTGCTTCTAACCTTTCCTTTACATTTTAGTCTACTGTATATGGGAATATGACATCTAACCCCAACCCTATTCTCTCCTTTCAGTAAATATTTAAATCTCTCTTCTCATTTACTGCATATTCAACTTAGCCATTTATCTGGCTATGCTGTAAATTCCTTGAGGCCAAGAACTTTACCTCATTCATTTTTATATTCTCATATCTATCGAGGGCCTGATATGCCATAAATGTCTTTTAATTGTTTATAAATTGAATTGTCATACGTGTGTCATTGGATGTGACATTGTCCATTGGATTCCTATAACCAATGCTGACCTGTTTTACACATGACGACTTTTGGAATATTTAAGGACACTTAAAATGTCCCCCATTTTACTAATCATTTGTTTTTCAGCCCCTCCATCTCATACTATTTCATGAATTTTTCTGGTGAAAGAGTTTCGAGTTTATTCATCATGTTGATGGTATTTTTTAGCATTACTCTAAAACTGTGTGCCCTAATGAGGAAGGATAACTGGGAAGGGATGTGCCACCAATTAAATTATCTTTCCCATAAATGTGTTGGTCTGTAGTCTAAGGCATTGGTAGTTGTTTCCAACAAGCAGATTGAAAAGTTAAATATTTTCATGAGAAGACATGTTCTTTCTTTCTGTTTGTATTACTGAATTATTTTATTACAGATTACAATTTTTTTTTTTTTTAGATGGAGTTTCACTCTTATTGCCCAGGCTGGGGTGCAATGATACAATCTCAGCTCACCACAACCCCTGCCTCCCGGGTTCAAGCAATTATTCTGTCTCAGCCTCCCTAGTAGCTGGGATTACCGATATGTGCTACCAGGCCCAGCTAATTTTGTATTTTTAGTAAAGACGATGTTTCTCCATGTTGATCAGACTGGTCTCGAACTCCCAACCTCGAGTGCTCTGCCTGCCTCGGCCTCCCAAAATGTTGGGATTATAGGTGTGAGCCACCGTGCCTGGCCATACAAACTTTTTATCCCTTAAGGTACTTTTATTCTTTTTTGTTGACTATATTGTCCTTTTATTCCAGTTTCTAGTTTCTCAGTTTCGACTGAGAAACTGTTAAGAGCCATTCATTTCCGCATGCTGATATGGATGAATTCTGTCAAGCCTAGACGATGCCAGTTCTTTGTTTATTCCTCTTTTCCTGGCCTGATTGCAGATACCAAGCAAGAAGGAGAACAATCTTCACCTAAGAAGTATGGCTCAACCCATTCAATTTTGCCTTTAAGATGTTCCATTTTCTTTCATGACCTACTTTTCTAGCCTACATGCCACTATCCCATCCACCAAGTACCCCACACTTCAGCCAAAAGTGCTTTCCCTTTTCTTCTATAATTCTACCCATTTGACAAGTTCTTATTCACTCTACAACAAATCTAAATACACTTGATGAATCCCTACTCCTTGATATATTTTCTTCTTTTTGCCTATTCTCACCTTTTAGTGCTTCCAAAAGGTACATATAAACCCACAGACATAACATATAAACATATATAAATGCGTATATACATCTATATAGACCCAGGTCTACGTTGTCTAGCCAGAACTTTGGTTATTGATGTTCTCCGTAATATTGTCGCCTACACTGAGAATTTCTGGATGACATTGTCACATCCTTTTTCTACTCCTCAAAGTCTGTGTTAGTTACCTAATGTTGCAAACAAAGCATCCCAATGTAGCAGGTTAAACCAACATACATTTATTATCTATAGTTTCTGTGGGGCAGGAGTCTGGGCCTGGCTTAGCTGGGTCCTTTGTTCAGGGTTTCTCACAAAGCTGCAATCCAAGTACCTGCTGGCCTGCAGTCATGTGAAGATTGAACTGGCTAAGTATCTATTTCCAAGAGCTTTAATTGTTGGCAGAATTTGGCTTGTCAAGGGCTGTTGGACTAGAGAATGCCCTCAGTTCCTTGTCACGTGAGCCTTTCCAACATGGCAACTTGCTTATCAAAGAGCGTAGGCCAAGAAGGTAGAGAGAGGGTGCTTTGGTAGCGTAATTGTGGAAGTGACTATCCATCGCCTTTGCTTCATTCTATTGGTTAAAAGTGAGTTACTTGGGCAAGCCCACACACAAAATGACTGCCTTAAATACTAAGAGTTGGTTCTTGTTGTGGGCCATCTTAGAAGTCTGCCTACCATAGAGGCCTGAGGTGGAACTGCGTATCTAGGTGACTTAGTACTGTTAAATTTATGTTGGCTGAATTTAACTGAAGTATTTTTCACACAGATCTATTAGTGGCTTGTAATTTAAAGTGTGAAATTTTCAAGGTCATTTTCACCTTTAAAGAATATGCTTATAGGTAACAAAGACTAGAACTATAAAGACGGTGTGGATGACATACTTGTTTCATATCCACACAATCTCATATTTGTTTACACAAATCTCTCTGTAGCCATAAATTCCTGTCTCTTTTTAACTTTCTTCATTCCCAATAATTTCTTCCACTGCTCTAAGACAAGAGCAAAGAAACATTCCATGGCATATTCTTTCATGACCTATATTTGTTGCTGTTATCAATTCTGATTACACCTTAACAGGTTCAATTTCTACTGCTTTATTTGCCTTAATAAATACTGCTAAAATGGTATTAAAAATCAAATTAAATTGGAATTCAGTGATAATAGCAACGTAGTATAGCACTTTCTCATTAAGGTTTCTCATACTAATATGAATTCCTGCATCTTTTAATTTACATACAACTGCTTCCTCTGCTAACCTAAAATAGAACTTGTTATAGGCATTATAAAATGTGGTTATTCTGTATCTGAATATCTTGAAAGTCATAAAATCATGCTTAAGTCGTAATGACCTACTTGAAATTTCCATACTCAATTGCTCACATTCACATCACTAAGCCGTTTAACCTCTATTGAAAGGTTTCTTTCTTTTCTCTTTGAAATTCTTGAGACAGCCCTGGTACTCAAAAAGGATTCCAAGGAGCCCTGTGGTGTAAACTTAAGAAGTATTTGGTATTGAATCGTATAACCTAGCATTCCAGTCCACACCGACTGGGTTCCGTTTTAATTGTCATATTTTTCAATACATTTCTTTTCTTTTTTTCCTTCACTTGTCCTGTGAATTCCTGCCTTACACTTAGTCATTTGAAATTTCACTGCTGCAGCTCAACTCTCTCAAAGGTGGAAATTCTACCACTGGATTCCAGTTTTCCTGTCTCTTAGTTCCCCAAATCCAATTTCCCTCTCACTTTTAAATGTCCTTTCTACTGCACAAGTACCAATTTTTTTTTTGTTTGTTTGTTTTTTGGCTAGACTGATACTCTAAATATAGCAGCATATTTTTATCTTTGATGATTAATTGATTTATAAGTTAGAAATTCGTATTTCTCCTCAATTGTTTTATTGCATATTGCATTCCTTCAAATCAATAGAATCTTTTGCTTCTAATTTCAGTTTTCTGACCTTACAATATACAGTTATGTTTCCCTTAATGATGGAAATGCATTCTGAGAACTATGAGAGGAGGCGATTTCATCATCATGCAAACATCATAGAGTGTACTTACACAAATCTAGTTGGGATAGCCCACTATATACCTAGGCTATATGTGATAGCCTATTGCCCCCATGGTATAAATGTGTGTGGGAAGCTACTGTCCTGAATGCTGTAGGCAATTGTTACACCATGATATTAGTGTTTCTAAACATTTAAAAAGGTACAGTAAAAAATATTGTATAAAAGAAAAAAAGTGGTACTCAGGTATAGGGCACTTACCATGAATGGAGCTTGCAGGGCTGTAAGTTGGTCTGAATGAGTCAGTGAATAAGTGGTGAGTGAATGTGAAGGTCTAGTACATTACTGTATACTACTGTAGACTTTATAAATGCTGAACTCTTAGGTGACACTAAATTCATTTAAAAAAATTATTTCTTGGGTCATAAATTAACCTTAGCTTATTGTAATATTTTTACCATGTATGCTTTTTAAGAAAACCATTAGACTTTCAGTAGTAACACTTAGCTTAAAACAAACACATTGTACAGCTACATAATAATAGTTTCTTTCTTCATGTCCTTATTCTGTAAGCATTTTTCCACTTTTATTTGTATTTATTTAATTATTTTTTACTTTTTAAACTTTCTTGGCTAGAAACTAAGATACGAACACACACATTAGCCTAAGTCCACACAGGGTCATCGTCATTAATATCATTTGTTCCACCTCCACTTCCTGCCCCTCTAGAAGGTCTTCAAAGGCAATAACACAAATGGATCTTTCATGTATGATAACAATGTCTTCTTCTGGAATATTCCCTGAAGGACCTGCCTGAGACTTTTACAGTTAACCTTTTCTTATATATAGAAGAAAGATTACACTCTAAAATGACAGTTAAAAGTACAGTATATAAATACATAAACTAGTAACATAGTTGCTCATTTCATTATCAAGCATTACATACTGTACACAATTATATGTGCCACGCTTTTACATGACTGGCAGTGCAGTTTACACCAGCATCACCACAAACTCATGAGAAATGTGTTGTGCTACTACATTAAAGTGGCTATGATGTCACTAGGCAATAGGAATTTTTTTTACCTTTATTATAATCATATGTGAACACTGTCATATATGCAGTCCATTATTGACCAAAATATCAGTCTGTGGTGCATGATTACACCTTAATTTCAAGTTTAAAAATTTTTTTTCATCTTCTGCCTGTTCAAACTTCACCTAGCAGCCAACAATAAAAACCTAGTTTATAAGACTCAGACTTTTGTCCTGATACAATGAGAACCTAGTCTAGCATTATATCAGTTGGTAGAGTTAGGTATTATGTGCATACTGAAGCCTACTTGTAGACTCTTGGAATCGACCACACCCTTCTTAGTGCATTTGTTACTTAGAGACTGTGTTCTGCTTCCTAACATGGATAAATCAAATAACAGCAATTAATTAGAATTTATTTTATTTTTGCGTTACTCTAAACCCCCATATAAATGATGGCTGGCATTAATTCAGTGACTCAAGGGAGTCAGGGCTGTAGTTTGAATGTTTTTTGGATTTTCTGTCATTTTGTCAAGATAGCCGATTCTGCTCTAGTCATCACAGGAGGAAGAAAAGGCTAAATTTCAGAAGTGTTTGCCCAATATCTGTTTCTCCATTTCTTCTTTATTAAGAGACCTCTGATTTTGGGGGTGTGAGGGAAGCAATGTACCCAATTTAAAAGTAAACAGACAAGCAAATAAACAAGGACATTAAACAGAAACAAAAATAGCTGTATATGTTCTAGTCTCTTTTGCAGCTGGGTTTCTTTCTGGAATTCACTTTGGCCATGAGGTATCTGCAGAAGTCACTGGGTAGGGTTTTGGGGAAACTTCTTAGAAAGGGTAATGATTCAGTTAACACATGTCCTTTTATTTTATTTTATTTTTTTCTGCCAGAAGCATTGATAGAAAATTTGAATGACATACAAAGATGACAGTTGGTTCCTATATCCTAGTAGAGTTTTACTGGTTGCTTTTGCGACATTCCATTTTGATTGGCCAGGTATGCATTCTGATTAGTTCTATGTCCCTGCCATAGTGGTGGTTTCAAATGTTGAATATCACTGCTGATAGTCCCAGCTTTTATATACCTAAGTCATTACATAGTCCTATGTTATCTATTTCCCAAGTATCTTCTTATCTGAGTAAAAGATAAATCTCTTATCTTGTTATCTGAGTAAAAGATAAACCTCTTATCTTGTTGAAGTCTCTGGTGTTTTCACTTTCTATTACATGCAGCTGAATGCAAATGTTAGGAGAGGTAGCTATGTGAACACTGACTTGCAGCCTCTTTACAGAACTCTCTTTGTGTATACACAATCTGTTTAATATACCTACTGCCTGAGATACTTACATTCAAAACACCCTCTGGGACTAGAGACTGACCTTGAATCTTAGCTGAGTCTGCTACTAACCCTGAAACCACTATCAAATTCTTAAGAAATATTTCTGTAGATCTCTACATTTTACCTAAATCCCTTCCAGTTACAAGCAAGTTCTTACATCGAGTTAAATATTTGATTTTGCTGTTTTCCTAATGTCAATTTTTTTTTCCTGCCCTATAGCTCCTTCCAATAAATTTCTACCACCTCCTGGTTCAGATACTTTTTACACTGAAAATAAATGACATCTTAGTCAGTAATCTGCTAACTGAACACCTTGTTTATATAACTGTCAGATTTGACCCATAGTTAACACGCCTATAACCAGAAAAAATGCCTTTGCCAGTTATAAATAGTGTTCCCTCAAATATTGTGTTTCTTTCTCATGGTATTACCAGTTATTCAGTTGCAGAGCCCTGAAGTAGCTTGGGAAGTTTTTATTATTTCTTTTACATGAGGAATAAAAAAAATTGAAATATAGATTAGTTAGGCAACTTGTCATATATAACTTGATTCGCCAATGGCAAAGCTAAATTAAAATCATGGCAAATATCCAATAAACTAATATATGCTTATATTGGGGCATTTTATACAAACAAAGATTGGTAACTGTAAGACTGTAAGCAATTGAATATGCTCATTTAATAGTTGTTGTAAAATCATTTATAATATCTCTGAGTCTTAATTTCCTGTTACTGTAAAATAAGTGGATGAAATAAGGCATAATATTTTATTCGACTCAATTAAATTGTATTTTTCAGTTCATATGGCAGATGTGTAGCAAATTTCTAATGACAGTTCCTTGCATAAAAATAAATCTTATATACTTAAAGAATATTTTTAAAAATAGAATCTGTTTTATATAATAAGACCCTGTGTGTGCATATACACACACATATACATACACACTGTCATGAATCATTTAACAATCGAAATACATTCTGAGAAATGCATTATTAGGCAATTTTGTCATTGTGCAAACATCATAGAGTGTACTTACACAAACCTAGGTGGTGTAACCTACTACACACCTAGGCTATATGATATAATCTGTTGCTCCTAGGCTACAAATCTGTATACCATATTACTGTATTGAATACTACAGAAGAATTGTACAACACTGTTAAGCATTTGTGTATCTAAACATATCTAAACATAGAAAAAGTACAATCAAAATATGACATTATAATCTTAGGGACCACTGCTGTATATGTGGCTCCAGTTGTTGACTGAAATATCACTCTGTGGCATTATGGCTGTATAATTTTACCTTTTCCTCTCTTTTGCCTTTTCACTTTCTTTAAAATAATTGAGAATTTGCTTCCAGATTATTAGTAATTTTTTTCTTAACAAAATACCTCATCCATCTATAAAATTTTTTCTATGTGTTACATTATACTTCAAAGCCATATTATCAAGAGTTACCTAGATTTAGTATAAAATAACTTTTATGGGTTTTATTTATTATAGCTGTTTCTTCATAAGTCATCTACTTGATCTTTATATTCTGATTTATAAGAAACAGAATGCTTAGAATCAGAACAGGAGTGGTAATGAGTACTTCCATGTCTTGCCATAAACACTTTTGGTAGTTACGGACAAATCGCTTTCCACAAAATTTGTGCTGATTTAATTTCCATCTGAATTTTATGGGTGTTTCCACTTTTCATTCTCTCTTTTTTCAATATTAATATTTTCATTCTTTATAATATGTGGCATGTCATATTTGAAACTTAGTATGTCATTCATGTTTTAATTCTATTATTTAATTATTGAGTTTAAATATTGTAATATAATTATTCAACTTATTTTTTCTTTCCTGTGTTGCCAGTTTACGTCATTTGTGTATTTTTTATCGGGGTATTATATACTTTATTACTTTATAAGATCTCTTTGTATATCAAGGATATTAGATCATCTTATTTTATCTGGTTGATATGTTTTTAGATTTATTTATGTTGTTTTCTGTTTGGCACCAGATCAATGCTTGTTGACATTTTGTTAGGGAAATGATTAGGAGCATGGACTTTGTATTGAAACTCCAGCTCAGGCCAGGTATGGTGGCTCATATCTGTAATCCCGGGACTTTGGGAGGCCGAAGCAGGCAGATCACTTGAGGCCAGCCTGGACAACATAGTGAAACCCTGTCTCTACAAAAAATACAACAAGTAGCTGAGTGTGGTGGTGTGCACCTGTAGCCCCAGCTACTTGGGGGACTGAAGTGAGAGGATTGCTGGAGCCCGGGAGGTTGAGGCCAAAGTGAGCTGAGATCGCGCCACTGCACAGCATCCTGGGTGACAGAGTGAGACTGTCTAAAGAACAAAACAAAACAAAACGAACCCAGTGCAGCCACTTGCTCATTGCGCAGTCTTGGAAAATTGCTTAATAACTTTTAGCTTTTGCTAAAACTGACATAAAAAAATAGTGCCACAGGGTTGTTGAGAGAAATTCCTTAAAAGGTTAGCATGATATCTGTCACAATTTAGTAAACACTCAATCATTTCTGGCTACTACTGTTTTTATTTTTATTTTTTAAACAGTCACCAAAGCAGAAATAAAGCGAATGATATGGAATTACTGAAAAAAAAAAAATAACCTAATAAGGAAAACCCCTTCCAAAATGTGGTTTGACCTTGATGCTAACTATGGGGTATTTGACTTAATGTGGTCTTCTCCGTAGTAGAAGCTTTTGCCTTCACCACCCACCAGTTTCCTATGCCAAAACCTGAGCGTTATCTTCCACTTCTTTCTACTCACTCACTCCCATTATCAGTAAATTACCACCAAATCAAGTGGCTTTTGTTAAATATTGCTGCAGATAATTTCTCACTATGCTCCCACTGCTTCCACGGTTATGAGCTTCATTATGTGGAGCCAAGGCAAGTATCCTCCAAATACTTTTTCTGCCTCAAGTCTCTTCTTCCAGGCTGTTCCTCACTCAGCACGATGAGTTACTTTACTTAAACACAAAGCAATCCCTTCTCCATTGCCCAAAGTACTGCAGTCAGACACTTCACTACCAAATGACATTTGTGCACACTTCCTGTTAGCTAAATAAGCTGTCTTCTCCTCATCTCTCCATCTGCTTCTCTAGTGTTTTACCTTTAAACTTTAACCTCGAGTCGTAACTAAATATGTGTACCTTTCCATGTCCAGCACATTTTTCTTTCTTTCTTATTTCTTTAAATTTTCTCCCCTCCTGCTCCTGCTTCTCTTCCTCCTTCTGACTGTGTGCTCTTTGAATGTGGTTTCACTCACTTAGAATGCCACTCTTATGTATTTTGTTGTTGTTGTTTTTATTGTTAGAAAACTTTCTCCAAAACTCTTTTCAAGTGTTGCTTTTTCTGTCATAATTTCTCTGACTTATTCAGGAAAAATAACACCTCCTCCCTTTTGTGAGATCAATGTATCTTTTACATATTTATATATAAATATAATATATATATTTATTTATATATAAATATATATATTTATTTATATATAAATATATATTTATTTATTATATATTATTTATTTATTTTATTATATATATTTATTATATAATAAAATAAATATATATATATATTTTATTATATATATAAATATAAATATGTAAAATATATGTTTATATGCACGTGTGTGTGTGTGTATGTGTGTGTATCACCTTGAATTGTCCTGTGTTTTGAAAATCTGGTATCCTCCTTCCTCCTGTTCTTTGAATCGTTTCTACCAAAGTAGCACCAACTTTGACTGGGTCCATCATGTTTTTCAAATCCTGACCGCTTAGTTAAATGCCTGATATATGACTGGTACTCTTGAAACAGATATTGAATATACGTGGACCGACATCATAGACAAAGGAACGACTGGAGTGGAGAAGTATTAGCGAAGGCCTCTTTGATTAGTAAAACTGGTTAGTGAATTGTTTAAACAAAGTAGTTCAACAAATCTGCAAAGCACATAAGCAGGTACAGTTAAACTTTTCTTTAACTAAGATGTAATTCTATTTATGGCAAACTACTTTAGGTGATATAGCTGCAAATTTAAAGTCACTCAAGAGTGGTTTTAATATGTTTATGAACAATGTAGTAGCATTTTAAAAATTTCCATCTTGTGATCAAAGACACATTGGTAAGTTAAAAAAAAAAGCAATATGTAGAATAGAAAATATAAGGTGCCAATATTTTTACAAAAATGAATTGTGTGTCTGAATGTAGGCATGCACACATAATGTGCATATGCTAGAATAGCTCCATAACAGTGGGTACCTTTGATGGGAATATGGTAAGGCCTAGGCCAGGAAGAGAAGGGAGATTTAATTTTCAGAGTATACTCTTTTATAATTATTAATTTTATTCTATGTAAATGTGTACACAATTAAATTGTTAGCATGTAAGTGTTCATGATATAGTCAGCCAAATTATGATGGAAACAGAAAAAGAGAAAATCTGATATTAATGGATAAACTTTTAGGTTTTTATTGAGAAGAATCAGGCTGGGGTTTCTATCACTTGCTGCCAAGAATTTTAGGTTTATTCAAGGTTTAGCTTTATCAGGACTGCTGAACCTCCTAAATAGACTAAATAGATCTATCTTGGTAATTTTTTTCCCTCTGAAAATGAACTAAATTCATTCACTTGACAAATTGTTCTGTAATTGTGTACACATAATTCAAGCTTTCATCTCCAGGGAAAGTAAAGCAAAGTTGCTGCTTCATTTAATCCTTGCAGATGGCTTTTGTGGATAAGTCACACAAAACCAAATGATGTTTTATACTCTAATACATTCATTACCTGAACTGGTGCTTTTCTCGACTCCTATGTCCATTTGGTGAAATCAGACCAAGGCAAAAAAGATAGTTGGAAATATTAAAGAGAAGTGAGATGGTCCTGACTAAGGATGAAAAAAAAAAATGTTTTGTGTTAATTCTTCCCTCAATGGCAGATTATTCCCGGCAGAGACATATTTCAGCACGAACTCAAAAGTTAACTTTTGAGATGGTTAATAAAGCAGAGGTAGGTCAGAACCCTCCAAAGTAAATCCATTGAGAAATATTGACAAATCAATGATTTCCTACCCTTTTATCACATTCTGGCTCTTAAATGGGAACTATCCTTCTCAGGAGGACACTATCACACTGAACTGCTGGTCCTTTGAATGGAGTTATTGCTTTGCTGGTGTGAACTCATTCTCAACCATGGTTTGCTATCACCTTTGAATCTCCCTTCACTTCAGGGACGCTGTAGTTCTTGAAGCACTAGACACTGCCACTGAATGGATTGCTATTGACAACAAATCTTTAGCAATAGGAGTAAAAGAAAGAAAACTCCATGAGTTTTAATAATTAGAGCTTATACTAAGTATGATAATGAAATCAGTAGAAAAGGCTGAGTAATTAGCCTCTGACCATTCCCTTCCAGAAGGGATACAGTCACTGACACTTGGCTGAAACTTCCTGTGTTCCTTGCCCATGTCATTAGACATAAGCTGCCCCCATGTATCTAGCTCTGAACAAATTTCTTGTCATGTCTCAGAAGATCTCCACATCCCAGATACACAATGGTTTCTAACTCTTAGTAGAGACTGATCTCTTATTATAGCTACAGACTGAACCTAAAACATGTCCACACACTAGTATAATGCTCCCTTCCATGTGATAGCTATGCTCAAAGAGTAAATCTGTAGGAATACCTCCAAAACTACTCATTCAGACTCCTGAAAAAGAATTTCCTGAACACCAGGGAGCATTTTTTGCTATATTATTTTGTTACAAATTTGTTATAAAATGTTACATTATTTTGTTATATAATGTTTGCTATGTTATTTTATAATATCTATTTTGCAACATTTGCCTAGTGTTAGCAGTTGTTACAAAATAGATATTACAAAATAACTGTGTTTAGAAAAGACTTAGTTAAAATAATTTATTTGGGAATATTCAGAAGAATATAACCTGCCTTTTAAGAAATAAGAGCTATAAATAAACTATCATCTGTAGTATTTATGAGCATCTAATCAATCAGTATAAAACAGTTTCGTATTCGCCATGACCACCTTGAATCCTCTCAGCAAACTTGGTGACAAGTTGGGTTTTTTATAAGTTACTTTAAGGCAGAGTTTAAAGGATGGAAGTTTTATTACAGGGTTGCCGTGGAATTAACACATCTGGAAGAGAGGAGGAGGTAGCAAGATTTGTAAGAAGTCCTGCTGCACAGCAGACACAAACAGCAATGTTGGCCAACCCCAAGGTAGCTCTGAAAAAAAGTGTCCCATCAGATTGGTTCACATTTGGCTCAAAATGGGCAGGCCTTTATGTCCATTTCCATCAGTCACTGCACACGGGGCTATTCCCGGAAGTCCTTGGCCTCAAATAAAGTAGCTTTCAGCAACTGAGGCAATCTTTGAAGGCGCTGACAGCTGAATGCTGCCTGCAGATGTTACTACCACTAATTAGGGCCTCAAGTTTTTTGTTTGTTTCTTTTTGACAAGGAATCTGTCCTGTCTCTGTATCCATCATAACATCATTCTAAAAGAGAAGAATATGAAAACTAGAGAGGTAAGGAGAAGTAAATGAGTTCAAGGTCTCATAGAAAGTTATGGATCTGGAAATTACAACAGGTATTTTTGATTCCACTTCACAGCTCTTCCCAGTACTCCGAGTTTTACCCCAGAAACTAAAAATAATCTGGAAAGTTTTAATAGCAATTCTCCATTTAAAAACTACCTTTCCTTCTTTTTATTTCAACATTTCTCCTAATGGCCATCATATCTATTTAGTTTCCATTGTCTCAGAATAATTACCTCTGCTCTTTTTTGAAAAATTTACCACCTGAACCCTTGATATTATTGTACATACTTCTCATCATCTCTGAAAGTGTGTTGCCTCAGTCATCCTCTCCATCTTATCTACAATTTCTCCCTCATGGTTTCTTTTCTCAACATATTTAAAATGCAGTCAAGGTTTCCTGTTCCTGAAAAATAACTTCCCATGATGGCATTTCTCATTCTTTACTTATACCTCCCCCCCTGTTCTACTTCCACCCACTTGATATCAGTTCCTAGATTTGTTGATATCTAGCTTCATCCCCATTTTCTACACTCAGACTCTTCCTCAAAGTGTCCTGCTGACATAGAAATTTACAAATGCAATTCCCCTCTTCTCCCCCTGTTGACTTCATTTAATCTCACACTTCTTCCTGAAAATCAGTTTTCCTTCCCTTGCCTTTTGCATCTGGACATCTTTTAACTGGGCTCTGCTGCAGCTGCTTCCTTTTCAGTTCCCCAGCTTCTTCTAATTTTCTGCTCAGAAGATTTAAATTCTTCAGACTTCTCTCCATTCTCTCTCCTCCTTGTTTATGTTTCTCCCATGGCCACTTCATTTTCATCTATGTCTCTAGCTCTGTTTTTATTTTTTGGGTTCCTGATATGTATTTCCAGCTTTACTGTAATACAAATACATTTCATTGTCAAACATTGATAGTCTAGTAATTTTACTCTTCATTGACTAAGCAATAAAGCTTAATTGTTTAGTATCTTTAACTTCAGAGTGCTCTTTTCCAACATTTTATTTTCCACCTATCAAAACCCTAACAATTTTTGAAAGATTGCAAAATCCCAAACCACTTATTCTTGTTTGAATTTAATGGGTATGTAATGACTTTTTATATGATTCTGGAAACCTCATTCATTTTATAATTGACAAAGTATGTAAAATATAAAAAGCATTACAAATGTTTGTTCAGTTATTTAGATAAATAAAACAACACTGATGCAGTGACTAGTGTCTAGGGTCTAGACACACACAAAACATATACACATATATACATACACCTATTTAAGATGTAGGTTGTGCATAAAAATAATTGGATGGTATTTCAACATGGATTGTACGATACAAACAAACAAGTATAACTGATAATTGACTATAAGCACAGAGAAATAATTATTAGACTGTTCTAGCAAGCTTTTTTACATACTACTGAATAACTCAAAACAGAATCAAAACTGATTTACTTAATAAGTAAAATAATTGAAGTATTAGCTAATAAAGATTTTAGGAGCTAATCAAGCAAAATATCCAAAACTTCAGAAGCATAAAATCACCAAATACACACACACACACACACACACACACACACACACACACACACACAGACGTATATTTAGAGAATGAGAGAAAAATCATCATAGAGTTAACCATAATGTATATTATATTTTCATGATTATTTCTGGCTCAGTTTGCTCTCTGTGTAAAATTTCACAGATGTGTTTATTTGCTCCAGTAGTGAAATGCAAATAAGGATATCTTATTTTCAAACTAGTCACTCAAGGACAGAGCTACACAGAGAGAGAACTAGTTTCATCTAACGCTGAGATGATCATAAATGAATGATGGGGTCCTTCACAACAGAAGGTAAGCAAAAACACAGCTTGTGTTTATGAACTATCCTTACTTGCTAACACCGTGCTGGACCAACGTGTTTGAGGACCAAGAGTATGTGCAATGGGACCACTGGTGTCTGTTGTGTGAACCCTGCTCTCAAGAAATTTGCAATTTATTTGGAAATACACAGTGAATGTACAAGTTACATTCAATTTTATTCAATGTCTATTAAGTGCTCACTGTGATGCTTCTTAAGTTTTTTAATCAATTAATAGTAATGACAGGAGGATAACCTCAGTATGGTGCATGTGTGTATTTGTAGGAAACACACAGCGTATGTGAGGGAGGGAGAAGGGAAACAGAGAGAGGTGACACAAAGATCAGAAAGCATTCTTCTGAGCCCTGCTGCTAAAAAAGTGTCAGTTGACACAGAGAGAAAAGAAGAATGGACATTAGATTTTATATGTCTCTCATATTTTTTATTTTATTACTCTCAGACTCTCTTCTCTACCAACCACCAGTAACTGGAGATAAATCTTGCAAATAAGAAAGGCCTGCTTTGCTGCTCTGTAGTGTTAGGAAAGAAGTGGAATAAGCACCAAGGAGGGGGAGTGGGGAAGGTAAGTATTTCAGTCAAGTTTTGCTGTCAAGTTTGGGGCAGAAGGAAGTCCCTCCAAGTCAGGATGGATGGTAGACATTAAAGAATCAAAGAAAACAGAAAAATCCTCTCTAATCAGTGTGATGCAATATATTAAGACCAAGAAAGAGTTTAACAGTTAGAAAACTGTTCATAATATATCATCACTGAAGACCTCACCTAATCTGCACACAGCAAGTGATATCTCTTCCCTGACAATTCCAGCCAGTGTTTATCTTGCTCTTTGATGAGCCATCATTAATAGCAGTACTTTATATATTTATGGAATTCATATGCAAGGTCTTGAAATAAGGCACATTTAACTTGTTGTCATATTTCCCTAATATTTATTGTAATGGCGGAAACTGTTTTCACTAATTCAATCACTAAGACTAATTAAGTGGCTCATATATGGAAATATAAATTGGTATTTCAAATAATAATCTAAGGGCCTTGAGTCACCCTGATAGAAAGTTTTGTTCATTTTTGGAGACAACACTGTTACTGAATTGATTATAAATATATATGTAAGAAGCAGTTAAGGTCATTGGTTCTACAGGTTTGAAATGAAAACCATTAGGACCTTTAACAATAATGTCCTTAGAGCTGATTATCCTCAGGAAGGTTCACGAGGAGCATGTGGAATGGGAGGTGCGGTGATATCCTTCTTTGGAAAGTACATCCCGTGAGAGTTTGCCCTCCAGCCACAGCAAATCGAAGCTGCCCTCCCTGAAATAGAACATATTTATCCCCTTCGAAGATAGCCCCTCCCCCATCTTATTCTAGTCGGCATCAGCATCAAGCTCCAGTTCCAGGATTATGTTCATTCAATTAAGCCCAGGTGAATATGAGGCTCCTTAGGCGCATTTTATCAGGCCCAACACCTTGAATTCTTTTTTTTTTTTTCCTGTACAGAGATTTGTGAAATACACAGATAAGTTATTTGTCCCCACACACCCAACATGAAATGATGCAACAGACCAAGGATGATGGCTCCAGGTACTCTTATTCAAAAGGGGAAAAGTTGGAAAGCACAAGGCAGTCACTGGTCCATATGAATGTTGAAATTATAGAACATTGCCAAGAACTGTTAAGAATTTTTCACCTAATTGCAAGTTAAGTTGTTTACGGGTGACAAAACAAGATAATAGACTTCTGCATTAGAGATAAAGCATGATTTATTATTCACAGCAATATCAGTTGCCAGAGTGCTCAGTGCTCGCGTCGGTTCCTTGGACCTCAATTCCGACAGGGTGATAGAAAGAGGGTCAGGTAATGCCTGCATGTGCAGTGGGTTGTATTACAAGAGAGGATTCATTAATTTAGGGAATTCAAGTTTTTATAAAGGAGAATAGGCTCACCTACCGTTTTCTTTGAAGGGAGACACAATATGTTTCATCATAAACTGTAAGAAAACCTGCATTTTGATCTAGATGGAGACACTATATCTCCCAAAACATTTTACTATGTAACCATATTTTTAACAAGATAGTCCAGGCTGGGCGCAGTGGCTTACGCCTGTAATCCCAGCACTTTGGGAGGCCGAGGTGGGAGGATCACGAGGTCAAGAGATCGAGACCATCCTGGCCAACATGGTGAAACCCTGTCTCTACTAAAAAATACAAAAATTAGCTGGGTATGGTGGCGCATGCCTGTAGTTCCATCTACCCAGGAGGCTGAGGCAGGAGAATTGTTTGAACCAGGGAGGCGGAGGTTGCAGTGAGCCAAAATGGTACCATTGCACTCCAGCCTGGCAACAGAGCGAAACTCTGTTTCAAAAAAAAAAAAAAAAAAAAAGATAGTCCAGAACAAAGAATCAATTTATATGTATGTGTTATGTCCAGAATCCTGAAAGACGTGTGAAGAATTGTCTCCCAATGAATATCTTCAATCATTTAGAAATCAAGCATGTCAAACAATATTCTTATGCTTATCTGCACACTGTATCATCATTCTTACCAGATATCCTTATACCCTGGAAATTTGGATTAAAGGGGTACATCAATAACAGCTCATTGGAATATATAACCACAAAATCACCTCAATATAAATGCCAGCATCTGAAGACTGAGAGAGATTGAAGAGCAGAAGAAAGAAAGAAGGATCTTAGTGGAGTTTTTAGTTTGGATTGTGGTAACAGTTACATCTCAAGTGCTGATTCATTGTAATATCCTCTGCATAGTTACCTCCGCTGGGCTCATGCAAACTTGGCAATAGCCATAGCCCCCTCTCTTAAACTCAGCTCCTGAAGCAATGTTTCCAATTCCTCATCATGTAAGCCAGTAGTTGTCAAATTGATCTTGGC
This sequence comes from Sapajus apella, assembly GCF_009761245.1. NCBI lineage: Eukaryota > Metazoa > Chordata > Mammalia > Primates > Cebidae > Sapajus > Sapajus apella. Next base: position 7,104,264 of record NW_022436992.1, on the reverse strand, counting down.
TTAGAATTATTTGAAGAGCATTTTAAAATACAGATATCTGGTCCAAACTCAGAGACCTAGTCTGCTAGATATGTGATGGGACATGAGAGTTTGAAATTCTAACATATCTTCATGTGATACTGATGTTACTGATCCTGGAACCTCACTTGAAGGATGACTGCTATAGGGTTACCTTTAACTTTTGCTATAAAATAGACATATCACTACTCACAACTTTGACTAAAAGTTACATTTCTGAAGAATGGCCTATTTGTCCAGTTCCCCAGACAAGCCTACATTTTCTAAAATAAAGTTTCAACATGCAGATCTCAGCCAGAACACTTTAAGAGGTAAGATTTATTCAATCCTAGACTATTGTCTTCACAAATAAAAAATAGATTCCAGTAACCACTTCCTACTACCTGTCTTTGCTCAAGCTCATGATCCGTGTCTAAATGAGAAAGTAATGAAGCCAAAATGAAGATCCCCTTGGTACAAATCAAACAAATCAACTTCTGACAATATAAGACTGAGTTCTATTTATGTAACAAAAACATTCCCAAAAAGATGGGACAAAGCTAATAAAGAATACAAATGCTTACGCTCAGTTATGTCTTTAGGAGAGAAACCATGCTATATTGCTTGTTGGCATCTAGGTGTGAATCCACCTAATTTCTGCCGTCTTCTCTGTATCACCAGTGACTGGGGGCTGAAAAACTGGTTCCACAGACTCCCTCTTCCTGCATGGTAGATTGCATTACAGGAAAATGCAGCAATGGGAAGCATTTGCACAAGGGTTGGAAGGCAGGTAAGAAGGGAAGTCATTACTTTCCAGACAGTGGAAGGCAGCTGCCTGGCCCACAGAGAACAGACATGAAGGCTTTGATACGGGGTTGGTGGTGGGCTTTGACTGAAGGCAGGAGTAAGGTTTTATTAGCGATTTCCTGTTTTTACCCAGTTTGCTACTTCAGGCAGCTGAGATGACTCCTGCCTATTATTTGGATGGCAAGTTCCTACTTTCCTTAATTCCTGAACATGAGCAGAGTCTCCATTCCAGTGGTTTAATAACCTTTTTTTTTTAATCTTTCAGACTTTATTTTTGTCATATATTTGACTATAGAGTCTATTGCAAATAACACTGACATCTTATTTTCTAAACCTGACAACATGGATTTAGTAAAATAGTACATGTTCTGAGATTACAAATCATAAATTCTTTAAATTTCAAACATTAAACTGAATTATAAATTTTGTCTTACAATCTTTATTTCTTTTTCTTATTCTTGTATGACCATAATGTCTAGACGTATTAGTTGGTTTGACACCAACATTTTCTGAAACCAGTAGATCATTACAATTCATACAAATAGTAAAGTTGAAAGTCTGGTTTGCCTGTGTATTGTAGTAGACACAAACTGTGTAGGGACAGAATGTACTGTAGAAGTGATATGAAACAGGTTTCTAGCCCTAAGTTTGTCAGTAATGAGTCGTAGTTCCTTAGCAAGGTGTTTTGCTTCAGCTTCCTTTGGTCTTCATGCTTTATTCTGATGAACAAAACTGTTCTTTAATAATAGATGAGAAGGTTCATCACAACCATAGCATTTTATAACACTTATAATAATTTCATGATATTTAGTTAACCATAACCTCATTTACTTTTAGAATCGGCTATTTAAGAAAACTCTTGAATGTGATTCTATTTCATTGCAACAAACATGTGCATTTATATGCTTATTCTATCATATAATTGCAGTAAGAATGATATTCAATCAAGTATATATTGTTATAAGGAAAATTTATACTCCTACACCACACTTACTTCACAGTGGTACTTCCATGTTGATAACCTGGGCCAATGATAAATAACTTTCAAATAAATATGGGCTCTATTTGGAGGATATAGAACTGGCTTTCACAAAGAGATGTGCACTTCAAGACACTGACTTACATTTACCATGACAGCTGGATTTGGATAATTGTCACATTTCACCAGATTTGCTTTGGAAAGAGCTGCAGAAGTTCCAGAAACCTTGTGAATCTGAGATCAGTGTAGAGAATAAGCTATCATTTCAGGCACGCTACCATTAGTACTCGACATCCTGTATTAGACAAGAGAGAAACACTGTCACCCACCCCAGGACTTTCTTCTTTGGGGTGACCTTTTTCTTTAAGACAAGCAAGTGCTGTGATGGTTCCTGGCATTTGGAACAAATTTAAAAAATAAAATAAAATTTTAAAAGGTCAAAAGTTCTCTAAAATCATGCTGTATAAAATGTTTAGGCCATCCTAAGTGACAGCTCAAAGAGCTCTAGGTACTTTTATATGCAGACATTCCCTTTCTTTGGCAACAGTGGAACATTAAGATGGTTCCAGTTTATAAGAAAAGTCAGGAATGCAAAGGGATATTATCCCCACAGTAGTAACCATTTTTTTCTTATTCTCCCTGGATGGTGTTTGAGATTAGCAGCCTAGCTGCTAAAAATAAACTCAAGCATTTAAAGGACTGTGGAAGAAGTGGTATAATTATGGACGTCTAAGCATTAAGCCTCAACTATGTGAGGCAAGAAACATTTTTTGTTTAATTAGACTAAAGAATAATTGTCTATTGGTTTTTCTGTTACTCAATATTTACCAATCCCAAATCCAACATAAAAGAATATTTTTAGATATTGGTGAGATTGTGGAGAAAAGGAAATGTTTATATAAAGTTCCCATTTATAAGTGAGGGAAACAAAAAGAATATTTTCTTCCGAGTTTGGGATGAAAACCCTTCTCCATAAAGCTGATATAATTCCTATCTTCAATGCAAAAGCACTAAAGAGGGGCTGATAATTTAACAATTAGTCTATAAAGCAAACAAAAAGTTCATTTGATATTCTTTTCTCATCAGAGTAGTCAATGAATTCAGCCAAGTCAAATTTTCTAGCAGACACTGAATTAATTTTTCCATTCATTTGTACATACCTTTCACAAACATACACACACACACACACACACACACACACACACACACAAATATAGTAAACATATACAAATATGTATCTGGTAGTGTTTACAGGAATTTTAATTTAATGTGAATTTGACATCATTTTTTAAGATTGAAGGCGTTAAAACACTACTAAGTTATAGCAATAATGTAAGGAATGAAATATAATGTACTACATGCAATTGTTATGTACAGAGGATGAAATTTATTTAGACTGAAGGTCAATGAAAATTTCTTATGGAAAATTATAAGGTTGTCTTGATAAATGAGTTATATGTGTCCCAGCAGACAAAAGAAAACAGGTATTTTGGGCATATGGAAGAATATTTGCAAAGACAAAGAGTCAAGAGAGAAGAAGTTGTGCTTGGAAAAGGGAAAGAATTGCAACAGCAGGAATATTAACTGTAAGTGGAGAATGTTGCAGAATGAGACCATGTAAGTATACTCTGGCGTCAGAAATGGCCTTAAAACTAAGTTTCATATTTCCACCAATCAGGAACTATATCTGACGAGGGCATAAGAAAATGGCGTTAAGAAAGCTTTCCATGGAGTCATCTTTCTACGTTAGAGGTCTTCATCATGTTCTTCTAACTACTATATACTCATAATATATCTTCACATAGTAATCCACTTAATATTTGCTTATGTATTTGGAAAAAATCTTCCACTCTTCGGAAAATAGGACTTGTTTTACTTCCATGTACATCTACTTTTTAAAGTTTTTAAGGCTGACGTCCTCATATTTTGAGATCATGTCTTCCTTTCATTTCAGGTGATGTGTAAAAAAAAGTATTTGGCTTTTCGTTTAGTTATTTTGGAATATTGGCAACATTTATTTAAATTGTCTGTCTCTGCCATTGTCTTTAAATCTGGCGTGCCTAGCAATGTATCTAACAGATAGTATGCATTCATAGAATGGATGTTCAAAGAATGAATTGATAAAGAACTAATGTTCAAATGGAGAAGATGGAAAGGGCAGATAATATGTACCACACAGATAATATGCTTCTGGCCACCCCCATAATACCCTTGGCAAAATGTAATATGTGCCCTCATCTTAATTAGGGCAAGATCTTTTCCCATTCCACAAAGCTGGGGCATTGTTAGTGTACAGGAAACATTTGATTCAACAGGTGTGTGATCCTAGGGAGGCATAGAAAGTTAGCGATGGAGTGAAACTTCAGGATTACAGATGAGGAAACTGAGGCTCAAAGACATTGCCCAGCTTATTCAAAGGCAGAATCAGCTCTAGGAACAAGATTGTTTGAAACTCAGGACCTAGATGGGAGAGAAAAAAGAAACTGACCTGGGTTTGGGAGTAGTGGAACAAAAATAAGTTAGAAATGGGCCAAAATATTGATTTGGGTTGGAAGGAAAGTATGGCTGATGAATAGTAATTTTCAAGGCTATATCTTTTTCACTGAAGGATTAATGTATAGTGTTACAAGAGAATCGGTGAAAAGACATGTTGAAAAGACTTAAAATGGGAGAAGGGTGTTTTAACCATAAGGAAAATAAAGGAATGAGAAAAAAATATTGTCACAGAATGTAAGCAGGATAAATACAAAAGGGGAGATGTGTCAGGATATAAAACATTCCATTTAAGTTACATGAATTAATTCACTCAGGGTGGTTTTCTTTTTCTTTTCTTTTTTTAGTTTATCATTCTATTCCTTATTTAATTCTGAGTTAAAAGAAATAGAATAGAATGTCACTAAGGAGAGGTGAGGAGAAAGAAGAAAATATTTTCTTTTTTACTGTGACTCTTGATCCCGTTTTTGGTGCTAATTTAATTTTCCATTCACCAGAGCTCTTAATAATATGGATTTTTATTAGCCATGCCCTAGATGCATCCATTCATGTATTTTTAAACAATCAGGAGGGATTTCCAAGCTTTTCCAGACAAGTTTGGGAAGGCTCAAAATAAATAACTCTCTATGGGAGTAATTCTTGGTAATGGAGGAACAGTTTCATAGTATCAATTGCTGAGATTTAAAAAAAAAAATTATATAACATCTGTCTTCTGTTGAACCCTGAGAGCCCCTCTTCTTGCTAAGTCCATTCTGCTGTGAGAGACACATGCATCCCAGTTGATCTACTGTTACCAATGGAAGTAGATAGGCCTTTAGGTGTATGGTGGGAAAAAATATTGAAAAACTAGCTGAATTATACAATTAAAAGTACAGGTTTCTGCCTCTTTTGTCCTGAATTCAACTTTTAGAAAACGAGATGAAAAAAGTAATTAAATACAAACAAATCTTCAAAATAGTTGTTCGATTTTTGTAAGGGAATATTTTCAATATCAATATGTTTGTAAGACAAGCTAAGAAGAGCATTGAAAAAGAATGAACTAGATATATCTTTTATTAGATAATTTTTCTTTCAATCAAACTATCTCATTTCAGCTGGTGTGAAGACAGAGGGCCGTATGAATAAAACATGAGTCGGGGGGACAAATGTAAGATATGACAGAAAATGGGGAGCAATGAGTCCAATGGTAAATGCATCCTGAATCAGATGGAATTCCTGTTGCTCTTGCCCATGTCAGACTGTGTTCAGGGTTATTAAAGATAATCCAGAAATGCAAGTTTTAATGTCAAATGTTACATTAAAAATTGGCCATTAAAACTCAGCTTTTATGGGTTTTCTTTTGATTTAAATGACACTTTTTAAAAACTTCAGGTGGCGATTTGTTATAATAATCAGTTTTTTAGTGGTGATTTCTGAGATTTTGGTGCACACATAGGTGTAGTTTTTTTGTTGTTGTCTTTTTTGTTTTGTTTTGTTTTTTGTTTTTTTCATCTGCCTTCTACTATTCTCCCCAAATCCCCAAAGTCTAATGTATCATTCTTAGGCCTTTGTGCCCTCATAGCTTAGCTCCCACTTATAGGTGAGAATCTGTGATGTTTGGTTTTCTATTCCTGAGTTATTTCACTTGTTTTTATTTAACTTTTATTTTAAGTTCAGGGGTGTGTGTACAGGATGTGCAGGTTTGTTACATAGGTAAACTTATGTCTTGGGGTTTTTCATACAGATTATTTCATTACCCAGGTATTAAGCCTAGTACCCATTAGTTGCTTTTCCTGATACATTCCCTCCTTGTATTCCGCAGTAGGCTCCAGTGTGTGTTGTTCCCCTCTATGTGTTCATGTGTTCTCATCATTTGATACCACTTATAAGTGAAAACAAGTGATATATATATATATAGTTGTTGTTGTTGTTGTTGTTGTTGTTCTGTGTTAGTTTATTAAGAATAATGGCCTCCAGCTCCATCCTTGTCCCTGGAAAGGACAGGATCTCATATTTTTTTATGGCTGCATAGTATTTCGTAGTGTATATGTACCACATTTTCTTCATCCAGTTTATCATTGATGGGCATTTAGGTTTATTCCATATCTTTGCTTCTTTATCCTGTCTATCATTGATGGGCATTAGACTGATTCTGAATAGTGCTACACTGAACATACAGGTGCATGTGTCTTTATAACAGAACGATTTATATTCCTTTGGTTATATATCCAGTAATGGGATTGCTGGATCAGATGGTGTTTCTGTCTTTAGGTCTTTGAGGAATTGCCACACTTTAGTAGACAATGATTGAACCAATCTTTACTCCCACCAACAGTGTATAATGTTCCTTTTCCTTCTCAACCTCACCAACATCCGTTATTTTTTTACTTTCAATAACAGCCACTCTGACTGGTGTGAGATGGTTTCTCGTTATGGCTTTGATTTGCATTTCTGTAATGATCCATGATGTTGAACTTGTTTTCATATGTTTGTTTGCAACTTAAATGTCTTCTTTTGAGAGGTGTCTGCTTATGTTTTTTGCCCACTTTTTATTGGGGTTGATTGTTTTTCTCTTGTAAATTTTTTTAAGTTGCTTATAGATGCTGGATATTAGACCTTTCTTGGATGCATAGTTTTAAAAGCTTCTCCCATTCTGTAGGTTGTCTGTTTATTCTGTTGATAGGTTCTTTTGCTGTGTAGAAGCTCTTTTGTTTAATTAGATACCATTTGTCAATTTTTGCTTCTGTTTCAATTGGTTTTGCGATCTTCATCATGAAATCTTTGCCTGCTTCTATGTCCTAAATAGTATTGTAGTTTGTCTTCCAGGGTTTTTACACTTTGGGGTAAAACTTAGTTTTAAAACAACCATGCTGTTGCCCAGAGTATACCTGTTGGCTACATAGGGACTGTAGGCTACCAGTTTATAACCTCTGTGTGAAGAAAAAATGAAAATGTTTTCCTTTATTTTTGTCTCATCATAGTTCTGCAAGTGACTGCCTAATCTGAGTTAGTTACAGAGCAATTAGGTCATGAATCCCAGAATGATATTCAAATTTAGCTGAAGAAGAAAAAGATATTTGCTCTGGTCTTATTGAGTTGCAATGTTAAGATTCTTTTACCAGGTCAACAAACTTTCAAAATAAATTTTGAGGACTTGTTGACAGAGAACTGTTGAAAACATTAAAACAAAACAAAAACGAATTAAAACGCCAAATACAATTACCATAGGTTTATTGGTGTTTTGATCGGCATTTTTCTAATTGACTAATGATTCTGAACATCCCTTTTGCGGTCTTGTTCACCATTTATGTATCTATAGGCCCTTTTTTCTCATTACATAGGATGGCTAAAGCCCCTATTTCAAATAATCTTTTCTACTTTGTATCTTCTGAGAGTACTGTTAGGGAAGGCGGGTTTTTGTGAGAACTATGGCACGTCATTCTCAACAAATTAACATGCGCTAAACTGTTGGAGACACAAAAGACTTGTTTGCAGTCTAGTTTACATCAAAGTCCTCATCTTGTAGTCTAAAGGACGGTGCCAAGAGAAAGCCATTGATGTTGATTTGTACTAACATGGTAACCTTCCTGAGAGTGAGTATATTTTTTAAGATGATTCTGAGGCTCATAGCACCTAAAGAAAGGTTCCAGATAGATATGAAAGGACCTTTCACACTTAACAGCAAATCAAATTTAATCTAAATAGGTAGATACATAAATAAACAAATACATAAATAATTTTGTTCAATGAATTGATGGCTGCCAATTCATTGACATAATGTTTGAAAAATGAGTCACTAGACTTGCATTTTTTAAAAAAAGGAATCTGAATATTTTTCTGTTGATGAATACTACTAGTCTATTCTTTATCTTAAGGGAGAAATATATATGTATGTTGGAGGTGGGGAGTATATCTGTTACATTAAATGTCTCTGTAGTGAGCTTTTTCAAACAAACCACTGAAGAGTCAAAGTTAATAAAAAATGTGAGTTACAAAAGAAATGATTTGCCTAAGACTCAGATAACAGAAGAGAGAGTGTTCCAGAGGAGTGTATTTTAGAAACTCTATTCTGGCATTTACTTGAATTTCTACAATAATAATTACAAAACAGAATTTAACTTATTCTACATGATGGATAACTCCACAAATATCCAAAGATATTCTCATAACCATGAGCTGTGTAAAAGCACGTGCATTTGGAATGGAATGTAAACATTTTGGGCTGCTTCAGGCCATGGAGGCTGTGGAGAACTGAAGGAACAAAGAAGTACTGATTTATGGCCACGCTAAATAGTTCAATAGAGGAAACTGTGACGCAGCTCTGCAAGTACTGAGCTAATTTAAGCCAAAGACTCCTGAGAATCTTACTCTAGCAGCAAGCCTAGTCAGAATTTTTGATGCCACCTTGTTTTTTATAGATGCTGCATCTACACATCACTCATATCATGCTGGGCTTATAGACGGACAAAAACCGTCCTTGTGTCTTAGCCCCAGGTACTCTGGAACTGTATTTGCATATTTTAATATACCCACCTGCACCTGGTTACTCTGTGGAGCAGTAGCCCGGCTCTGGGTTCATTTCTCTCTCTATCGCAATTTACCCCTTCTTATTTCAACTAGCCATCTGGGGTTGGAGAAGCTGCTAAACTTCTCTTGGGTTTCTTAATTGTAAAATGAGAAACTTCAATGTGATGCAATCATATAGAAAGTCTTAAGACGTAAAATCCTGTGTAACTCTTCTATAATAAAGGACATAAACTAACATTATTTTGTCTTATATGCCTTAATTACAATTTTGTTCAAAACTTACATTTGAGAATTAACAATTTCTTCTGGGTAATTTTCCAGAGTAATAGAGCTGACTGCCTTAGGAAGATATTCTAGCTTTCTAGCTTAATGCTATCCCATAGAACTTTCTAAAATGATGGATAGTCTATATCTGTGCCATTCAATACAGTTGCCATTGCCATTAAATATATGTGTCTATTAAGCCTCTGAAATGTGGCTAACATGAATGAGAGACTGATTTGTTTAACAAGTAATTAAAGTTGAGTTAAAATAACCACATGTGAATGGTTACTGTGGTGTAAAGCACAGATTCTAGCCTCCGTGTCATAAATGTCTTAACACTGTAGCAATTAGGGAGCAATAAATTATTTAGTGCCTTCTCAACCATAGTTTCACAACAAAAAGTATAATGAACACTAGGGTTCTAGATTCTCACAGAAGATTACCTCTAATAGTGGTTCTTAAACTTGGATGCACATTGGAATTTCTTGTGAAGCTTTACATAAATGTTAGTGCCAACAGATATTCTGATTTAATTACGCTGCTAGAAATGACCTATGCATCCTGGGTTTTGTTCCTTTATTGTGCATTTGTTTGTTTGAAAGCCGCCCAGGTGATTCTCATGTGCAGCCCAGTTTGTAAACCACTGACTTAGAGGTGTTGCTTAATTGACTTTCTTCTCTGGTGACTAGTCCAGTGTTTCACCATGGGTAAGCCCTTCCTTATGCAATGCTGGCTTTATGGAGGTCTCTGCTTCCACTTGTATGACTCGTGTACTATCCAGGGAAGATCTCTAAATGTCATACACATTAGGGACTTAAATTTATTCTGATGCTTTCAGCAGCAAATCACAAGCCAAAATACTACCAAAAATAGTTTTCCCAAGTGGTTCATACTACTGTGGTTCCTAGAACAATGGAATGACATTTTTACAACTTAGGCTGCAAGAAATTCCCAACAGTAAAAAGAACTCTTCCAAATTTTACCTAAAAACAAATTAACGAAAAACTGAAAAAATTCACTGTAAGCAACAGGCAGCAATCAAGGGAAGAATGAGAAGTCCAAGATTTCAAGACAATTGAATAATAATCTGAAGAAATATATACATTATCTTTATAATTATGAAAATCATAGAAAGAACTCTAATAACTTCCAATCATTATTGGAGGCTTATTTTGTACGAGACTGTGCAGGTGCATTCTATGGACATGATTTTACTGACTGCTTGGAAAGTGAAAACAAGCAAAAACTAGAGGATGTATATGTAAAGGAACTGATTTGTAAAGAGACATTGAATATGTTCATGCACCAGAGGAAAACAGCATAGGGAGAGAATAGTTGAACTCTTGAATAAACAGGTATGCTAGAAAAAGAAAGTATTTAAGTTAGGCTTATTGTTATTTACTAATTAATGCCAAAATTCTTTCCTCCATCTATGGTAGCTAGGCTGTGCTAGCTAATTTTATTTGTCAGCTTGGCTAGGCAAAGGTACACAGCGATGGCCCCTTTGGCCAGCAAGATAATAGACATAATAGGGGCAACTAGAATTTCAGAAAAGCAGTCTTTTTGCCTACCCCAGACCTGTTCAGTGGGAGGCCATGAGGTTATATATCAGTTCTTGTACATGCTGGACTGCCCCCTAACCCTCTTGAGGAGAGATCTGTTAAGCAAACTAAGAGCTACAATTATGTTCACTGATAAGGCTCCCTGGAGCTAAAACCGCCTCAGGCAGGGATTATCATGGCTCTCCCAGTCCAGTGGGAGGAGGAATGGAGACTCTTTCTAACTGAACCAGGAGGAGAAATAATCCCTGCTCTAGCCAAGAAATGGGCATGGGTCTGGGCAGAGGACAACCCCCCAGGGCTGGCATTAAACCAAGCCCTTGTGGTTATCAAAGTAAAGCCAGGGCCATTGCCCGTCAGATAGAGACAGTACCCAGTCCAAAGGGAAGCTCTCGAAGGCATCCATAGTCCAAGGTCTATGGAATTATAGTTCCTTGCCAGTCTCCATGGAACACTCCCCTCTTGCCTGTTCCTAAACCAGGGACCGAAGACTACAGGCCAGTGCAGAACTTGCATTTGGTTAATCAGTCTACAGTGACTTTGCACCCAACTGTACCCAACCCGTATACGCTGTTGAGATTATTGCCAGCGGAGGATAGTTGGTTCACGTGATTGAACTTAAAGGATGCTTTCTTTAGCATTAGACTGGCCGTGGAGAGTCAGAAACTATTTGCTTTTCAACGGGAAAATCCAGAAACAGGTGTAACCACCCAGTATACCTGGAACTGGCCCCCCAGGGGTTCAAGAACTTCCCCACCATCTTTGGGGAGGCACTAGCCCGTGATCTCCAAATTTTCCTTCTAAAGACTAGGCTGTGTGTTGCTCCAATATGCTGATGACATTCTATTGAGACACCCCACAGCAGTCAGGTGTGCAAAAGGAACAGATGCCTTACCTCCGCACCTGGAGGACTGTGGGTATAAAGCATCTAAAAGAAAAACCCAAATTTGCCAACAGCAAATGCGATATCTGCGGCTCACCATCCGGCAGGGAGAGCATGGCCTAGGAGCAGAGAGGAAAGAAGTCATTTGCAACCTGCCAGAACCTGAGACTAGAAGGCAGGTGAGGGGGTTCCTGGGGGCTGTGGGTTTCTGTAGATTGTGGATTCCAAACTTCGCAGTACTGGTCAAACCCCTATACAAAGTGATGAAGTGGGGAGACAAGGAACACTTTGAATAGGGATCCCAGCAGCTTCAGGCCTATCACGAACTAAAATCAAAACTTATTTCAGCCCCGGCTTTGGGATTACCTGATTTAACAAAACGCTTCACATTGTATGTGACAGAAAGAGAAAAAATGGCAGTTGGATTTCTAACACAGAGAGTGGGACCTTGGACCAGGCCTGAAGCTTATCTCTCCAGGCATGTGGACAGAGTTTCCAAGGGATGGTCCCCATGTTTAAGGGCCCTGGCAGCAACTGGTCTGCTAGCACCAGAGGCTGATAAACTAACTCTGGGGCAAAACTTAAATATCAAAGCACCCCACACAGTAGTGGCTCTAATGAATGCCAAAGGACATCATTGGTTGATAAATGCTAGCTTAACAAATACCAGAACCTGCTATGTGAAAATCCCTGCATCGCCACTGAGGTCTGCAACACCTTAAACCTCACCACTCTGCTCCCGACGTCAGAGGACCTGGTTGAACACAACTGTGTTGAAATGTTGGACTCAGTTTATTATAGCAGGCCCGATCTTTGGGATCAACCATGGACAGTTGTAGACAGGGAGCTGCATGTGGATGGAAGCAGTTGTGTTAATCCATGAGGAGAAAGGGATGCAGGCTATGTAGCAGTAACTCTGGACACTGTAATCGAGGCCAAGTTCCTGCCTCCAGGTACTTTGGCTCGGAAAGCTGAACTTACTGCTCTGACCCAAGCCCTAGAACTGAGTAAAGATAAGGCTGTAAACATTTGTGCTGTTTCCTGTTATGCCTTTCTAACTCTTCATGTACATGGGGCACTGTACAAAGAAAAAAGACTGTTAAATTCAGGGGGAAAAGAAATAAAGTACCACACAAAATCTTGCAGTTGCTAGCAGTTTGGAGGCCACGACAGGTGGCAGTCGTGCACTGTCAAGGACATCAGTGGGCCCATATCTCCGCAGGCCTGGGAAATTCCTGAGCTGATTCAGCAGTTCATAAGGCAGCATCTACCCCCTACCGAGCAGCAGTTGCAGCCCCTCTGATTCCTCAGATGCCTGACTTGGTGCCCACCTACTCGAAGGAGGAAAAGGGCTTTCTCCAAGCAGAGAGGGGCAGCTAATTAAAGAGGGATGGATCTGGCTTCCAGATAGAAGAGTAGCGGTGCCGCCCCTATTGGGGGCTGTGGTTATACAGGCCATGCACGAAACCACTCATTCAGGCCAAGAGTCACTTGAGAAGCTGTTAGGCTGGTATTTTTACATCTCACACTTATCAGCCCTGACCAAAACTGTGGCACAGCGGTGTACTACATGTCACAGCACATACTCATGGTGGGTAGAGGCCTTCCTGACTAGGACTGAAAAGGCCCAGGAAGTAACCCCTATGCTTCTTTGAGATCTCACCCCTAGGTTTGGACTGTCACTGCATGTCGGATCAGACAACAGACCAGCATTTGTAGCATATTTGGTCCAGAAAACGGCAATGACATTGGATATTACCTGGAAGCTGCACACTGCCTACCGACCACAGAGGTCCAGAAAGGTGAAGCAGATAAACTGAACTATTAAGAATAGCTTAGGGAAAATGTGCCAGGAAACAGGATTAAAGTGGGTGCAGGCACTTCCCTTGGCATTATTCAAAATTAGATGTACCACCGCTAAGAAAACAGGATATTCCCCCTATAAAGTCTTATATCATAGGCCCCCTCCCATACTGCGGGCACTCCTGGGAACTCCTCAGGAGTGGGGAGAGACTGAGCTAGGACAACAGCTACAAGCTTTAGGAAAAAGTCACTCAGGATATTTATACTTGGGTCAATGAAAAATGCCCTGTAAACTTATTCTCTCCAGTTCACCCTCTCTTACCAGGTGATCGCATGTGGACAAAGAACTGGAATGTAGTCCCTCTGAAGCCACGGTGGAAAGGACCCCAGACCATGACCTTGACCACTCCCACAGGTGTGAAGGTAAAGGAAATCCCAGCCTGGATGCACCACAGCTGCATAAAGCCTGCAGTGGCTGAAACTTGGGAAGCTAGACCAGACCCAGACCATGACTGCAGAACCACCTTAAGAAGGACAACAAGCCTTGCTCCAGCCACATCCCAGAAGCTGGCTGGTCCACACCAGGCTGAAGCATGAGGAAATTCATTGTGGGACTCATTCTCCTTAAAATTTGGACTTATACAGTTGGGGCATTAACTGATTTCAGAGAATGCTGTCAGTGTGTGCACCAGGTTACTGAGGTAGGATGGAAAGCTACCGCCATTCTTTTGTTCCAGAGTTATTATGAGTGTACAGGGACACAGAAAGGAACCTGTTTATATAATGTTACTCAGTATAAGGTGTGTAACCCAGGGGATGGACAACCCGATGTCTGCTATGATCCATCAGAACCCCCTATGCATACGACCATGAAATTAAACTCATAACAAGGTGATGGAAGAGCCCTACTAAGTTAATAGCTAAAACAGAGGAGAAGGGAAGCCCCAAACAGGTCACCCTAAAGTTTGATGCCTGTGCAGCCATCAGTGCCTATCCTTCCAGCGAGGGGAGGGGTGCTGTGGTTTCCTCGGATGGGAACAAAAGAGCATAAGTATATCTGCCAGAAAACCTACTGGTGCTATGATTGCCTTTATTGGTCAGGCGTCACATGGCCACTTGGAAAAATGATAAAGATGATCCCATTTGCCTTGTAAAAGGGAGGGACACCATCCCATAGGGTAATGTCCCCTGTGTCTCAGGACATTGTAATCCAGTAGAATTAATAATTGCAAACCCCCAAGACCCCAAATGGGAAAAAGGGGGGAGTGTAATGCTAAGAATTGATGAAAAAGAACGTGACCCTGGAGTCGGTATCCAGATTCAGGGAAAAATCCAAAAACTCTCAGCCCAGCCAGTGTACCAGCCCTTCTATGATATATTAAATGAGCCAATGCTGGAGCTTCCAACAAAGACAAAGAACTTCTTCCTCCAACTTGCTGAAAATATGGCCCATTCCCTTAATGTAACTTCTTGCTATATATGTGGAGGAATTACTATGGGTGATCGATGGCCACGGGAAGCCCATGACTTAGTACCCTCTGACCCTGTCCCTGACCTGACCTCAGTTCAAAAAATTCAAACCAACACTTTCTGGGTTTTAAAGGTTTCAGTTATTGGACAATACTGTTTGGATAGAGAAGGCAAAGACTTCAGTGTTCCAGTAGGAAAGCTTAGCTGTTTAGGGCAACAACTGTATAATGCAACAGTGGACACTGTTACCTGGTGGAGCTCAAATTAGACAGAGAAAAACCCCCTCCTAAAATTTCCAACATTACATGATGCTTGGAATCATCCTGGGTATCAGAGAGACTGGATGGCACCAGCTGGGTTGTACTGGATATGTGGACATAGAGCACATGTTCAACAGCCTGAAAGACGGCCATGTAGCTGTGTCATAGGCATCATCAAACCCTCTTTTTTTCTATTATCTGTGAAGACAGGTGAGTTGTTAGGTTATCCACTCTACTCCACCTGGGAGAAAAGAAGTCTAAAGATAGGGGAATGGAAAGATAATGAATGGCCACTGGAGATAATTATTGAGTATTATGGGCTGGCGACGTGGGTGGAGGATGGCTCATGGGGATACTGGACCCCTATTTACATGTTCAATCGAATCATCTGATTGCAGGCTGTTTTGAAAATATTCACTAATGAAATAGGAAAAGTTCTGTCCATTTTGGCCCAACAAGAAACTCAAATGAGAAATGCAATTTATCTGTGGGCCTCAGATTATTTGCTCGCAGCTGAAGGAGGAGTCTGGGGAAAATTCAGTCTAATCAACTGCGGCCCACACATAAATGACCAGGGGCAAGCAGTTGAGGATATTGTAAGAGACATGACCAAGCTGGTACACACGCCTATGGAGGAATGGCACAGATTTAACCCTGAGTCCTTGTTTGGAGGTTGGTTCTCATCCTTGGGGGTATTCAAGACTGTCATCATAAGTGTTGCAATAATAATAGGTATTTGTTTGCTACTCCCTTGTTTGCCCCCCCACATTCCTTCAGATGATTAAAATATTCATCACTGTTGTAGTTAACCAGAAAACCACATCACAAGTATGTTATATGCATCATTATCAATCAGTTTCTTCAAAGGATCATGAAAATGAGAATGAGAGTAAGACCTCTCACTAATGTTATCAGTGAGAGTCTCAAAGGTGGTAATGAGGAAGGAGGCCCTTAATCTTCTTCAGCTTCTAAGGCCATTTCCCCTTCAGCCTTCTACATTGCATCTCAAAAGGAGAAGTTAGAAGTCAGAGGAGGAACTGGTTGGCACTGCTTGTCAGGTTAAGGATAAGACCCCTACTGCTAACCACAATCCCATCTATAGATCACAGATATGGCATGGAGGAATCTTTCTGGAAGGCATTGTTTTTACTTAAACATGATCAGACCCCCACCTAAGTCACATACCTCATGCCTACTTCATGGATCAAGACCCTTTCACATGTAATTCCTAGAGTGGTAAGCCTTTGCAAGGGCAAGGATTTTCTTTGTTTTGGAGCTCGGCCATTGGGGCTTTCAGCTCCTGGCCAAATAAATCAGCACTTCCTTCCAAGCTCGGTGTTCAAGAGTTTTGTTTGTGGTCTTTCCTACTTCAAGACAATGGGGTCTTCTAATTATACAGTCATGTCATCTGCAAATAGAGACAATTTGACTTCTTCTTTTCCTAACTGAATAACCTTTACTTCTTTTTCTTGCCTGATTGCCCTGGCCAGAACTTCCAATACTATGCTGAATAGGAATGGTGAGAGAGGTCATCCTTGTCCTGTTCCAGTTTTCAAAGGGAATGTTTCCAGTTTTTGCCCATTCAGTATGATATTGGCTGTGGGTTTGTCATACCCACAAAGGGAAGCCGATCAGACTCACAGCAGATCTCTCAGCAGAAACCCTACAAGCCAGAAGAGGGTGGGGGCAATATTCAATATCCTTAAAGAAAAGAAGTTTCAAACCAGAATTTTATATCCAGCCAAACTAAGCTTTAGATGATTTTAAATTTGAATTTCTCATCATTGAGTATGATGTTAGTTACAGGTTTTTTGCAGATGTTCTTTATCAAGTTGAGAAAGTTCTCCTTCACTCCTAGTTTACTAAGAGTTTTTATTATGAATGGGTGTTAGATTTTGTGAAATGCTTTTTCTGCTTCTACTGATATCACCATGAGATTTTTCTTTGTTAGTGAATATATATGTATATATACACATAATTATTAAATTATGTAGATTATAGTAATATCTGTACCATATTTAAATGATTGTCCACCTAAGACTTTCTAGGTCAACCTTCCTACGAAATATTCTATTCAAATGTTATATTTCAGATCAAACCATGCATCAGTTTTTGTGTTGTAGTTTTTGGTTTTTACATGAAAGTTACTTTAGTTATTGAAAAAATTTCTAAATATTCTGAAGATTCTTTGTAGTGTCACTGTCAATTTTTCATATGACAAATGAAAACAGATTAGTAACACCTTAAATTTTCTCCTCAACTTCAAAAACCTATATTCCTATGTTGAGCTCTCAGCTGGGTAAGGGCATGTATGGTCTACTCAAGGAGTTTTTAGTAGTGGAAAAATTATTTCCAAAGCTCCACTATTCTTATTTGAGTATTTTTATTTTTATTTTATTTTGTATGTGTGTTATGTTTAGTTATTATTGATTCTTTTGAATCTCTGGAAAGTACAACTTGCTAATTCAGCCATTTAAAGTCCAGGGTCAAGTTGTACATATTTGAAGTTTCCCTTCCCCTGAAATGTAAGAGATTTTCAAAATATTTATTTTTTGTACTAAGTAGAAGTAGGTTTGACTCCACATTTGGCTTCCCTTATTTCAGTATATTCAAAATATAGCCAAGTTTCTATCATTATTTTAATTTAAGATTAAATATGAATATATTATTTTAAACATACAATCCTTACATAGCTACAAGTGTTGGCATAAATTTCAATAAATATGAGGTCAAAATGCAAGGAAGAGTGTCACTGAAAACATTCTGTTTATGGATATGACTAATAGTACAGGAGGAGCATTTAACACAGGAGTGTCCAATCTTTTGGCTTCCCCAGGCTACATTGGAAGAATTGTCATGGGCCAGACATAAAATATACTAACACTAATAATAGCCAATGAGCTAAACACACACACACACACACACACACACACACACACACACACACACACATACACACACACGCGCACATTTATAATGTTTTAAAAAGTTTACAAATTTGTATTGAACCGCATTCAAAACCATCCTGAGTCATATGTGGCTCACTGGTCGCAGGTTGGACAAGCTTGATCTAACAGATATTCATTGTTAAAAGTAATCAGGATAATCAGTAAAATCAGTGAATGAGTGAGAAGGACAGAAAAGGCAAAGTTTCCCCAAAGGATGAGGACCATTCACAGGGAAAAAATTAGCAGTGCCCTAACTACAAGAGCAAATGTCATGTCCCATTCTTCATAACAGGTTAAGGTAACATTGTCAGCATTTACTTGCTGAGATGGGAGGGACTTTCAGTGGTTATTATACACAAATCCTGTTGCTAAAGAAATTCAGGAATGGAAAACATAATAGAGCTCACCCTAGGGGAGCTGCTATTTAGTAAGAAAAGGAGCTGAAACAGTGCTGAATTCTGGAGAGCTAATGAGCACTCTGAGGAGTGGATTTCCTTAGGGGAGTTTGCCAGATCAATTCACTAATTGTGTATCATTTTGAAAATTTACACCAGAATAGAAGTAATTATATGTTTCTCTTTTCTAAGACCCACTACTGGGACATAACAGTGCACCTGAGACTTGCCTATTTCTTCAACTTTGATGTGAAAGCAATATGTTAGTGAGCATGGCAGAAAAACAATTTATAGATATACAGGACAACTTGCAAAAGAACATTAGGCCCTATATTAAAGAGAAGAGCCATTTAGAAAGTCTGAAGGCTTTAAGTTCAGAAAACCAGTGCAATTAGCCACTCCTCATGTTCATCTTTGTCTC
This sequence comes from Sapajus apella, assembly GCF_009761245.1. Lineage (NCBI taxonomy): Eukaryota > Metazoa > Chordata > Mammalia > Primates > Cebidae > Sapajus > Sapajus apella. Next base: position 7,085,479 of record NW_022436992.1, on the reverse strand, counting down.
TGAACATGTGAACTGAGGCAAACTGCCTGCATAGTGCTACTATTGACAGTGTTAATAGACTGATGTACTAAATGGCCATGAGTGAGATTTAAATGATATATTTCCAAGTATCCTCTGCTAGTGAGTATATTAAAAATATTACTTATTTTTAAATGAAGTAGGGTAGATTTACATTACTCACTTGCATTGAGATATTCTAACGAGTGAGAAAAGCAAAGATAGAGTTTCAGTTAGTCAGAAATATGACTTAGCTTTGGATAGGATCATCAACACACAAGATACATTGGAACAATTGTAATGTTTATAGTGACATTGCCTGAAGTTTGAGCATTTCACTCCCAACCAAGCGGAATTTCTTACCATTCATTGAGAAATTTTCATTCCTAAAAACCTTCCCTAGAACTGAATGTCCTTTGTGGTAATACCTCTGCTGCCTTCCAAATATTAATGATCATCCCTCACTACGGCTACATAAGAAGATATCTCTACACCAGTCTGAGCACAGAATGACTTTCTGCTCAAATATGAATGTCCCTACATTGTCTCTATTACACTAGTATTGTTATTGTGTATTGTATTTATCTCATACAAAGCTACAACCTCCTTGAATTTTGGACTTTGCTAATCCATTTCCAGATTCCCAAAGTTATCGGAGGGCCTTTGTATACCACCAGTAAGAACAAAAATGTGTATTAAATAAAGTATTGATTGGTTTTCTTGACTTTATCAAATATCAGAATCAACAAAATATGTTTTTCCAAATAATTTTATATTGGGTCATACTATCTGAGTTACTTTGCTCATCACATTTGAATCTTTTAGTTATCTTATGAAAAGAATTGCTAAAATGATCATTTATTTGTAACTTTACAATAGCCAGTTTCTGCCTCTGGAGAATGTAAAATAGGAAAACTATGCAATATCCTGGCTGATCCTGAAATCTGACCTTGATCATCAAGGGTCGCTGTTGTGCTTCATAATGTCATTCACTATTGTGCTTCACAATGTCAAAGTAACAAGTCTCAGATCCTATTTTGACAACAGTTCTTTAACTTCAGTAATTTAGCAGAATCTCTTTCCAGCCTCATTCATTTGTAGGTGAGCCTTCTCCCCACCCTTGTTCCCCAAGAAACCACTATGATACCTGTAATAAACTGAAATATGTTATCAAACTAATATTATTAGTCGTGTGGCATTTAATTTAGTCAGAAATAATCACCAATGTAAATGTAGCATGGTAAATAGAAAATTTATATGTATCTAAATGGGCAGTAATAAAAACCAGGAACTTATATATTTGTTATTTAATTGCCTCCGTATGAATGATGCGGAAGCTGAGCAGAGGATTTAAGACTATTTTATGAAGCCGACTTCAGTAACCAGCCAACCCTGCCATATATTACCCCACATATGAAGCCTTTAGCGGGAGATTTTTCCTCCGTAATGATTCCTTTATGGTGCAGTTGTAAAGGATTAAAAGAGACAATGCACTTAACAGGTTTTTGCAGGAGGTATAGTAAATATTGTTATTCTGGTTGACTTTATATGTAACTTTAAAACAACACGTAATCATAATTAAGTTCTTACTAAGTTCCAGGTAGGGGACTAAGTTGTTAACATTCATAATCTCATTTAATTCTCACACTATACGATTGTTATTACCTTTTTCAGTTACTCCACTGAAGCTTACAGATGTTTTGTGACTTTCTCAAGGTCCCTCAGCTAGGGAGTGATTGATATTCTAATTTGAACCTGGATTTTCTGATTGAACTCCCAAATTCTTAACAACTGAACTATAATTATATGGTTAAATATTATATGTTTTTAAAGATTATCAATTTATTTCAACCTTCTTATTTTAATAGACAGGACACTCACAAGCATATTTTCTTTTATCAGTTAATAACTCATTAATTACTGTTGATTCATGCTCCCTCAAGTTATTGTCTGTGCTTCTTTAAGCCATCTCCAATTATTTTTAAACACATGATAATATAAATAAGAATTTTAAATCATCAACACAACATTTACTAACAGGATTATCTGATGGATTGAGAAAATTTTACAAGAAATTAACAAGTTTGTTTACTAAAAACTCCTGTTATAAAGTTAAAGTGATATGTAGATGGATACAAATACTCAGAGTAGGAAATAAAGATAGAAATGCCATCATGAAGGTGAAAAGAACCCGAAAGTGGGAGTTATTTGTGATGCAATGGGCACTAATATTGTAGTTAATGGCCTTGATCTATTTTAATTTCTTTTGCTGTGACCCTGGGCTTAATATTCAGTGTCACAGAGGGGATTCCCGGTTTCCTCATCTGTGAAATTTAGATAATGGTGCCCTATTCATATTGCAAAATGAATTTTTAAAAATAAGCACATGAACTGTGTCAAGTCTCTTCCCTTTAGAGTTGCTATTTTACTGTTGTTGGAAGTGTTCAACAGAAAAAAATATATATTTGAAGTTCTCTTTAGTATTCAAATATTAGGGTTTAGGGTCCTAATCTGAATTTTAAAATGAATCCTAACTTACCTTATCTTTGTATTACACAAAAAGTTACATTAGACTACGCAGAGAGATTGCCAAAATACCAGGGGCTAGCCAAGTTCCTAATTTCTGGAAATATTTAAAATATATAAAATTTGGGAAGCAAATAAGGAATATGATGACATAGTTGCCTTGGTCCTTTTATTGCTAGATAAGAAATAATTGTTTAAACATATGGCATCAGTGTATGAGTGTTTGTGTATACATGTGTGTGCATGTGTGTCTTATAGCAGAATTTGAGTTGCTGAATTATACATATACGATAATATTGATCTTATATAGAAAGTAAAATGTCATTAAGTATAAGTATAATCACAAGCAGCAAAACAATACTTTTTCAGAAAACAAAAACAAAAAGAACATAAAGTAAAAACACACACACACAAACAATAAGATCCCACTTTGTTTCAGAAGCTGTGGCAAAAAAAAAATTATAAAATACATTTTAATTTTCTTTAGTTAATACATATGTAGCAAAAAATTGTGGCTCACACTATTATTTTTAAGAGGGCCACTGGGTGAAGGGTATTTTCTAGGTTGTATTTAATGTGATAAGGGATAAAATTGGGAAGAGTTATCCCACAGTGAAGAAAAAATCTGAAAAGATTTGTGTCTCTTTCAGAGAGATTTCCTTTAGCTCCCAGTTTGGTGAATATATGAGAACTCATTCTAAGTTATACTGCCAAAGTATATAAATTTTCCAGTATTTCTTAGAATAGCTTTAAATATCATACCTATTAATAGTTTTTCTCTTACTATAGGTAGGAGGACATTGGATAACGGGAAAAGAGAGAATACAAATATAGGTAAGGAGACTTAAGCAAAGCTATGTTTCTTCTTCAAAACATTCACATAACTGTAAGGAGTTAATTATTTGTATACTTATAATATGGTTTGTAAACTCCATAAAAGCAAGATATCTGTGTTTTTATTTGTATATTTGTAATGTCTAACTCTGTATGGCACACCAAATTTAATTAAAAAATGAGATTTTTATTAAGAGAGTTGCTGAGTGTATCATTGAGTTAATAATGAATATAATCTGGGAATTATAACATGGACAAACTAAGCTTACACAAAAGAAGGTATAATTGCAAAGTAGTGTTAAATAAAATAGACCAGATGACGGAAAACTAGATTTTTGCTGTCTTGAAGGCCAGGCAAAGGGATTTCAGTTTGATTTGGTGGGGAGAGAGAGCCAGAAAAGAGGATGACAAGAATAGAATGAATTGAGGGACAAGAGTGGAAATTATTAACAATGACCCATTTGGGGTATTCCATTGATTCCAATATTTTCTTCTCACAGTTATTTTTGTAGCCTTCCTTGTTTTCATTAGAGTAGACGAGTAGAGTAGAGTAGAATAGCACAATGGAAAAAATAAGGAGCTGAGACGAGGCTTATCTGATTTAAGAAAAGAGGACAGGAAGAGGAATAGGTGCCATAAAAGACTAGAAATCTAAAACTGACAGCCTGTGGTGTCCAAAGTGTATTCTCACTACTGCAGCTAAAACTGGAGCATAGCCCACTGTGTCAGGGGTCCAAAAACCACCCTCAGGTTAGGTGATATCCTAGAAGTGTTATACTCCTATTTACTACCGGTGAGAGCAAAGGAATGCAGATCAAAATGAGCAAAAGGAAAAGGTGCATGAGGCAAAGTCTGTAGGAAACCAGTTGTAAGCTTCCAAGTGTTGCCTTCCAGTGGAGTCACATAGATCACATTTAATTCTTCCAGCAAGAAGACAAGACATGCAAAAAAGCTCTCCCTAGTCTAGATATCCAGGGTTTTTAACTGGGACTCAACCCTGTAGGCAGCACTAGTGAAACTGACCTCAGTTACTCAAGCTCCAGAACATCAGAGAAAAAGCAGGTGTTCACCATATATCATACTGTTTGTAAAAACTATCTGGAAATACTAGTACACTGCTGTTCAAAGCCTTAGGCTTGCAAAAGCACTCATCAAATAAAAAATTGCAGGAGCTCAGTTTGCAGGAGCTAGTCAAAAGCCAGCCCTGAAAACAGGCCTTCTTTGGGATATGCAATGTTTGAGCAACCCGGGTCTGCAGAGTTAAAATTTCCTGTGTATTCACATTTTTTAAACTGTCCAAAATCCTTATTAAACCTGATTGTCTGTGCAAACCAAAAGGAAGAAGAGAAAAACTGAAGTCAAAAACTATCCAGTCCACCCCAACCTCCATTTTAGAAGCAAAGTATAGACAATCAGGATTAAGAAGCCAATTCTACCCCAAAACAGCAAATAATATTATGTAATTGCCTCCAGCTTTGCAGATAAAATGGAAAATAATTTAGCAAAATACATTTTAAATTTTATTTGAATGACAATGCAAGGCATCTAATGTATACTTGGTACTGCCTCTCCTTTATGTGTTCAGCCTATGCCTGAATCATGACAAAACAAGAGTTGTAAAGTATTATTTCAGCTCAATGGATGCTATATTTACAACAGCCTAGGCCAATGGAAGCCTAGAAGAAGAAACATTAAGAAAAGAAGATAAATATACTATTACTTTGAAGGATTTTATTGCCATTCCAATCCACTAATGTCCCTAAGCATTTTAATGTCATCTCAGATTTCCTTCTCCTACTTCAATTAAAATCAAAATGCATGATAAGTAGAAAACACTCATTTTATTTTTTAATATATAATTATGGAAATGTAGATGTATGTAAGATTGGCTTCATGAATATGTCTAAAGAGTGCCTTTAATTTGTGAAGTAACAGGTAAACTGAAATGATTCTTCCTTAAGTCTGAGAAAAGTTAAAATTTAAGTATATCTTAGAGGCTAAAATATAAGTGTGGCTCCCACGTAGTCATCTACACATATCAAGGGCAACATATGATAATATACCATACAAAAATCAATTATGTCCATAATCAACCCTCATACTAACCCTCTTCTCTTTTAGAATTGGACGTGTCTGAAGATGGAACGCAGGCTTAGCTAGAAACTGGTGTTAATACACATGACCCAGCCTATGTTTACAACCACAATCATTTGTACCAAAATTTTTCTACCTAGGAAAGTAATGGTGTTTTTGTCATTCTTGCTCTGATAGCATCCTATGAAAAAATGTCATAGGCCAGGTACCATGGCTTTAATCTGTAATCCCAGCAGTTTGGAAGTGCCGATGGGAGGGTCACTTGGGTCTAGGATTTTGAGACCCATTTAGGCAATATAATGAGACACAGTCAGAAGGAAAGAAGGAAGGGAGGAAGGAAGGAAATAATGGAGGAAGGGAGGGAGAGAGGGAGAGAAGGAGGAAGGAAGGAAGGAAGGAAGGAAGGAAGGGAGGGAGGGAGGGAGGGAGGGAGGAAGAAAGGAAAGAAGGAAGGAAGGAAGGAAGGAAGCAAGGAAGGAAGGAAGCAAGGAAGGAAGGAAGGAAAGGCCAGTGTGGTGGCACATGCCTGTAGTCCCAGCTACTCAGGAGGGGATCACTTGAGCGCAATAATTTGAGGCTGCAGTGAGCTATGATTGCACCACTGCACGCCAGCCTGGGCAACAGAGTGAGACTCTCAAAAAAAGAAAGAGAAAAAAAAAAAAAGAAACAACATGGTGAAACCCCGTCTCTACTAAAAATACAAAAAATTAGCTGGGCATGGTGGCACGTGCCTGTAATTCCAGCTACTCAGGAGGCTGAGGCAGGAGAATTGCCTCAACCCAGGAGACGGAGGTTGCGGTGAGCTGAGATCGCGCCATTGCACTCCAGCCTGGGTAACAAGAGGGAAACTCCGTCTCAAAAAAAAAAAAAAAAGAAAGAAAAAGAAAACAATTATAAGTTAAAATGTAATTACCTACACAGCATCTAATTAAGAATTTTTGAAAATACAAATCAAAATCAAAACCACATTGAGATATCATCTCACGCCAGTTAGAATGGCAATCATGAAAAAATCTGGAGACAACAGATGCTGGAGAGGATGTGGAGAAATAGGAACACTTTTACACTGTTGGTGGGAGTGTAAATTAGTTCAACCATTGTGGAAGATGGTGTGGCGATTCCTCAAGGACCTAGAAACAGAAATTCCATTTGACCCAGCAATCCCATTACTAGGTATATATCCAAAGGATTATAAATTGTTCTACTATAAGAACACATGCACACGAATGTTCATTGCAGCACTGTTTACAATAGCAAAGGCCTGGAACCAACCCAAACGCCCATCGATGTTAGACTGGACAGGGAAAATGTGGCACATATACACCATGGAATATTATGCAGCCATCAAAAACGATGAGTTTGGGTCCTTTGTAGGGACATGGATGAACCTGGAAACCATCATTCTCAGCAAACTGACACAAGAACAGAAAATCAAACACCACATGTTCTCACTCATAGTTGGGTGTTGAACAATGAGAACACATGAACACAGGGAGGGGAGCATCACACACTGGGGTCTGTCGGGAGGAAATAGGGAAGGGACAGCAGGGGGTGGGGAGCTGGAGAGAGATAGCATGGGGGGAAATGCCCAGATATAGGTGATGGGGAGGAAGGCAGCAAATCACACTGCCCCATGTGTACCTATGCAATAATCTTACATGTCCTTCACATGTACCCCAAAACCTAAAATGCAATTAAAAAAAAAAAAGAAAAACACATTTTGCCCCAAATCATCTCTTTCACTGGGGTGGTATTTTGTCTTAAATTATCCTGTATTGATTTACTGACTTCCAGATATTCCCCCTTTTATAATCTGAATAGGAATCTGTAAGCTGGTGTATAACAGTTTTATTTTATGTTAATTTCTCTGAGTGTTTGTGAACATGGTGGCAAGTTATAAAATGCCAACGGTATCAGTATATGTTCTTAGTTTATCATATTAAGTAAAACAAGAAGTTAAGAAAAAGATTTGTCAAAGTCGTTGGCTCTAACTTATAAAGTAACCTACTTTCTACAAAGGCTTTCACCAACCTGCTTCTCCAGCACACAGTCTTTGTTTTCTTATTGGACAAAGAGAAGCACAGGATTTATGAGGTTGATGCTGAAGAAAATTCAAATATAATGCACACCTTTCAGTTTTTGACGTTAAAATACAAGACAACTTAAGGGTAACTCTAACAGTTGGATGCAAAAGATAGACACTCTAATTTTCTCCCATTTTCCTGTTTCTCTGCTTTGAGATCAATCATTGATAGTAGAGAGGCCTTATTTATGAAGAACACTTCAGAAATGAAACCTCAGGATGTTTATATGAAGTGAAATAAGTGAGATGAGCCTATGATTTTACTCTTTAAAGTAAAACAGATGATTTGAAGAAGTTTGATAATCTTTCATGATTTGTGAAGACGTACCAAATCATCATTTTAAAATTTTGTTTTTAAAAATATGCTTTTTGAATATTTGTTTTGCTATGCACGCCTGCATTTAATAAAATTTATTTTTAATTAAAAGATAAAGGCAAAAGGAGTTTTTCTTACATAAATATGACTCATCTGCGTATTATTTACTTGAAGCCAAATGTCATCTGAAATTACAGGCTATGATCACCACCTGCTTCAAACACCGCTGTCATTTATTGAGCACTTACTAAGTGCCCTGTATGTATTGTCTTATTTAATACTTAGAACAATCTATGATGAGAATATTATCCCTATTTTAAGGAACACTAGAATTCAGTGGAGTTAATAAAAATGCTCAAGGCCATTTAAAAAGCAAGATGGGGCTCACGTCTGTTAATCCCAGCACTTTGGGAGGCCGAGGCAGGTGGATCGCAAAGTCAAAAGATCGAGATCATACTGGTCAACGTGATGAAACCCTGTCTCTACTAAAAACACCAAAATTAGCAGGGCATGGTGGTGCATGCCTTTAGTCCCAGCTACTCGGGAGGCTGAGGCAAGAGAATTGCTTGAGCCCAGGAGGCCAGGAGGCGGAGGTTGTGGTGAGCGAAGATTGCGCCATTGCACTCCAGCCTGGGTAACAAGAGCGAAACCCCGTCTCAAAAAAAAAAAAAAAAAAAAAAAAGCAAGATGTTAAAAGAGGACTCTCTAAACTCAATTTGTCCCTTCCAAAAAACCACATCAGTTTGAGCAACTATCCACACAGGAAAGTACCTTCACAAGAAGTGTGAGATTACAGTATTTGGGTGTAGCACAGAAATACGAGAAGCTGCATACAGAAGTATAGGAAGAACATTTTTACATTTTTCATGTCACCCTCCCTAAACTCCAAGTGGCATAGCCCAGAGAGAAGATACTGTCTGATTGGGGAAGGAGAGGAAAGTGAGCACCAGGCTTTGCCTCAGATCCCAACACTTGGCCTATCCCACAGCCCCAGACATCAGGCTGGTATCCATAGACACTTCAGGCCTGCCCCACCACCAGAACTGACCTCAAGGCCCCTGGCTATGGATCCACCCCTATGCCAGGCCAGCCCCTACAGACTCAGATTCCAAGCCCTTCCCCAGGACCAGGTTGTCTCCAGTGGACTATCCCAACACCTGGGGTGGGGAAGAAGTGACCAAAGTCATTGCCTAAGGTGAGTGACAGAGAATGGACATAAACTTAGGTATGTCTCTAAAGACCGTGCTCTGAAGCATTGTATAGTTTCTTCCCACTCACTTTACTTATGGCTTTCACTTTATGATTGCGACATCTAAGTCATAAATCTCTAAAGCATAAAGATGCCATGGGGATTTCTATTTATATTCAGCAGATAAAGAGAATGAAGCTCAGAAGACTCAAGTTGCAAACCCAGAAGCATATAATGTCGAATATTAGGGAAATCATTGCAAGCAACTTCTCCTGATCTCAAGCCCAGGGCTTTCTCATTTGCTCTAGCACTCCTCTGATATACAATGCATCTCTACAAGTAAGAGTATCACGCCAATGGAGTTTTCCATTCCCATCTACTTTTCATCCCTGATTGAAACAAAAATGCCATTTATTAAAAAATTTCACAAAATACCGTAAGAAATTTGACAGAAGGACCCATTCTTTGTTCTCAAGTTACACACGTAAAATAACACATTGAAGAAAATACAATTTAACGACTGCTGTATTAGGTAAACAACAGAAAATGGTTATAAAAGCAGAGGAAAGGATAATTAGGTTTCCATCTGGCAAGAGGTGACATAAGAGATTACTCTCACAGGCTAAGTAAGTTTTCTTTAGGAAGAAAGAGGGAAGGGAAATTGAGTATAAGAAGAATGAATAAGGTGTGAAATGCTCATAGGCATAATATATGAATAAAACAATGAGTGGTACAATTTGCTAGGAAAGAGTATAGGAATTTGGGATAATCAAGTAAAAAATGTGAAAGTATATATTAGAGAGCCTAAATAATTTCTTTCTTGTTGTTACCTCAATGGATGAGGGTTATGGAATATACAAATATCTCTCGAGTGAGAAAATATTCCACAGTGTTTCACAATTATACTATATTAAATTGTCATTAAAATTTAGCAATTTTATAAAAGAATGAAAAGTGAAAAGGCAGCTATTGTATTTTCACTTTTTCTGTTTTCATAAGTTTTGTGTTTAGTTATGAACTTGGTGAGCATAGCCCAGGAGATTAAAAAATGTGGATTGCCAAGAATATTTTATACACAATACATAAAATTGCCACAGTGATAACAAATGTGTTGTGTACCATTACCTGTTAATCAATCCATTAAGGCAAATAGGCAAATAGAATATTCAGAAACGGGAGAATAAAGGGCCAGGCATAAGAAAAGTAGTGTGGGTTTAACGGAGGCGAAAGAATGAGAACGGAAAAAAAAACAAAATCAGTAATTAGGCATGACCTGTCCCCCTAAGGCAGAACTAATATGAAACACTGGCATGTAATATAACATGTGTTTTCCAGGTCTAGTTTAAGATATTGGTCCCTATACGAAAGTGAAAATGGGCATTAATTTCCTCTACACAGACAGGAAGTGCCAGTAAAATTACAAATGGTAACACATTCCATTTAAATGAACTTTCACTTTTAAAAAAGTTTCTCATAAAATTAAATAGAATGTTTTTAAAAATCTCAATTCTTCTACTACCACATTGTCTCCTACTGCAGACATTACTTGTTATCAGGGAAGCTGTGTGTGTGTATGTGTGTGTGTGTGCATGCACAAAGTCTATTGCATCTAGTTAGCAGGGCTATTTAAATTCAGAAGTATCACATATCGCTTAATAATTTACAGTGCATGTGAAAGACTGTATTATGTATTATTTATGGTAGCAAATGCTCAAGGCCACAACAACACAGGCTGTATTTCTCAAGTTCCCATTATTGCCTTTTAGGTCACTTCAGAATAAAAAGTTCTTGAGTTGCCACTTAGGAAAGTCACTATTTATACCAGACATCAGAAGAAACATCACTGATTAATTGCAATCTCTGCAATGAGGTCAATAACAAAACTAGCAGGGTCAGGGGCAGAGGGGAGACAGCCAGTTATCTCACTAGCACTCCTCTTGAGTCATTCGCCTTGCCTTTAAGCCAGGCTGAGCTTAAAGAAAAGAAGTCATCCATCTAGATGCCAAGAAGCCTTCCCCCTGCCAAAAAAAAAATTGTCTAGTTCACTGAAGGCTGTGAAGGAGGTTCTACAATCACATCTTCATTTGTTGGTGTAAGCAGCATAATGAGTGTGGGGTAACACACAGACGCCACTCTCCACTGAAAGACTGACTTGCTTATTCTCCAAGCTTCTGGAGATGTTGGCAGCATAAAAATGTCAACTGAGTCCTTCTCTGGTAATTGTAGTCTGCAAACGAAAGCTGGCTTGGCCAGAGCTACACCACCTTTATGAGAAGCAACCTAAACCCACTGATGGGTCAATGTAAGAATTAAAGGTCCTGCCTCCCGTGCTTTACATAAACCATTTTGTAAGAGTGTTTCACTCCAGAATTCCCCACAGAGGCATCCGAAGGATTTGCGGTGACTTCATCACAGTTCAGCATCCTCTCTGCTCGGTCCTGCTTCTTTCATTCTCCTACGATTGTCGACCCCAGAAACATTCCTTATTTAATCATTTTTCACACAAATCTCAGCTTCAGATTTATCTTAGAGAAACTTACCTTAGACAGGGGATGTCAAAAATCACTGAGGAAGCCTACTTGAAAGTGGAAAATTGGAGTTAGATTAGCCAGCATATTGCAAGCAAGGAGAACTCCATCACTGGTAGAATGTGTAACACTGTTAGTGCCTCGCATGCTCTGGCAGTGTAATCATTAAGCTTTCCATTGCGTTAAAGTAATATTGGGCATATGTACCAGTGGGGGCATATTTCTGGTGTTTAAGAAATTCTGGGGAAGTAATTTTCATTAGGAAGGTGGAATTTAATGGTTCTTACAAAGACTTATGATGTATTCAGTAAAGAAAAGGCTAAGGGTAGTTAGTCACTAATTAAAAGCTAGAAGTGAATGCTAGAGGGCCTCTTTGGTTGATTCCACTGAAATTCTCTTTTACTGCAGTTGGTGAGCAGTCAAAACACAGACAAAGACAAAGACAAAGACAAAACACAGACAAAGCCCAGGACTTAAGCAAAGCTATCAAGAGGATTGAATTCTCAAACTTGGAATGCCTACCTTACTAAAACCAGGATCCTGATTACATAAAAGTGGGACTCAAAGGCATATTATAGAGTTATCTGGGTAAATGCAATTCAGACTATTGAATGCTCAGATACTTGTGAAATCTCTAGGCCCACAGTAAAGGCCCACTACTCTCTGTTATTGCTAGAGCACCCTTCTTGCTTGACATCAATGTATAGGCTGCTGTCTTGCAAGAAACCGTGAACCGTCATTAGAATTTACTCACACGACCTCTCTTCAGTCTGCAAGATCAATAATTAGAACTAAATTACAAGATAACCAAGCTGGAAAGTGCAGGGTGTACCATAAGTAGGAGATTATACCTAGAATGTGCTGCTGGGCTCAGCCAAGAATTACTGTTAGAATTAGGGTTAGATACTGAGAAGGCTGGATTAGGGGAGAAGATAAGAGAATACAAAACTGAAAGAGGAAGAGTTTGTGGATATGAGAGCTCTCTCTCATTATATGGATTTAACATCTTGGCAGTGTGCTAGGAAATGAAATTGACACACTGTTTTTGGAAGTTTGGGAAAGGTGATACCCATACAAAGTGAAATTGAAATGCTGAAACTGATATGCCATAAAAAAGAAAAAAACTAGAAGTAAGAATGCTGGTATGGATAAACAACATAAGACTGGAAAACCCACCAGCTGAGTATATCCCATGGGAGGGACTAGAGAATACCGATTTTACCCCAATGCTGGAGAAAAGTATGCACACATTCCTGAGAAGCTGAGTGGTCATATTCTACATTCCCATACTGATGGTAAGAAATGCTGTTAAAACATTTGTAGCATAATTGTCAATAAAGATGATTGTGAAAAACAGGTTACAAGCGGTAGTTAGAAGGCAAACTGATCATAATAATTAGATTTTGTGAGAGGTAACTGGAGAAGATGTGATATAATCTGAGGAATATTTGAGAGGCCTATAAAGATGCTTAAAAATACTTGAAGTTCCTAGAAAGTGGTTCTCAACCAGGAGGAATTTTTCTTAATTGGAGAATGTCTGGGAATATTTTTGGTTGTCACACTGGCAGAATGATGCTTCCGGCATCGGAATGGCAGAGGCCAAGGATGCTACTAAGCATCACACAATATACAGAATATCCCCCACAAGACAGAAATATGTAAACAATAATATCCATGTATCTGAGGTTGGGAAACTCTAAGATAGGGATGAGGTGGACAGAATCAAAAGAAGTCAAATTACCTTTAGCTCATTGAGGGGCCAAAGGCAATCATACACAAACAAGTCACAATTTCTGAATTAATTTGTGTTTGGGGACAGTTTTTCAGATCCAGTACTGACTGTAGTAGACAATGAGTTTGTGGGGAAAGATGTTCCTATAATTCCTGTAGTAATTCCCCAAATGGATCTATTACTGATATGGTTTGACTGTGTCTCCACCCACATCTCACCTTGAATTGTAACAATCCCCGTGTTTCAATGGTAGGACCAGGTGGATATAATTGAATCATGGGGGAGGTTTCCCCCATACTGTTCTTGTTGTAGTGAATAAGTCTCATGAGCTTTGATGGTTTTATAAATGGGAGTTTCCCTGCCCGAGCTCAATTACCTGCTGCCATGTAAGATGTGACTTTGCTCCTCATTTGTATTCTGCCATGATTGTAAGGCTTCCCAGCTATGTGGAACTGTGAGTCCATAAAATCTGTCTCCTTTATAAATTATCCAGTCTCAGGTATATCTTTATTAGCAGCATTGAGAACAGAATAATACAATTGCCATTTACTTAGGGAAGGGCATACTGGGAAACAGGAATACACAAACATTTTCAGGATGACTGGGCCCAGAAATTAGGCTGATTCTGTATTTAGGGTCCAAAACAATCATTATGCCCCCAATGGGGAACACATAGGGGAAAAGATAATAAATGAAGTTGTGACACATGCTGAGGCCTCAGTGTGTCTGCTCCATCCACAAACTTAACTGGCAGTTATTTTTTCATGTACACAAAAGTATATTCAAAATTAACTATGAAAAATTTGGTAGAACTCAAAAATTGGCCACTGTCCCATATAAGAGCTGCTGTAGAAATGGAAACTGTGTAACTGTGCCTCTTCATTGACAGTCAGATAATAAATTAGAAGCAATATTCTACCCTGGATGGAATAGTGGAAATTATATCCACCTGTAAGGCATAAGGGAGGTTTCTGGCCAAGATGGTGTAGGAGAGACTTTCTATGTAAAGCAAACTCACAATAGGGGGAAATGATATGAAACAACAATCTTCAAAAAAGATATATCAGGAAACAAACAACAGTGTTTCCTGAGATATGAGAAACAAAAGAGAGCCCTAAAATTGTCCAAATGCATTGCCTTAAGAGAGTTTCCAGGACACAGCACAAGAAGACAGAACCTAAAAGCAGTCTGGCCGACTCTCTGAGTTGAGAATATGGAAGTGGAATACAGGGAGACCAAGGAGGATAGACTTTGTAACAGAAAGAAAGAGGAGCATGGAGAGATAACTCTAGTGATTTTCAGAGAGAGAGAAGTCCACAGACCTGTAGAGGATCCTTCTTGAGTATTTGGCAGAATAATGATCAACACAAGGCAGAACTGTGGAGGATGCCCAGAAGCAGAGGCCAGGGAGGCAAATTTGCTATGAATTGTCCCAGCAAATTCTTGAGGAAGGAGATGGAGAGGAATGAAACCTCTGAAGAAGCAATATAGAAACTGAAGGAGACAGGGGAGACAATCAAACGGAAGTTTCTGGAGCATTTGATTCAACATGAGCTACAAATGATCAAGAACCATAGTTCCAAGAATAAGAGAGCTGCTCTGCAGGCTTTACAGAGGAAGAAAAGATTGGAATAGCAGCTGGCACAAACTGATGAGATATTGTCCACCCTGGAGTTTCAGCATGAAGCTGTTGACAATGACACCACTAATGCAGAAATGCTTTGTACCATGTAGTTAGCTACCCCAGGCATGAAGAAGGCCTACCAGGACCTAGACATTGGCAAGGTACATGAACTGATGGGTGACATCACAAAATAGCAGGAGGTGGCCCAGGAAATCTCAGATGCCATTTCTTGGCCTATGGGCTTTGGAGACCACGTGGGTGGGAACGAACTGTTGGAGGAACTAGAGAAGCTGGAGGAGGAAGAATTGGCCCAAGAGTTGTTAAATGTGGGCAGCAAGGAGGAAGTGAATCCCAGTCCAAATGGCCAGTGTACCCTTCACACTGTCAGTCTACCAGGGAGGATCAGCTCCTAAAGAAGATGAAGACAAAGAAACACTAAAGCAGTAGCTGCATGGGTATCCTGACAAGTCTGGGCTCCTCTTGCTGTTCCTCTTTCCTTAAGTGCCAAGTGCTCAACAAAAGGAGCATAACTTTTGGAAGGAAACCTGCTGAGGCTGGTAGTATGTCCCTCCCTGAGAAAAGGGTCTGTTGCCTTTTCAACTCTGACTCAATTCTGATGAAGAAACTTTCTGTAGGAGGAGGACCTGAGCCCCCTTCTATCTGAAAGCAGTTGCAATATAAACATATACATAAAAGAAAATACCTGCGACCTTGGAAAAAGCCACCAGGAAAGATAGAAGGAACGATAACCAATACTCACATATGGTGCCCATCATCCAGAATTGCAAACTTTATATTTTTTGGGATACCTAATAAACTAATCAGAGTAGTCCATATGCTTAGCCTGGGGTATCTGATGGCAGATTACTTATTTGCAATGCTTTTAGAAATTTTTAAGTCTGCTGTCCAAATACACACTAATTATAATACAATTTTGTCTAATTATATATATATCCCACATTACTTTTAGAATCTACCTATTAGAGCCTTCTGCACTTTCTTGAAATAGACTGAAATTTGTTTCTTTGTCTACCCTAGACCTATTCGTGGTTAGCCAGAGTAACACTGGAGGTGGTTCTCATTGGGTATTTAATACCTAAAATTCTCCATAGTTACTGTGGTCTATAGATTTTAACACATACCTAAATAAGAACATAGTTCTCAAAAAAAGGAACATAAATATAGAAAAAAATGACAAATAATTTTCTGTATTTGGAATCAGCTAAATGACACATTTTGCAACACTGCATTTACACATTTTCAGATACCATCAGATTATAGCCATCTAAAAATGAGAAGCAACTTGCTCAGAAGAAACATGAGGTCCTGAAGATATAAAATACAAAGAAAAAAGTCATTCTATTGTAGAGTTAAAGAGGTCAAAATTTAACACCTCCATTCTTCAGCTTAGAAAGTGAATTAAAATAACCAATTGAAAGTAATGCACCCAGCCAGCACAGGCTGGAAGTCAGCGGCCGCTCTCTCAGTCTAGTCTAACTTTATCCTTACCTGTGTAGCTTACTTTCTTACGGCTCCCGGCCTTTATTTATTGTATGGATTCCACCTGTAGTGCCTTTCCTCTTTTGGATTACTTTAAGTTTTCACCGAATAAACTCCATTTGAATTTTTACTGATTCCAAAAAGTCATTCATCATCATTTTATTCCAGTCCCACACTGATTGCTTGTTTCTCTGAGTTCTTTTTATAGAATTAGGCAATTAATTACTCTGTAGCTGTGACATCTAGCTACATATATCTCCATGTCTAAGGTGAGCTCTTTGTCTCCTATTCTCTTCCTTAATCTCCCATAGTGGAAATTCTCCAAAATTAAGACTTTAAATGTCAGCAAACTTACCGATCCAGTGATACAATTTTGGGAGGATCTTTTTGTCATTCTTACCTATTTTTAATTTTTCTGTTTATTTTCATCTATCTGTAATTCTTCAAGGCTCTTCTTCCTTTGGCTGCATCAAAAATGAATATATTCTTGCATAAACCATGCACAAAAAATGGGGATAAGTCACTACTCAGCATAATTCAGCTTTCCTGACAGGTACAGTAGCAGTGACTATCTCATTCAGTAAAGAATATAGGAGTTGACATCTATTGGAGAAATCACAGCAAGTGGGGGATCTCTAATACTTGTTATTGGAAGAAAAAGGGTAAATCAATTTTTAAACTAACTCTATTTGATTACAAAGAGCACTGGAGTGTAGACAATGAAAGATTGGCTTAAGCAGATCTTCCTCAATTATTGGAAAAACAGTTCCTGTCAATGCTCTGATTCTAAGATATCTTAATATTAAGGGGACTGAGCAAATTTGTCATCCACTTGATTAACAAATGAGATGACACTGCCTTTCAACAGCTATGTGGTGACCAAGAAATCTTAAGTATCAATATCCAATAGTATCTTCTCAATTTCACTGACCATTCTTGGCAGAGTGAAATGGAGATGAAATTGCCTTCATACTTTTAAAGGCAAAAGTATAAGCAGTATTTCCTGAAGAGCAGAAATATGTGATAAACTAAGGGAAATGTTGACACACTTTGAAACCTCAAGGCACAGGATAAATCTGTTCTTTTACCTAACTTTCATCTTTAGAATTTGAGATAATCAAAGGCAATATCAAAGGAATGCTATGTTTTATGCCCCAGATTTACCACCTCAGAAGCTGTAAAGTATATCTTTAAGAAACAGGTAAGATTTTTTTAAATGTTTAATTATTTATTGCTGCATTGTAATGTAGAAGTTAAGACTTTGGGTTCTAATATCAGACAACCTAGGTTTTAATTTCTGTTTCACTATTTCTGTGCATCTCTGAGCATGTTACTTGGCCAAAACTCATTTGTTTCCTTTGAAAAACTAGATTTTAAAAAGGACCTGTCCCACAGGGTTGGGGTGGAGATTGCATAAGCATGTATACTCATTGGCACACAAAAAATATGCAGTAATTATTTCCTATTATCTATAATTAGCTTACTCTTCCCTCCTTTGGTTTTTCCCTTGGGGGTTTAAAGTCCTTAAGTAGAAACTGTCAGTGTTTGAGACTGTGAAGTAAATTGGCAACTGAGGCGATTACCTTTAAGTCTGCCACTAGAATTTGTTTTACTCAGAGGCAGAGGGGGAACTGAAGATGTGATGGTATCCACTACAAGAGAAGAAAGCAAGCTGAGTATATGTGCACTGAGATGAAACATAATGAAAAATTAAGAGCCTATATAAACCTGAAAAGGGTACTTGGTGTAGCATCTTTAGAAGTTCCCAGTGGTACCCTATCGAACATGTGCCTCTTTCTAGTCCTAAAATTGCAGTACCATAGGGAATGTGTAAATGCTTTAAAATAATGAAAACAGATGTATGCAATGATAACTGAAGTAAATTTGTCAAGCCATAACTTGATTTTTCATATCAGTTCATCTCATTTAAATGCTAGATTTTGCTTCCTTTAATTAGCAAAAGTCTTAAACCATACCTAATATTTAGGATTAAATTGGGGTCTTCAAGTTTTAAAAAAAATGTAAATAGTCATCAAATCATGTGAACTATAGAGCACTCTAAAGTACTTTTGTCATGATGTTTTCTATTATCAAACAAAATTTCAGCTATGGTATGCAATATTTGCAAAAATAATGCTTGCATTTTTATGTTAATATACAGCTGGAAGAGAGTACATAGCAATTATGTGATGACTAAAAGGCCCCAAAGCATAACAGTGGTGCTTTGAACAATTTAATCCATTAAAAGCTCAGTTAAGTGAATAAAGAAAATACTTTTAACATATGGTTGTAGCAAAGGAAAGGATGGTAAACATTTTAGCATAATGGAATATTTTTGAGCAATTTCTCCTCCTAAACCAATGTTTTCTGAAAATGGAATGAGAACTTTTAAATCATCAGAATTCTCATTATTATCAGCATTTCACCAAACATCGTATGGTTTTTAAAGTTTTCTACCGTCTTGCTTCCTCTGACCTTTATATTCATATGCTCTTCTACTCTCTGAAGGAGTCTGTAAAGGCAGACCTGTCATTATCTTCCAACTTCAGCAGCTTTGTCTTTCCTTTCGCATGTGATATGGTTTGGACATGTGTCCACTCCAAATCTCATGTTGAAATGTGACCCCCAATATTGGAAGTGGGGCCCTGTGGGGGATGTTTGGGTCCTGGGGGTGGATTCCTCATAAATACCTTGGTGCTGTGCTCACTATACTGAGTGCATGAGATCTGGTTGTATAAAAGTGTATGTCATGTCCCCCTTCTCTCTCTTACTGCCACTCTCAACATGTGATATGCACGCTCTCCCTCTACCTTCCGCCATGGTGGTATGCTTCCTGAGGCTGCATCAGAAGCCAAGCAGATGCCAACACCACACTTTCTGTACAGCATGCAGAACTGTGAGCCAATTAAACCACTTTTCTTTATAAATTACCTAGCCAGGTATTTACAGTGATGCAAGGATTGCCTAATACACAATCTTTCTTTCAGAATTGCCCATGGGATCCTCATTCTCTCTTCACACCTACCTTTCTCCTGATGTTCAACTCCACACTCTCTTGTTACTAACACATATTTATTAATTTCTGTGTTTCACATACTGCCCTAAATACTGAAGCATCACAAAGGCATTGATACTAACCTGCCCACAATCTAGTGGGAGAACATTTTTAAATGAGCAACTGAAATAAATTATGATTAGAAGTATGTATTAGTCACAGCATTTGTATAAAGGAAAGAGTAATTCACTAAACAGGGGTCAAAGTCTGTTGAAGTTATTGAAGTGAAAGTTTGATTGTGAGAGTGATATGCAGTGATTGTGTGGATGGTAGACTATGATTTCCTAGATAAGGGAAGGGAATCTTAAGAAGAAGGAGGAAGCTATGCATGAAGGAAGCTGTGCATGAAAAACCATGAAGGATTGAAACAATTTGGCTATCACGTGTAGGAATCATGTGACATAAAATGTGATGGATAATGTATTAATTGGTATCCATTCAAAAATAATTCACTATGATAACAGTATGAAAAAGGGAACTTATTAGGACACATTGCTAGGGAGTTAAGTTGAGGCCAGGTCCTGAAGGGCTGTGCCATATACTGACGTAACAGGGGGCTCAGATTGTATCATGTTGTTGGTCAGGTACCAACAATTTGAGGAGTAATTGTTTTAGGTATATCACTTTGCCATCCCCTATCAGGTGTAAAGTGATGGGGTAAATAGTTGTTCTACCAAATGAATTAAGTAACGCCTCTGACCTACTCTCTCACTCCTCATGCTACCACCTGCCCTTGCTAAGTGCCACATCATTCTAGCAACAGACCATCTCAGATGAAGGTGGCGATCTGGATTCTCTATTTGCATGTCTGAGTTACTGTGAACTTCAGAAGAAAAACACCGTTTTCATTTACTGTTGTAGGAGCTTTGGTACAACCTGCCAATTGTTTTTTGTTTGACTCTTCACAATTGATAGTTTAAAACTCGAATATTCTCTTAAAGACTCTTTCTCAAGCACATTCTCTCTTTCTCAGAAAACAGAAGAAAACGTTTCTTTCATTTCTTATTGGGATGTTGGAGCTTCCATGAATAATTGCTGTAAATACCCCCTTTCTCCTACCAAGATTAAACTTAACTCCATATTCTTAACTATCTTTCCCTTCTTTTCTCTAAGTTCGGAGAAGAGACATGAGGGAATTCTACCTGCTTCTCCTTTGTGATGGAAACATGTCCACTTGTGTCCTTACCTTCTTTCCCTCACATCATCTTGGACTTTTCTCTCACACTCACTTAAGCTGTCTCCTGTATCATATTGACAACAAATATATATCTCCTTTTCATTTATTCCCCAATACAACAAAAATACTGTATACAATATCTGATCAGTTACACAGCCAATTTAGGATGTCTACCATGATTCCTAAATAATTCTCTATCATGCACCTTTGAGCATTTACTAGGTCCAGTAAATGCTATTTCCTTACTAATACTCAAAAACATCACATCTTAACCCTTCCCACTGTCTTTACTTGTTTGAAACAATTATTACTTTTCAATCAAATTATTACAAAACTCTACAAATTGTTCTTTCTCTCTTTGGTTTGGACCATTTCTTCATCTCAACCTCCAGCAATCTCTTAAAATTTTATATGATTTTTTTCCTCAAGTTAATTTTTAATATTCTTATTTTAATCTTCATATTTATTTCTTTAAGACAAATTTTAATAGGTGAAATTGTAGTGCTAAAGGGCATATGCACTTAAAGTATTAATAAACATTCACAAATGGTCCCTCAAAATTAGCAAATTTATTATTTTATTGCTATGGAATAAATTACCCCCCCAAATTATCAAATTTATTATTTTATTGTATGGGAGTGGCTATTTTTCCATATACTTTTCTGAGCATCATCAAATGGTAAGCATTTTCAATGGAAATGGAAAACGAACTCGTCAGTCCTTTTTTCCCAAATACTCTCAGGCCAAAGTTGAAGAGATAGAATTGAAACTTGAATAAAAAGTGTGCATTTTGTTTGGTTTTGTTCACGAATTGCCTTCTTTTAGTAACCTAATAAAACTTTCTAAACATCTTATATATGGTGATCCCAAACCAATTAAATTATTAATATTTTGGGGAGGAGAATTAGTTTTTGTTCATTTTTTGTTTTAAATAAGTGAATGAATAAAAGGAAAACTAAAAGTGGCCCTTACAAATTTGGGCTTTGAAAAATAACTAAATTATTCTGAAATGTGGCTGAACAAGTTGCCAGTTTTTAATTGTGAAAAAGATTTTCAGTGGTTTTCTTTCTTGTTTGTTTAATTTTATAATTCTTATGGTACAGTAGTTTGTAGGACTCTTCCAGATATTTACAAATGAGCCTGTATTTGTTTTGTTGTAGGTCAGAACCCAAGTCTTATAGCTGACAGAATTTTGCAGAAAGTGACAAGAGTTGTAATTCCTTAAAAAATACTAAAAATGATCAAAATGAGATTCGTAGCCAAAGCATGGAAAGTACAAAGGACAAGTGAAAATGGGCCCAGTATGCCAAAGGAATAAAAAAAGGTAATGGTCAGTGTGAATTTACTTGACATTCTTTTGCTAAGTTTTGCAGCTAATGAGGGAAGTTAACAGCCAAGCTAGTAATCTCTTTTCCTGGTACAAATGCAAAAAAACCCAAATAAAGTTGCAGATCTAGGCATTTTGGTAATCATTTTTTTTTTTAGCTCATTATTTCTGGGGAACTTTAAATAGTGTGTCAAAATAAATGAAATGGGGGCACTGAAATAAAATCATGAAAGCAAAACTTTTAATTTTAAAACAGATTACTGAGGACATTCCAAAAATGAATTAAAATTATATGAGAGCCTGATTTTTTCTCCCTTCCTTGTTTCTCCCTTCTTTTCTCTCCTGTTCCTTCACTGGCCTCTTCATCAGCTTAGGTCTTTCATTATCCATTATGTCTTACATATATTTCGGAAATTATTTTCTGTAAGTACTTACCTTATTATTTCTAGAGGGAAAAGTAAAATTTCCCTCTGCAAACTCTTCAATTCTACCCTGTATAGGAGTTACGGTTCTATGTACATATTTGGTGTGTTCCATATTCTCTCTATGCATTATTACATATATATATGTTTATAATGTTTAAACTACACACTAGTTCCCAATTAGCTTTGTTTCCTTAATTTGAAAGATAATTAATAAAATGAATAATTAATTATGGCATATTCTCACAATAAAATACAATACATTGTATTTTATTGTGAGGCTGTACTATATTTAAATGAATTAGTCATTTTCTGATTATACTTTCTAGTTGTCACTAGTTAATTCTTCATATAAATCCTATTGTAATCTTTATATATATTTATTTAAGACAAATTTTAATAGATGAAATTGTAGCGTTAAAGGGCATACATATTTAAAATATTGATGAACATTCACAAATTGTCCCCCAAAATTAGCAAATTTATTATTTTATTGCCATTGTATGGAAGTGGTTATTTTTCCATATACTTTTCTGAGTATCATCAAATGGTAAGGATTTTGAATCTTATCTATAAAAGCTAGTATCTCGCTGTAATTGTCAGTCTTATTTTCTTCTTTATTGAAAAGCTTTAACATATTTTCTTATGCCAATTTGTCATTTGTAATAATTGTTTTCTATAAATTTCCATTTTTCTACCAGGTTACTGTTTTCTTTGAATATTTTAATGAAAATACTGTGTTAACTATCTGGTTCATATTTGCATTGCATTTTTAATTTTTTAAATATTTAAGGTATTTTTGTTATTGTAATTCATATTGTCATCTTTAAGCAAAAAATGTATGTCATCAATCAGCCTTTTCTTTTGTGGATTTTAGATGTGGTTTTTTAGAAAAATTTTTACTCCAAAAACATGTACACTTCATTTGACTAATGCATAGGTATATTATTTTTATATTACATTTATGTATTCATATAGAATGATTTGAAGTATAGAATGAATAAGAAACAAGATTTACTTCCTCTAAATATATGGGCAAATGGTTCTTGAAACTAATAATGGAACAATTCATTGATTTTTTTTAAATTTATATTCCTTGACATGTGCCATTCACTGCCAAAAGAACATTAAATATTTATGTCATAGGTGGGAAATTATTTTCTTCCTAAAATTTATGAGACTATTTCTTATGATTCATAATTAATCCCAATTTTCTTATTACTTTTAATTATTTTAAAATCAGTTATCTATATATACTAGCATAAATGTACTTTTCTAAAATGTCCCAATGTTTCGGGTGGCCAAGGCAGGAAGATTGCTTGAGGCATGGAAATCAAGACCAGCCTGGGCAACAAGGTGAGAACCCCAATCTACAAAAAATATTTTAAAATTAGCCAGACATGGTGCCACATGCTTACAGTCACAGCTATTCAGGAGGCTGACATCGGAGGGTCACTTGAGTACAGGAGTTCCAAGCTGCATTGAGCTATGATTGAGCTACTGAGCTTCAGTCTGGGCCACAGGACAAGACTGTGTCTCTAAAATAAAGGAAATTTCTAAAAGCATCAGGAATATCTCTTATATATTAAACATTTAGCATATGTTAAGGAAACTCTTATTTTTAATTTTGAGTTATATTAATAGGTTTCTTAAAGTTCTACTCTCATTTTGCCAAAATAAACATCAAAATAAATTATTCATTAATATGCATTTGATTTCACTTTCCAGTTTTTATTATATTTTATATCATTGCTCAATAAATAATACCTGTTTTCTTTTTTTTTTTAATCTTTGTTATTTATGTTTATACATGTTGGGTTGGCTTAAAAATAGAAAATTTCCTTCATTTTAGGAGTAAATTAGATAAAAATTGTTAGTGAGTTTGTGGGTTTTTTTGAGACAGGCTGTCACTCTGTTGCTCAGGCTAACGTGTAGCTGCACAATCATGGCTCACTGCAGCCTTGAACTCCTGGGCTCAAGTGATCCTCCTGCCCCAGCCTCCCAAGCAGCTGGAACTACAGGCTTGCAGCACCGCACACTCGGCTAATTAAAAAAAAACGAGTTTTTTTTTTTTTTTTAAGAGATAGGGTGTTGCTATGTTGCCTAGGCTGGTCCCAAACTCCTGAGCCCAAGCCGTCCTCCCACCTGGGCCTCCCAAAGTGCTTGGGATTACAGGCACAAGCCACCACTCCTGGCCATTAGTTTCTTAATAGATAAAAATAATTCACCTGTGAATCAATAAGGAGCATGTTGCATGAGGTGGGTCTTTTCCTTAGATAATTGCCTCAAATTCTTCAAAGATGTTTTATAGGTGTGGATTTTCTATCCCTTAATGAGGCATAATTAATGGTTTAAAGACAAACAAAAATTTTATGTTTATATCTTCTGTAGATTCAGTTAATTTACTGATGTCTGTTTTTTTCCCCTTTTTATGATTTCTTAGGCTACCTAATGGTTGATCAATTCTTTGAATTTAAAATATCAGCTACTGCATTAGGTTATCAGTTAACCTTTTGTTTCTTCCCTAAGTCCTTGATATCTCTTGAGGACTTCATTCTTTTGCTTTAGTTTATTTTTATTTTTATCATCTTTAGTTTTTAAAAATAATATTTGTATGGTAATCAAAATTTACATCTGGCGGGATAAATGCAAAGATTTTTAATGAGAGAATAAAAGAAGCAAAAGTTGAACATGAATTCAAGTTACTTTAATGGTAAAAGGCATGGAAATTGATGGAGATTATTTTCTAGGGAACAAGCCACACAGAACAAACCTCAATAGAGACAAAGACACCCTATGAACTCCAGAGCTCATTACAGAGACACTGACACAAAAAATAGGGTGAGGACTGCACTCAGTGCCATAGGCTTTCTGCTGTTTGCCCAAATGTGTTTTCTGGTGTTTTTCCTTCCAGAATTAATTCCCTTCCCAATCATTCTAGAGAATATGACTATTTGACCCTGAGCTCACTAGGTACAATGAACTATAAAATAGTTCCAGAGTGTATTCTAAGACTAGGTGAATCAAACAGCACTACTTTCTAAAACCAGCCAGCCTTTCAAAGGCTCAGACTGGTTAAATCCAATTCTGTAGTTAATTTCCTTGTCAATGATTCATTTTAATTGGAACATAAGCTGCATAGGTCTACATATCTCTGGCAAAATAGCAGAAACAAGTTTTAATTACTATTATTATGATAAGTATTTGAACAATTTATTGGGAGTATGGAGTGTATGAATTAAAGCATTTCATTTAAAAATTCAATAATTCATTTTTTTAGCAAGGAGTAAACATGAATAATTTGTATCAGTATAATTTTTTCTCTTGTATATTTTACATTATTTGTTCACTGAGTATCATTATGAATTGATGGTTACTTACAAACTTAACTGGTTTTAGTTAGCTATAAATATTTATTATATTTATAATAAATAAATATAATAATTTTTTAAAATTTTTCCATCAGGGCAACTTCTTAATACTTTTTTAAAGATATTGTAGGCATTTGTGAAAGCATCCTTTCTTTATAAAAACAAAATATCCTGGACTTATTTGGATATTTTCTCACCCAGTGTTGGAATTCATGGATGAAATTATGTTTTGTTCATTGAAAAAAGCCAGACTCAAAAATTAAATATTGTATTATTCCAGTCACGTAACATTCTAAAAAGGCAAAACTAAGAAATGGAAAATAGAGCAATGTTTCTTAGTTGTGGAGAAAAGATGGCTTACTATGAAAGGATACACAAGACAGTCTTTGCAGTAACGGAACAATTCTGTGTGACACTGGAGTGCTGGCTACATGGCTTTATGCATTTGTGGAAACCTGTATAAGATTGTATATCCCTAAAGATAAACTCCAATGTACTAACATACACCTACCAGGTTCCTAGGATCAAAAAATAGAATGGAGACTATGATAAATAAATCTAACTGAATAAAAAACACAGCATAACCTCACTGCATCGGGTGGAGATAAGTGGTCGACCTAATTAATACTGGAAAAGTGATGTTTAGATAGAAAACTGTAAGTTAAAGACAAAAGGAACTGTGCATAAACACTGTATTATGAGTGGTAAATGTGTTTCATATGGAGGTATGGTAAAACAATTCTAACCCTGCTTAAATGTGTACTGGAGAAGACAAATAAATAAATAGGTGGCTGATTGTGGGAGCCAGCCTCCCTTCCCCTCCCCTCCCCTCCTCTCCCCTTCCCTCCTCTTCTAGAGGCAAAGTCTCACTCTATTGCCCAGCCTGGAGTGCAGTGGTGTGACCTCGGCTCACTGCAACCTCTGCCTCCCAGGTTACAGTGATTCTCGTGCCTCAATCTCCCAAGTAGCTGGGATTACAGGGGCATGCCACCACACCTGGCTAATTTTTGTATTTTTAGTAGAGATGTGGTTCTACCATGTTGCCCAGGCTGGCCTTAAACTTCTGACCTCAGGTCATCCTCCCAGCTTGGCTTCCCAAAATGCTGGGATTACAGGCATGAGCCACCATGCCCAGCCCAGGTTTTTCAGTCTTGGAAAGAGAAGTTTTAGAAAAGCAAGAGAGAAGCCTAGAATGAATGATGTTACTAGATATGTGTAAGAGACATCAATATAAATTTAGGTTTAATTTAATATAGATACAGATGGATATTTACAGAAATAACGATAGATATGTGTGTGTGTGTGTGTGTGTGTGTGTATATATATATATGTATGTGTTAGTAGTATATATGAATATACTTATCCTAGATAGTTTGCTAATAGATTCTAGAAGCAATAACAATTGAGTATTCTATAAACCATTATCCAATGAAAAGAACAAGAGCTCTTTGTAGAAATGGCTAATTTTATGGATGGGTCAGATAATGCTCCAGACGAGCCTGGAGCAAGCTTTTACTGCCAGAAAGCAAGTAAGTGCTTACAAAGCTGAAAAAAAAAAAACCAAAAAAACAAGGACATGCTTTTATAATTTGAAGTATCTTGATTTCACTCTTTATTATATTCTAGAGTTGGTGAATTGAGCACTCCTAATTTATTTATTTTTATATTTAATTATTTTATTTTTTTGAGACAGAGTCTCACCCTGTCGCCAGGCACCAGGCTATAAGTGCAGTGGTGCAATCTCGGCTCACAGGAAGCTCTGCTTCCTGGGTTCAAGCGATTCTCTTGCCTCAGCCTCCTGAGTAGCTGGGACTACAGGTGAGTGCCACCATGCCCAGCTAATATTTGTATTTTAGTAGAAATGGGGTTTCACTATGTTGGCCAGGGTGGTCTCAACCTCGTGATCCGCCCACCTCGGCCTCCCAAAGTGCTGGAATTAGAGCGTGAGCAACCATGCCTGGCCCAGAATTTAATCTTTAATATTTCTACATTGTGGCTTATCATTGTTTCCCTTTTAGTCCTTTTGTTGATTTTCTGTAAATCTTCAAGTGCTTCAAATTGTCTTGTACTCTGTTTATCGCAGTTTTGCTTAAAAGCTAAAATTACACCCTCCCTTTCTTAATTAGTTCATAATACTTTGAAAAGATGAAGTTTCTGCAACATTACAATATGGGCTGGTATTTGAGTTCATTTTGTCAGTTTTCTATCTGAACAATTTTATCAGTGAGTTCCCTTCATTCTACATGTAACTTTACCACTGATCTGCTTATTTTTCTGGCAAACTCTTTCCTTTGAGGTTTTTTTTTTTTTTTTTTTTTTTTTTTCTCTCTAAATAGACTGAAAAGATGAAGGAGGTTTTAGTGTATAAAGTCCAAAATCACCACCCACTTTCAGATCCTAAGAAATTCTGGGCTGTTAGTGAGAGAACAGTCTATAGGTGGAGTAACAGCAAAGAATGTTTTTACTGTCTATTTAGGAAACCAGGTTTGAGCATGCCGTGAGGTGCTGACCGAGCAAATCCATTAGCTTTCACTGGGGTAAACTGCTTTTAATTTTCCATGTACTCTTGGGAGTTTTAAAAGTTTCCAAATGTCAAAAGATATTTTACAGGGAATAATGTCTTTATTTTACTTAAAGTAGAATCTTTCTGCCCTTTTTTTATCTGTAGGAATTAACTTTCACTTTTTATTGTGAAACATTTTACACTCTACATGGTTTTAAATATTAAAAATCCCTAGGTCATTGTAGCTCCTTAAGTCATTTGCATGGTTGTGCATGCCCACAAGTACATGCTAGTAACAGTTGCTCCCATATGGACCTTCATTTAGGTTTTTCAAATAATGTGCATACTCAAATATAGACTGTCTACCCGCCCTCCTAAAATCTAAATTCTTAAACTATTTTCACATTGCGCTATTTCTCAAATGCAAAAAAAAGAGAAGAGAAGAAGGAAATATCTACAGGACATAGGTCCTATAATTCTTGTTATTCTGTTTTTTAAGCATGATTTTCTCAGGGTGTTTTTGAGTTTTACTTTGCCTCTCTCACTCAAAGTTAATCTTGAATTGTAGCTAGATTGGGCTCCTCAACTCTTTATTAAAATGTTAATGCAGAATCATCATGAATCTTCCTTAATAGTTCTAATCTGTAAACTTAGAGAAAAACCAATATAAGCTAGTATTAATGAGGTCCAAACTAAAGTGACATATTCCAGAAACGTACTTTCATCATAAAGGCTTTCCATCTCTAGGTTATAACAAAAATCTGAGAAAGAAGCTGCAATGATAACATTTTGGTTTTTAAATCATAAGCAAGGAATTGTCTCCTTCCAGGGGAACTAAACTATAAGGCATAATGTGGATATGAGGCCAATAGATTGATGGCCAGATGTGAGAAATATTTACAAATGAAAGATAGAACTGAAGATTGAGCAATTTCTGAAGTGATAGTAGGGGCTTTCCATAGACTGCATGTGACCTTAGAAATAAATGGGAAGGCATCATTAAAATGAACCCCATATTTCCACAGCTGCTGAATGCTGAAACTGCAAAGTCACATTAAACTTCTTTGCAAAACATTACTCACCTTGATCATGAATTCAGTGAAAAATTGTGTAGTGGAGGAACAAAGACTTATATGTTTTCACAACTCATCTGAAAAATAAAGCACCTTGGAGATTTCTGCCTGACACCTCACCAGCAAAAATAAATGCTTATAAAGTAAAAGATGCTGAGAATCTCTAAGAAACATCCATATACTGCTTTAGAAAATTGTCACAATTGCTTTTATTGAAATGCTGATTCAAGAAAATCAGAATATAAATCTGAATTATTTGTAGAATGTGTGAAAATGATTTCTACTATCCAACCACCAAGCACTCACTTTCACAAGCAACCTATTACCAACTTTTCTAAATGCTCCTTATCATCCTTATTGTCATTATGGTCCAAACCACTGCCATTCCTCCTGGGATTTTTGCAACATTCTTTAACTTGTCCCTCAGAGTCCAGGCTTATGCCTCTCCAGGCTTACCTTGATAATGCTGTCAGAGTGTAATAAATCTGACATCTCACATTCCTATTCAAAACATCCTAATGATTTAGCATTTTTGAATTTGAAGCTTAATTTACTCAGTGTGGCTCAGAAAGCCCTCCATGATCTTCTGGTGATGTATATTCTTGTATCATTAAGATCATCCTTTCTACCTCCAGGTCTTTGCCTATCTTTGTCGAGTCCAATGTTGCCTACCAAATGCTTAGCACGATGCTGATTCCTAAATAATTTATGAATAGGCAAATCTGGTTCAAATCCTGTTCAAGGCAGAGAAACATCATATTCATATTATTCAAAACAACCACAGTAATAAACATAAAAGATATTACCTAAGAGGCAAGAAAAACATCTGGAGGCAATTAGTGAGTTCTTTGTAAACTAAGAATCTGATACGTAGGTCTGTAGCAAAGGAAAAGTGACTAGGACCCTGTTTTAAAAAGAAAATTATCTCGACATTGAAGGATTAAAGCTCTGCAGCATGCGTAAAGTCACAACTGTGATACAACATGCTCTGATGAGAAAGTCGGAGAAATTGTGGATAAACAACTATGACATGGTAATGAATACACAGAAGATGTTGGAGCTACGTTATCAAAGCTCATGAATGCCAGACTAGGAAGTATAGATTTTATGCTATAATCAACCAATAGGAAGGTTTTAAACATGAAATGATGTAATGACATTTGTTACGAGATAAATCGGGTAACACTATTGGGAGATGTTTAAAAGGGATAAAAGTATAAATGAATGAAATGAATTCACTGAAACATAAATCTTGATACACAAAATTGTGTAAGTTATGTGGATTAGAAGGCTCCTGCCTTTGTGTCGCTTTATGAGAGGTGGTATAGCGTAAACCTTAGAGTCTGACAGGCCTGCATTCAGACTCCAGCTTTAGAATATGCCAGTTATCAGACATGAGGCAAATTATTTAACCTCTTTACTCTAGTTTTTCATTCACAATCTAAAGATAATCATGATTTCAGGAAGCTTTGTAAAAATCACAGAAAATAGTATATGTTATCCTCCTAAACTCAAGTGACTGGTACAAAATTGATGCTTATTTAATAAATAGTTTATATTTATTGTAAGTATTAAGCTTAAGGACAGTATTTTAAATTTTTTTTTTTTTTTTTTGAGACAAAGTCTCACCCTGTTGCCTGTTGCCCAGGCTGGAATGCACGGGCACAATCTCTGCTCACTGCAACCTCCGCCTCCTGGTTTCAGGTGATCCTCCTCGCTCAGCCTCCTGAGTAGGTGGGATTACAGGTGTCCTCCACCATGCCCAGCTAATGTTGATATTTTTTGTAGAGATGGGGTTTCACCATACTGGCCAGGCTGGTCTCAAACTCCAGATCTCAAGTGCCCCGCTCACCTTGGCCTCCTAAATTGGTGGAATTACATGCCTGAGCCACTATGCCTGGCTAATAATTAATTTCTATATATAATTAACAAACTGCTGTTAGCCTATTTTGCTTAATAACATGCCTATACTTTTTTTCCCCCATAAATTCTTTAGTATGGCATGTCTGGGTTCTTTTTGGTCCTCATGTTCTCTTCACTACACAGTATTATATATTCTGTGGCAATGGTGCAGAAGAGAGAGTATAATCTGTTCTAATTTAAACTTAGAAGCGTAAATCTGTTTCTACTTTGTATTCAAGATAGAAATTTATCCCTAGCGTGGCATTGCCTCCCTGTGTGTCAGTGTTCACCAGACTTGATGGTAATAATTCCCTTGATGCCCAATACCAAATAGACTACCATAGGACTGCATAATAGACCAGGTAAGGAGATGAAGAAATTCTACAGTATGACAGTGGCTGTGAGATAGTTTTAAACATTTATGGCAGTGTATCAATGGTGGCTGGTAACTTGCTGGATAGGAAAGATGAAAAGGCAGAAAGAAAGAACCTTTTAGACTAGATGAATTTTAATGTTACATAATTGAGAAGACATCTGTTCCCTATTCTCTCTCTCACTCTTTCTCTTTTTTGGTTAGTTCTTTATGAAATGTCTCACTATCTCCTAATAGTGATTTCATAAAATTTTGTAAAAATAACAGAAAATAGTGTATGTTAGCCTCCTAAAGTGACTGGCACAAAATAGATACCAAATAGTTTATAATTATTAGCCACAGAATTAGCATTTCATCAAAATTTCTCTAAATATACACTTCTGCATAAGCATTACTGGGAAATGTAAGATTTAATGAAGAATAAGGAGAGATATTGGAATACACACTCCTAATATTTAAAAAAGAAAACTCCTTAAAAACAAATACTTGGATAAAATATAATTCGTTGTATCTTGTCCATGATCTTGCTGGAGGCTCTTCTCTTTTCTGTATTCACTCTAGATATTCTAATCACTCAATAATTGTAATGTGGAGTAATATAATTCTGCTTCCAGTTTCTGTTTCAGAGCTCACCTGTGAAATTCACAAGATGTTGAGGATGAAGCCTTTCTTCCTGTACCTTGTAGACCACATTTGGCCTATTGGGTTCCCACATCCATTTGATATGGTTTATTAAAATATTACTCCACCAAGAATGTGTCATATCCCCAAGAATAGTTTGTCAGAAAAAAATGAAACTCAGTTAATAATATTAACTGTGAGAGATAATATACATGAGTATCAAAACATGAGTATCAGTATTCACGGGAAGTGGGATTGGTGTACATTCAATTTTAACCTAAGTTGGATGCTTTTGTGACATTCAGATGTGATGTCTGGTACACTGTTGGAAATAGGGTTTTTATACTATGGCCAGAGATGGGTCAGCAGGAAATTAGTGAGAGACAGGAAGGACAGATAAGGGTGACAAGATCAAAACTCCATCTCAAAAAACAAACAAACAAAAAACCAAAAAGAAAACAATGATCTCAGGTCAAGCACAGTGGCTTACACCTGTAATCAGCACTTTTGGGAGGAATGAGGCTGGGGGATTGCTTGAGCTCAGGAGTTTGAAGCTGGCCAACAGGGTGAAACCTATCTCTACCAAAAAATAACAATCATCACACAACTGACAAATGGTACCCAAATTCATGAAGTCATAAAACCTAGGGGTGCCTTGTAACTTTAAAGACTATCTAAATCAATGTCAAATTCTTGTTTAAATATAGTCTATAAATATTTCTACCAGAGAATCGTTTTTCAGATCTGAAATAACTTTCTATCCTTGCTCTAAGTAAGCAGAGCTCCCTGAAGACTGACCTGAAAATGACAGTGCAGCATGGTGGGAAATCTAATAAGCAAAAGATTCCTAATTGCTCTATTGCTATAAAGCTCTGCTGCAGGCAAGAATTATTTAAAGTGGGCTGCCTGCTGGCTGTGTCTCCAGCCTCACCCTGAAGTCTGACTCCTTCTGATAAGATGACTGCTAGCTGCTGCCAGAAGCACATTATGTTTTTTGTTGTGATTTTTCTTGCCTCAAAATGCTCATCTTAGATATATACCTATATATGTATCCATATATCTTAAATAGATACCTAAGAAGTGGCTAGTTCCTAGGGTATCTATTCCGTGGCAGTTTGTCCACTACTGTGGACAACCATTCATCTCCAAGCCGAACCTGCCATTTAAAAATGTATTAGACAATGAAGCAGAGGTATTCGTTTAGTTTAACCTCACTCTTTATTTAATGATATTATTAACTTCTTAGTAAAGTATTAATATGTTATAATCTAGCAAATTAAGAAATATATTGCTTTGTAAGAGGTATTCAGAGGTATTGCTTCACATAAGAATGTCCTATCAGGCCAACTAAATTAGAATATTCTTAATAGTGAAGTGGCTATGTTGTCTGGGGTATGAACCTGGGATTCATCCTCATGTGCCAGGAAAATTTAGGTCTCAGACACAGATGAGGATTTTAGGGGCGGAGACTTAATAGGTAGAAGAAAAGAGAAAGACAATCAGTTTCTTCTATAGAGTAAGGGGTCTCTGAGAAGAAAGGATTGTGAACGCGCCACGGTTTACAGTTCAGTTTAAGGAAAGGGTGTCTGATTTACCTAGGGCTTGCAGATTGGTTCGATCAGGCATGACTTCACATAGTGCATGGGGCTGGTGGACCCACCCTAATCTTCTTATGCAAATGGGATTTCCAGTTAATTGGTTCCATCTTGTCCGCCTCTTACTGTACATGTGGCTGGCAGAGAATGGAAGATGAAGCCGCCATCTGAAAATGTCTAATCCTTAGTTCTTGCCAGTATTCACCTGTGCTAGCTTCCAGCTTGCAGGCTGCTCTTTGTTAGAAAATGATTTGAGGCTGCTTTTCATAAAAAAAAAAAAAAGCCTTACGAAGGACTCCTAGGCCCTTGCTATCTGCCTAAGTAATTCCTCCTTAACTCCTATGTCAATGGTATGTAATTTTGACCATGTATTTTGTTTTAGGCCTGTTTCCTAAACTATTGAATGAAAGAGCATGGCTTATTTAACTCAGCTAATCAGCTGTGAAAAGCCTCACTGTTTGGCATTAAAAATCACAAACAAGTTGATACCAGTTACCTAGTAACTCATTTTGAGTATCAAACTTAAAACATAAGGGCTCAATAGGTAGGAAAATAAAATCCGAAGCTGGTGAGATCTAGCCTTTCAAACCTCAAATTTTAAAAAGAAAGCCAACACTAAAATTCTCCACATATAAAGGGATTTGCATATGAAGTGATATTTTAAAAATGTCTTTTACTAAGAGATAAGCAGAAAAGGTTAAATAATTTACATAGGTAGTTTAGTTTATAAAGGCATTGCTATAGTTGATTCAGTTCCCCTTGAACTTTCTTGATTTTAAAACAGCTTTTGCATATCAGTACAATATGAAGCTTACATGTATGTAATTATCATATATAAAAATGAGAAGATACTCAATCAAAATATCTGGAAAATCCAAGTAGCTAGAAAAATGAATTTTCTGATCAGCCAAGGGGTGACTCAGTAAACACAAGTTTTTACAATAGAATTTTTTACTAAGATGCCAAAAGCCATGGTAGCCAATTAGTGGCTTCTCTGTCATGAAATCACTGATCAAACTTAGGATCGAACTTGCAGGATTGAGGTCCTGCAAGTCCTCAGGATCATGATTCGGAATAGAAGTGGTGGCGAATATCCAAATCACCAATGACAAATCAGTATGGGTCTGCAACAACCTCAATTCTTGCCTTCTGAGAAGGAAGAATTCAACCAAGAGGCTTAAGGCAGAAAAAGAGACTGAGGCAAGCTTCAGAGCAGGAGTGAAAGTTTACTAAAACGTTTAACAGGAGGAAAGAAAGAAAAGTACACCTTTTCTTGGGCATCCTGGAGGTCAAGTGTGACATCTGACCTTCTGATTTGGAGTGTTATATGTTGGCATACTTCTGGGGTCTTACATCCTTTTTCCTCTGATTCTTTCCTTGAAGTGACCTTCCGCGTGCCCAGTGGCCAGCTAGCACTGAGGAGGTGAGCATGCACAGTGTGTTTACTGGAGTTGTAGGCATAATCACCTGAGACTTTCTTCTCTTTTCCAGTGCAATGCCCCCAGAAGGTCATATTTTGCCATTTTGCCTCTTAATGTGTACGCTCAAACCCACTCACCCAGTTCCTGAGATCTTATTGGAAGCTGCCGATCACCAATTTCAGTTGTTTTTATCTATTGGGAAATTGCCTATCCCTGGCACCAGCTGAGACCAATTATCATTTTAGAGAAGCAGTGTGACAACTGCAGGACCAGCACCTGATGGTTGCCTGACATTCCTGGTGGGTGGAGGGAGCCCTTTCCTGTCCTGCTCATGGCTGATTAGCTATCTACTCTAACAGGAACATTAATTCTGAACACCTGTTTACTACACTATTGGTGATGTAGCAAGAAAGGTTGTAAGATCCACCCACGAGGTCAAGAGATCGAGATGATCCTGGTCAACATGGTGAAACTCCGTCTCTACTAAAAATACAAAAAAAGTTAGCTGGGCATGGTGGCACATGCCTGTAGTCCTAGCTACTCAGGAGGCTGAGGCAGGAGAATTGCTTGAACCCAGGAGGTGGAGGTTGCGGTGAGCTAAGATCACACCATTGCACTCCAGCCTGGGTAATAAAAGCGAAACTCTGACTCAAAAAAAAAAAAAAAAAAAGAAAGGTTATAAGATATTGTTCTTAGTAGATCAACAATAACTCTGATAAATTCCCCAATTCAAGTTAGCTTCAATATTGACAAATACGTATTAAACATCTACTATTTTATAAAAGCTTTATTGTCACAGAGAAAATGTGGTAGGGCAGAAGTAGGGCAGAGGTAAATCTGAAGTCTACTGAAATAAATTGACAATACATTAACAGGAGAAAAAATATACAGTTTTATTAATGTGCAAATGTGTACAGGAGCCATATGAAATATGAATCTCAAAGAAGAGCAAAATGATTAAAACTTAAATAGTGCCCTCTTCATAGGAGAGGGAGATGGAGGAATGTAAGCAATTTTGAGGGGGTGATAAATGATTTTTAGAAGACTTGTTCTGGGCCCAAAGAACAGGCGGTAGTTTATAAATAATTCTCTTTTAATACTGAATGGGACCTTAAGAATAAACAATTGCCTAGGACAGTGTTTCTCTGAGCTCATTGGGAGAGTTGGCAATTAACCTTAAGAAGGGGAGAAGAGGAATTTCACTGTGAACAAAGGTTTTTCTTATTGTGCAGTTACTGTCTCCCAGGAAATCTCTTAGAGCTGCCCTTAGAAGAATAGGTAAAAAGTTTGCACATGGTGATGACTTTTAGTCTTTTTTATTCTCTGTTGGTTAATCTTTTCTGGTTATTTGATGATATTTCTAAGGAAGTTTCAAGACAATTGCATTTTTTTTTGGAAAAAATTTTTCTCAGTCAGACAAGGGAACTTGCAGGGAGAATGCCTCCCTATACTTGGCAGGAGAGAAACAAAAAAAGTTTGGAAAGTCCTTCATTCTGAATCAGCTTCTAAGTCCTTCCAATTTTCTTTAATTCAAAAGTACTCAGCCTGCCAGAGCACTATACTTGGTTATTGTTCTCTGAGCACCCCCACTCCCCCAAATTGGGAACTTTCATTGATGTCGGTAGTTTTGATAGTATTGCTTTACTCATATAAACATTTTAGATATATTTAATCACTTGACACTTTGAGGGAGAATAAGATGTCAACAGGAGTAATGTATTCATTATCTAGATGGGACTACATCCTTTGAGAGCTTAGGATAACAAAATAAGAGATCGCTCAACAATTGACAGGTTTCATAAAGTTTTGGAAAGTACATTTTTATATATAGCTATGATTCAATGACTTGAAACTGTTGATAGGAAAATGATTCCAAATTAATTACCATGTAATAAATGGAATTTTGATTAAGAAAATAGTAACTTAAAAAAATTAAAGAAAAATAATGTAAAATGATTTTTTTTCAAGATTCTGGACTCTTTCTTTCACTTTTTCTCCTATATCCTCTTTCTCCCTTTCTGTCTCCTTCCCTCCCCTCTTCTTTATTTTCCTTTTTAATTATAGGTGGTTCAAAGACATGAATATATCCATGGAAGAATAAAAGAGAGTGACAAAGCCGTGGAAGAGTTGGGGAACATGAGCTCAGAGTGAGCTGTGGCTTATGAGAGTAACAAGCATCAGAAAACTGGTTCTTCAGGCACTGTTTTCAATGCACGGATGAACAAGAAAGGTCAACTGCTTGAGGCAAGTACTGTTATTTTAATAGATGTCAAAGAGACAGAAGCCTATCCTACTCTAATTTTTCTTGTATTACCACCAGCAAGTAGAAAGCTCTTCAAACTTAAGAGTGGGATAAATATAAAAAAGAGAGAATTAAATGCTTAAATCAGGTATTCCAAACTTTAATGCCTTTAGCCACCAGAAAGATAACAAATTAAAGAGGCACACAGAGTCTAGGTAAAAAATGGGGAGAATGTGGAACTGAAGGGAAATAAAGAGCACATCCTTGTCTGAAAGGATTTATATTCCATTATAAAGAGCAATCATACATCGTGTGGGGAAAGATGCTGTGCAGAGACTGCTCCCTTTTGCTGAGATCAGCTCAGTTGTAGAGAGCCCAACCCGGCAGCACTGAAGGAATGAAGAAAGAAATACAAAAATAAAGTGTAAAGTGGGATCAGGGGACTAACAGCCTTCAGCGCTGAGAGCCTCGAGCAGACTCTGACCACGTAGTTCGTCCCTGTGAACAGGTGATTATTATTAACAAGCAGGTGTTCTGTGTTTTCTCACAGAACAAAGATAAACTAGGCAGGCAGCTGGTGCCTGCTTACCACTGATCAAAGACAAACTAGAAAGCATTCTCCCTGAGGGAGCAATGGGGGCAGGGTCACATATCTCATGTTTAAAGAACTGGTTTAACTAGTGTATAGTATGTATACATTGTTTACTATTTTAGAATGCCCTGAGCAGTTTTCCGCTTGGGGCCTGGCTCAGTTTTCCTTGCCGTTCTCAGTAAACAATGTAATCCACCACTCACTTTAAGACTTGCCTCCAGCACGTTTTCTACTATCCATTCAATCAGAACTCCTACAAATACTCGTCTGGACTTTCAATTCTGGTATCATATACTAGATGTCTTGTAAAAAGAACTCCCAATATATGATATAACACCCACACATACTGAGTGTATAGCAAATGTCTGTTTTTGGTTTTTGTTCAGTTGGTTACAGTTATTTGGTTCTGTTTGGCTTTGTTTCGTTTTGCTTTAAGTCAGTCCTTACTGCTCAAGAAAGTAAGAGAAATGTCAATGATCACAGATGAAAAAGGGAGCTGAAAACCAGTCAGGTAAGGGAGTGCATTGGAAGCTGCTCTGGAGCCTACAGAGACACTATAGCGGTTGTTCAAGCAGCAGAGGACAGAGTTGTGTCCCTGCAATACGGCGAATTGGGACCCTTATCTACAGCTGAAACCCATCCAGTGAAATTCTCACCACATGGATGAAGTGGAAAAATCATCACACTGGCAAAGAAGACAAGGTCATTGACGGTCCTGAAATGAGCTATGGGTTCAAAAAGTATCTTTGGGAATTAAGAAGCATTCATCTTCCCTCAAATATGTTTGTGATTTGCATTTATCTACTTTGTGTAGTCATGGATACCTCCACTTAGACATTAACTTGGAGTGGCCCACAAAAGAAAAGTAATGTTCAGCTAAAATAATAGAATGAAGTAAGTTAATAAGGGTCTTGGAAATAGACTCCTATGTTTATGTACCTGCCATAAGAGACCATCATGGGATGGATGAACTGTTTAATAAGTGCTGCTGGGAAAATAATAAAATGAATTGAACTCTCACCTAACACCAATGAAAGAAATCAAAATATTTTAGCCCAAAGTATATTACTTAGACATATACATACAGCAAACAAACAGAAGTAGCCTTGCAAAGCTGTCTTTTGTGGGGGAGATTTGAATCTGTAGAGAATCTGCATTGATGAAGCCAGGCTTTCTCTGAGGCCTTACCTTTTCAGATCTAAGAAAGATTAAGCAGGTATCTGAAGACAATAATGGTCTAATTAAAACATTTTGTATTCATTCTCTT
This sequence comes from Sapajus apella, assembly GCF_009761245.1. Taxonomy (NCBI): domain Eukaryota; kingdom Metazoa; phylum Chordata; class Mammalia; order Primates; family Cebidae; genus Sapajus; species Sapajus apella. The sequence goes on along the minus strand of NW_022436992.1, from coordinate 7,046,115 downwards.
TGAAGGCTGCTACCTGTGAAATTTTATCTACATAATGCAGCCACTTTTGCTAGCTTTCGTCCTCTGCTCTCTCTCCCATAACATATTTTACCTCAACCCATATCCCCATGCCTCTGTAACCTCAAGCTTCTACCCCCTATTAGGGAGGTTGGAGTAACCCTCTTCAGCTCTCGCTCATGCGCACACTGATGAATTTGTAGACCACTTATTATCTGCCTTTTGTCAGTTGATTTCTCAGCAAACCTTCAGAGGGAGGAGGAGGCATTTTTCCTTGACCTCTATACCGCATAGACCATTTAATTACAGATAAATTAATTATTAGTTATGGAAAATAAACTTGGAACTTTTAGAATAAAAAATACAATAATATATCCATCAATTCTACATAATTTCTTGACACAAAATTAAAATGCTCAAATCAAAAGTATTTCTAAATTGATATTTAAAATAAAATTTATTTAATGGCAATGAGAAAAAGTAAAATATAACGATATTCCAAGAAAATGTATTTATAATGTATTTAACCAACTTTTGTTAATATTAATTATAATACATATTACTTATAAAGAAAAATTAAAAAGCAAAGACAAAACACTTATAAGAAATATGTGCAAAAGAAAATAGGCAATCTACGAAAGAAGATAGCTAAATTACCAACAAGCATTTATAAAGATGATCAGCTTCACTATTAAATAGTAGTAAGTTGTTAATTAGAAAACATAAAAAGATACTCTTCCATACTGTCAAATCAAGTTTCTAAAGCTGCCTCCTTAGATATTTTAAGTTTGGCCTATAGGTTTCTCTGTACATTGTGAACTATAACCTAAATGGAGTTGTAAACAGACTGTACTCTTGCGCCAATCACTGAGTTTTGGCCAATCAAATATGGCCAACTGTGCAAACTATGCTCATATAAGGCAAGCACCAAGCTGTAACTAGTCCAGTGTTTCTGTACCTCACTTCCATTTTTTGTAGATCACTTTCCTTTTACTTTCCATAAATCTTCCAGCATGTGGCAGCACTGGAGTCTCTGAGCCTACTGTGACTCAGGAGGCTGTCTGATTTGTGACTCATTCTTTGCTCAAACTCAGTTAAAGTTAATTTGGCTAAGGTTTTTCTTTTAACAATGCCCATCTAACAAGCATTTTAAGTTGTAAAAATAAAAATTGTCAAAGGTATGCAGCAACATAATTGCTACACCCTTCTAGAGAAAGTGCTAATTGATTAAACCAACCTAGCCTACAACTGGGAAGAAACTAGCAAATTTGAGATTTGTATAACCTAGAGCTAAATAATTCTATATATATATATGTGAGAGAAAAATCTCATAACAGGCGCTTGCTGCTGATTGGGTGGGGCAGAGATGAAATCACAGTGAGTGGAAGCTGTCATTTTTTAGACCAAATGCTTCTGGGCGGGGCCCCAGGAGCAGGGTTGTTGGTCCAGGTGGAGCCATGAGTGTAAAACACACGAAACAAAACAAAACAACAACAACAAAAAAACAGAAAAAAAAGTCTCGAAAGGCTGATCTACAATAGTGGCGCTATTTGCAGGTGTAATTGGGGAAATTGCATATCTTGTAACCTCTGGAGTGATGACTGACAATAGTTTATCTCTACACCTTACCAGGATTCTGGTTCCTCTCTCCTCCTAGCCTGATGGCCTCCCATTAGCTTTACAAAAGCAGTCAAATTTTGGGAAAGGCCTATTATCATTTATACAGTAGCCTAAATGTCCTCTAAAATTAGCTTGGTCCAATAAACCAGGAATAATTGAAGGAGAGGCAAGATGCAGGGGAATGAGGGTGGTAGTTCATCTTACTGTTATAATTTTTCTCACTAATATAATAGTTGCAAAGGCAGTTTTAATATTAAGAGATACTACTAAATGTTAATGTTTAACATAGGTTAATTATATGGGTATTCATTGTATAATTTTATACATGTATTTATGTAAAATTTATTTATAATGTGCACATAATTTATATTCTCCAACTCCTCATTCTAATCTGTTTAGTTTTTATGTCTACATTGAAATTATATTTAAGAAAAAAAAATGGTCCCTGAATTTCTAAATGAAAATGAAATCTGAGCCCTCACCTTATTTTTTCTTGATAGGTTAAGATGTAATAACTTTCTTTTTGTTTTGCTATTTAAAATTGCATTTCAATATGAGTCAGTATGCTTTATGAAGAAGTGTGTGTATGTATGCATGAACATATTGCTTCAACTTATTTTTCTTTCTTTCTATCTTTTTTGTATTTTTTCCTCATTATAGGAATGTTAGACCACTTATTGCTGAGGACTTTATATGCACACCTCACATTAAGCTTTCTTTCTCCATGTACTTCATAATTAAGATTTTGTACTGTGTCTTCAAGTTTACTGATTTATTTTTTCTTTCATGCCAAATCTAATAAACAGCCTTCTTGTCTGGAGTAAAACTTGCAGTTCATTGTCTCATGGCCACAGAGAACAAGGACACAAGGACATAGACACACAAAGAGTGAGGTTGACAGCAGAAGTTAGGCAAAAGAAAGGGAATAGTTCTCTGCTGCAGACAGGAGTCCCAGAAAACGGAGTTCATGGCTCTGTAGTGAAATGCAGTGGGTTTTATAGATGAGTTGGTGAAGAGATGGTGTCTAATTTACATAGGGTATGAAAGACTGGTTGGACCAGGTGTGTCATTTGCATAAGATGTAAATTTCTGGTAGCCTCGACCCTAATCTTTTATTATTCAGGCAGGTTCTCTGCCTGAGCTATACCATGTTGCCCATTTCTTTATTACTGTACACACGGTGACAAAATAAAAAGGGAAGATGGAGCCTCTATATTAGACATGGAGGGCCCCAGGTAACCCTTTTCTATTGGCACAGCTGCCGGCATTCCCTTGTACAGGCTTCCAGCTTTCTTATCCATGTTTGCAGCTTGATTTTTCAGGATATTTTTTATTCAGGTTTTTGGGGGCTGCTTTTTGTTAGAAAATAAATTCTGCTGGGGATTTTTTTGCCCTCACTATCTAAGTCATTTCTTTCTACTTCTTACATCATTTACCCCTCAGGAGTTGAAAATCAAATTGCCGTTGGGGGTGTTGAACATGACTCTTTCTGACTACTTCCTGCTGGAGAGAGGCATTATGTGGGAAACAGCAGCATGGGCTCCTCCTGGTGTCAATCTAAGGGTCCTCACAAGAAAAGCACGTCCATGCACGGTTCCATCTGTGGCATCTTTGGAGTTTAATAGCTTCTAGGTGAGAAAAGATTAATTTTATAAGAAAGGTTAGGGTACAGAGTTCAAATATGAATATTAAGATTACCACTACCAGTAGAGGTACTATAAGCTATAACCATGACAGCAGAGTTTGTTTGATGCCAGTTAGCCATTTTGATGGGTTGTAATACTGGTTGCCTCCACCGGATGTCGCTGTACTTTTACCAGAATTGTTAATATAGAAGCAACATTTTCTTAATATAGGCTGCATGGCATCGGATTGGGTGGCTAGATTAACTTTATTGCTAACTTTGACAAAATATTTTCTGTAATTATTAACCCTGTTATAAAGGTGATAATTAGGCAGAATATTATAGTAATTAGAATTTTCCAACTAGAATTCCACATTGTGGGTGCCACAGTGTATAGTTTTACTGAAAATAGTAGAGTAAGAGTAGCAATCTCACAAAAGTAGTGTGATAAATGATTCTCCTCTAAAATTTACTCACAAAGATATAGAATTTCCCTTCGGAGGCCTATGAAGTCACAAATGTAACGCCATGCATAATAAAAACCTCTAGTATAATAAACGATTCCCCTTTAAAATTTACTCACAAAGATATAGAATTTTCCTTTGAAGGTCTGTGAAGTCACAAACGTTATCCCACGGGTAACCAAAATCTCCCTGTAAGTATGTATAAAAAAGAGGTTCTCGTATGTGATGGGCAAGCTTGAGAGAGAAGGTAGAAATGACTGAAAGTATCTGGTAAGGTAGATGTGGGAATGAGTAGGACCAGTAGCCCTCATTCACTTACTCATCTTTTATGATTTTCAGCTTAAGATATCCTATCTCTTTGCATTGATATCTGGGACACTCCTCTGGGCCCTCTGGGGCTGCTCCCTTAGCTTTTCAGGCTTTGACTGGAGTGTGATGTACTCAGGAATAGATTCCTGTAACTTTAACCACCCAGGAGACTGAAAGAAGAACAGTGTAAAGGCCTCTCCCAGCTTGGGCTTCGGTAAGGAGACAGTGAGGGAAGAGCCTTTACCAATACCAAATCTCCTGGGTTAAAGGTGGTCCTATTTCTTGGGGTTGGGCTTCTGCTAATTGTGTTAATTCCTGTTGGAAGTGAGCTAGGGAAGTTACGTGCTTAACCAATTCATAGGTCTTTTGGTCTGATAGAAAGCCATTTGTAAGAAAAGGCCATTAATAACAGCATTTTGAAAGGACTCAGACTTAACTTTGAAGAGGTATTTCTTATGTGCAGTAAAGCCCTGGGAAGAAAAGCGACCCAGTAAAGTGAGTTTCTTGGGGTAGTTTTCTGAGGTGTCTTTTGATAATATTGTCTTCTCTACTTTCCTGGGGACTGGGGTCTCCCAGCACAGTGGAGATGATACTGTATGCCTTGTGCCTTTGGGACCCCCTGTGTGACAGCTGCCTTAAACGAGGGGCCATTGCCACTTTGGAGGTATTCAGGTAGACCAAAACAGGAGTTGTTTCATTAATTAACACTTTTATTACCTTAGAGGGCTTTTCTGTGTGCATGGGAATGCTTCTACCCAGTTAGTGAAACTATATACCCATACCCGGAGGTACTGAATGCCCCTTGTGTTTGGCATGTTGGTGAAGACTATCTGCCAGTCTTCCCCTGGATAGCTTACAGTCCTTTGGGTTTGAGGAGGAAGGAGCTGCCTGTTGAAGGGATTATTTTTTAAGATGGACTTCACAGCCATTAATAACCTGATTTTTCTAATAAGTTCTCTCCTGAAAACAATCTCTAGGCACACCCATAAGTTTTATTTATCCTTTCCCAAGGGAAAAGCTTGGTGAAGGATCTTAAGGACTTTCCATTGGCTGGAGGCTGGCAAGTGGAGTTGCCATCCTGTGACAGTGGCCATCCTGAGGGCTAGAGAGTGTACCCTTGAGATATGGCCCATTCTATCTCTGCAGGGAGCACCGAGGCTTAATTTCTCCTATGAAGGCTTCCCAGATTAGAGGGGCTTTGAGTGTGTTGAGACCCTAAGGCTTTCTTGCCTCTGACTTGGCTGCCTGATCAGCTAACTTGTTTCCTTCAGCTGTTCTTTCCTAATGTCCCTTATAATGCATCATGGATATGCCCATTCTGTCAAGTTACTTCATTTTAGTTTTTGCATTGTTTCTAGGCTTTAATGCTACTTCAGGTTCTTTTAAATAAGTTTCATTTCTTTCCAAACTATGTTCATGTTTTCCCTTAAAAAAGTCACTGAATAGATCTATAATAGATTTTTAATGCATTTTTATTCTAATTCTACCTACTAAGGCATGGATCTTCTGGGGATACTACGGAATACCACAGGTGTTTAGCAGTGTCTTTCCATTATAGCTGATAGCATAATGTGTCTATATCATACCCATTAGATAAGCATCATTTTCTAAATTGTCAAAATAACAAATGACAAAGATGTGCAGCAACACAATTGTTATATCCTACTGGAGGAAATGTAAACTGATGACCTTTGAAAATTGATCAGTTTGCAGCTTCCTGACAGTTGTTCTTTCTCCAGTAACTGTTATTTGCCTGGTGCCATGGAGTCAACCAACACACACACACCTTAGTACTTAAAGACTCAAGGGGACCTTGAAGCTGACTTGTTTAGCCCTGCTAAAATCCGTAAAATGTATCCATTTCAACCTTCCCCAATGCTATTATCTGTCTTCTCAATTCAACAAGACCTCCATGCTTGCTCTTTATCATACTGAAAGAAATACCAAGGCAAAAATTAGTGTGATGACAGTGCTCATATAGTTAACTTGTTTGCCCTCTCTCAGGGATCACAGTCAGTGCTGCTTGTCACAGATTGTCTAGAAACAATTGTTTCATATATTTTGAAGCGTTGTTAAGTTGTTTAGAGTAGGAGGACAATTCCAGAACTGTTATCTGTGGCAAATCTGTATGGGTCTGCAGCAACCTCAATTCTTGCTGTCTCAGAAGAAAGAATTCAACTGAGGGGCATAAGGCAGAAGGAGATATTTAGGCAAATGTTAGAGCAGGAGGGAATGTTTATTAAAAAACCTTTAGAACGGAAATGAAGTAAAGTGCACTTGGAAGAGGGCCCAGTGGGCGACTTGAGAGATGAAGTGCACAGTTTGACTTTTGACTTAGGGTTTTATATGTTGGCATGCATCCAGGTTCCTACATTACTTCTCTCCTGTTTCTTCCCTTGGCATGGACTGTCTGCATGTGCAGTGGCCTGCTAGCACTTGGAAGGGGCTGTATGAGTGGCGTGTTTACTGGAATTGCATGGATGCTCACTTGAGGCATTCTTCCCTTACCAGTTGAATGCTTTTAGAAGGTATATGACCTTCTAGAAGCATCCATCATGTTGTCTCTTAGTGTGTATGCTTGAGCCCACTCATCCAGCTCCTGAGATCTTATCGGAAGCTGCTGATCACGGTTCAGATTTTTTCTATTGGGAGACTGCCTTTCCTTGGTGCCAGCTGCAACCAATTATTTTAAAGACACAGTGTAACAACTGCCTGGCCATCACCTGGTGGTTGCCTGACATGCCTGATAGGTGGGGGGAAGGGTCCCTCTCTGCCCTGCTCATAACTGACTAGCTACCTGCTGTAACAGTACCATTTAGAATATCATGGCTTTTATTTCTTTTTAAATAAATTACCTAACATCATTTAAACATCTTTTTAATAAAATACAGTTCAAACAACACAGATATTTATAATTGGCTTCGTATTTGAGACAAGTTACACATCTATCCCCAATGGCATAGAAAGCATAGAGTAGCGGAAATAATTCCCCAAATGATTTTTTAGGTAGTTAGAAAGGATTAAATAATAAAATATATTGTGTATACTATGCAATCCCCAAACAGATGAAGTTACGTTAAAACATGTGTAAATATGTTTGCTGACTTAGTTTTCTTAATTTAAAAAGGGCTTCAATGCCTGCTGCTTCTGAATTAAATAACTTTGCAAACCTCTTGAGCAAGGCTTTCATTAAGATTTTCACCTACCCGATTCACATTTACCAAAATCAAAATAGACTTCTGATTTTGATGGGACTTAGCTGATATGATTATAGCAATCAATTGCAATATGAAACCTACATTTCAATTTCCTTTTAATGTTCAAGAATGTTTACTTTTTTAAAGGATGATTTTCAGAATATGATTAATACTGGCTTTTGAACCTAATTTTTTATATTACTTATTTAACTGGGTGTGACTAGTAGACCAGTGATTAGCAAAATGAAGATAGACTCAAAGTTTGAATTAGGGTACAAATGTGCTTCATTATGATGATAACAATAATCACAACTGAGATTCAGTAATTGCTTAGATATGCCAGGAAATCTTCTAAGTCCTATACACATTGTTTTTAATCCTTACAATCTACCTTTGAGGCAACCTCTATTTTCATTCCTATTATATTGATGAAGTAATGGAGACTCAGAAAGGTGAATATTCTTGTCTGAAGACACAAAACCAGGCAAAACTAGAATTAAAACCCTGAGAGGCTTGAAGACGACATCTTTTAAATAAATTTCACACTACCACTCAGACTGCAAAGTGAAAAGTCTAGTAACATTTACTATGCATTCTATGACTTTGGACTCTGCAAGAAAGTGAACATTAAAGTAGGCAAGGTCATTTAATAATTTGGAAATAAATGAACAAAACAGTTATCACTATCTTGCTATTTTCCCTTGATTTTAAATCAAAAGCTTACTGTATAATATGGATGCCGCCTTAGGAATTTACACCAGCTCCCCAATATGCTTAGGATTTTTCCATCTATCTTAGAGGAAAGAAATCCAACAGAAAATCTTCAGCTATGATGGCAATAGAATACAACAATTTGAAGGTATGCCTTCTGCTCATGCAGATGATAATTTGATTAATGTAGACTAAACTATTAATGACAATATTTTATCTTTCCATTTGCAAAGATATTTTTTTTTTTTTTGAGACGGAGTTTCGCTCTTGTTACCCAGCCTGGAGTGCAATGGCGCGATCTCAGCTCACCGCAACCTCCACCTCCTGGGTTCAGGCAATTCTCCTGCCTCAGCCTCCTGAGTAGCTGGGATTACAGACACGCGCCACCATGCCCAGCTAATTTTTTGTATTTTTAGTAGAGACGGGGTTTCACCATGTTAACCAGGATGGTCTCGATCTCTTGATCTCGTGATCCACCCGCCTCGGCCTCCCAAAATGCTGGGATTACAGGCGTGAGCCACCGCGCCCGGCCGCAAAGATATTTATATTTATATTTTAAAATTAATTAATTAACTAATTAATTAATTAGATTTATTTTAGACAGAGCCTTGCTCTGTTGTCCAGACTGGAGTGCAGTGGCATGGTCTCGGCTCACTGCAACCTCCACCTCTGGGTTCAAGCAGTTCTCCTGCCTCCGCCTCTTGAGTAGCTGGAATTAAAGATGCCTGTCACCATGCTTGGCCATTTTTTTTTTTTTTTTTTTTTTTGTATTTTTAGTAGAGACAAGCTTTCACCATGTTGGGCAGGCTGGTCGTGAACTCATGACTTCGTGATTCACCCATCTCGGCTTCCCAAAAGGCTGGGATAACAGGCGTGAGCCACCGTCACCAAACTGATATTTTAAAGAGGCTCTCTGGAAAAATATAACATTATTAATCCAGATAAATGAATTTGTTTTTTGTTTGTTTGTTTTTTGAGACAGAGTCTTGCTCTGCCAGGCTGGAGAGCAGTGGCACCATCTGAATTTCAACAATGACACTGAGCATTTGGATGTGTGAAATACTATTTACTAATTAATTATATTATTTATCTATTTGATAAATATATAAGATATTTTAATATGCTAAAGTTTTTCATACTTATTTTGTCTATTAGGTTCTGTACAGCCTCAAATACAAATATTTTGAAGTTAATATTTTTATATTTGCATTTTAATATTTAGTATATTCATATTTTTCTTATTTGTTTGTGAAGCTATCTGGGACTGGAATTTTCTTTATGGAAAGGTATTTAACAAAAATTTATTTTTATTTAATACACATAATATGTTTGGGTTATTTTTTATTGCGTGGGCTTTAGTAGTTTATGTCTTTCTAGGGTCTTTCTCCAGTCAGTCAAATTTGTTATCCTAAAGTTACTTATAATATTCCCTTACAATCTCCCTCATACCTGATACTGGTAATTTCTCTCTTTTTCATGCTCTTGCTATTTCTGATGTATTGCTAACATCTCAGAGAATCAGCCTTTAGCTGCTTTAATTTTTCTTAATTTTATGGTTATTTTATTAATGCATAATCTTATCTTTATTATTTTATTTCTTTTACTCATTTTGTATTTAATGTGCCGCTCTTTACATAATTTTTTAAAGTGGAAATTTAGGTAATGACTTTGAGACTTTTCTTGTATGTATTGCAGCAAGTTTTTGTGGTTACAAATTTCCTTCAAACATTGCTTTTCTTGGCTCCCACAAATTTTGTTATGTTCAAGTTTATTTTCATTCTGTTAATATTAGTTTCTAATTTCTTTTTCATTTCTTCTTTTTCCCTGATACTATTTAGAAATATGTTGCTTCATTTTCAAATATTTGGGGATTTTTCTATAAATCTTTTTGTTATTAATTATAAATTCCATTCTTATCAGATAATATCCTGTTATGATTTAACTCTTGGACTTACTTAGGATTGTTTTATGGTTGATAGTGTTTTTCAAGTCTTCAATACCCTTACTGATATTCTATTTGTGTTGATTATTACAATATGATATTAAATGCCTGAATAAAACTGTAGAATTAGATACTTCTTCATTCAATAAATTTTTGCTTAACATAACATACATGCTCTTATTAGGTACACATACTTTTAGAATTGCTATTTATTTTTTTATCTTTACTCCATTCATTGAAAACAATAAGCCTTATCAAAATAGATTATATGCACTGTGTTACATTTAAACTTTGCTGCATTTCTTGAATACTAACTCTGAGATGGTAAGGGGAATCTTATTTCAGCAAGAACATCACTTACCTTTACAGCAACATTTAAATAAGTATCATGCATTTCCAGGTACCTCTATGCATTCAGTTATATAAGACTTATTACTATAAAATACACATGCTTTTATACCTTATATCTTTTCTACTATAGATGTATGATTACATAATGTATGATTACTATAGATGTATTATTACATAAGTATATATATATAACATAATGTATGATTACATAATATATTATTACATAATGTATGATTACTATACGTGTATATATGTATATATTTATGTAATCATACATCTATAGTAGAAAAGATATAAGGTATAAAAACGTGTGTGTGTGTGTGTGTGTGTGTGTGTGTATATATATATTCAATTTCAATACTTTTTCTTCTTCATCATCTAATCTGTGGCTCATATCATCAAATGTATTTTTGATATCAGATATTGTGGTTTTTATATCTAGAGGTTCAATTCAAGCCTCTTTAAATTTTTTTCATGTTCTACTTAACATATTTACTTTTTCCTCTATCTTCTTGAAAATATGGAATTGAGTTACAACTGTTTTAATGACCTTGTATACTAATTCTAAAGTTTGTGGTATTATTGTGTCTTTTTGTGTTGATTCATTTTCTTCCGCAATATGGATCAGTTTCCTGCCTCCTTTCATGCTTGGCAACATTTGACCAGTTGTCAGATATTGTGAATTTTATCTTGTTGTGTCCTAGAAAGTTTTATATTCCTATTTTGTATTCCCAGGTAAAAATTATTGAGCGTTGTTCTGGGATATAGTTAAGTTACTTGTACGCAACTTATTTTCTTTAAGATTTTTTTTTTAAGTTTGTTACCACAGAATCGGAACTGTGTTAATCTAGGTCCACCTTTGCCTTACTATACAGTCAATTCCCTTGGAATTACTACTCCACCCAATGCCCAATACATTCTAAGGCCTTCCCTGGCTGATAGGAACATGAAATAGTCCTGGTGGAGTGTGATCCCTGAGAATTGTTTTATCTGCTTCTTTTGGATAAGTATTTCTCAGTTCTCGGGTAGTTTTTTAATATAAACGTCCTTATCAATGTTCAGCTTCAACATCAAGGGGGACTGTCTAGAGATCTCAAAACCTCCCATTCTCTCTCTGCTGCTCTCTTTTCTTCAGTATTTTACCCTGTGAGTTCGAGCTACTTTGATCTATCGGGACTTCCACATCTGTCTTCTCAACTTGGAGAGACTGCCAAGCTCCAACGGGTTTTCCACTTCTTGCACTGCATTTTGGAAACTCTCTAGTCAGTAAGCTACAGCTGTCAGATGGCTCCCCTCATTGGTTTTGCTCTCCTTCACTGTTCACTACCATTTGCTGCCTGATGTTCAGTGTCTGAAATCAATTGTTTCATACATTTTGCCTGGCTCTTTATGTCAATTACTAGGGGCAGGAAGCAAATTTAGTCCTGGTTATTCTATCTTGGTCACAAGCAGAAGATTGTAACTAATTTTGATTTCTTATAGAAAGTAATTTTTCACAACTGTGTCAAATAGCAAAAGAGCATTTTAAAAAATTTCTTAGGCAGTGAGAAGAGTAACCTTTTGTTTCTTTTTAATGTGGGGAAAGTAATTTCAGAGCCAGAGAGTATGAGAGTTGCTCTGAATCAACTTTCCTTTTGCCATGGGGAGAAGAACTGATTTCTTTATTCAGGTAGGCAGTATATCCACAGGCTCAAATATCCAGGCTCTCTGAGTTAGCCGGTCATGAACTAGTATATTTATCTCTCTGGCTTTAATGTTCTTCTTTATTTTTAACACCTGTTTTTGTTTGATGCTCACATATTAAAATAGATAAATTTATATCTTTTAACATTCAGTATTATATGGGATCATAGTGGTTGAGAAAGGAGAATACAAATTAGCTTTTACTTATAGTTGCTTTTTTTTCTTTTCATTTTATGTTATTGATTTACCTTTTATATATGTTGGTTACATGACATTTTCTTTGAATATTTTGTAGGCAGATTGATAGAACTGGCAGAACATTCTGAAAATTTTGAACTTCAGGTCACATAACAATAGGTAAGAAAATTCACTATAGGTGACACATGAACAACATAGGGGTTAGGAGAACCCTCCCCCAGGGCAGTAAAAAATCCACATATAACTTTTGACTCCACTAAAACTCTACTAATAGCCTACTGTTGACCTCCTTATCCATAACATAATTAGTAAGTAACACATATATCATCTATGTTGTAAACTGTATTCTTAATGTAAGTCAGAGAAAAGAAAATATTAAGAAAATTAAAATGACAAGAAAATATGTTCACTATTCATTAAGTGGCAGTGGATCATCATAAAAATCCTCGTTCACTTGAGCTTCCCATTGTAGTCGGAGGAGGAGAAAGAAGAGGGGCTGCTGGTCTTACTGTCTTGGAGTGGCAGAAGTGGAAGAAAATCTACAGATAAGTGGTCTTGTGAAGCTCACATTCATGTTGTCTAAGGTCAACTATATTTAGAAATTTTTCAGTATGTTTGAGAATTCATCATATATCAATTAAAAGAGAACATAGAAAGAAATGAGAGTAATTTCAGAAAGCTGTTTTGGGGAACATGGTTATATTGAAGAATATGAAGTAGAAGAGAAGTAGAGAATATTTCAGGCAGAGTGAAATCAGCAAAGAAGAGAGGAATAGGAAGGGTAATAAATGTGTAACGATAACAAAACTAAAGTTGTAGTGAAGTATCTATATTAGGTAAAAACATCGGATGAAGCTTGAGTGATCAGCTCTGTTTTATATAGAAGTGACCTCAAAGTAAGTATGTTAAGTAGAAAACAAAGACCATGAAATCAGATTATTCAGATTTCAACTCCTTAAGAATCTAAAATCAGCTTAATTAGTGCATTTTAAAGCAGTAATAATGCTCTTATCCCAAATTAGAAACAAAGCTTAATGACCTTATTATCTATCCCTTTATACCAAGTTGTCTCATATGCTTCAAAATGTCTGTAAACCTAAGATGTCTCATATTTTAAAAAATTATAAAATAATTGGGCAAAGATAAATCTCCCAGAAGATGAATAACTTGATGGAGTAATTTGTTCAAAACCGGAAAATAATAGAAAAAATAATTTGGAGTTTAACAAGAGCAAATAAAACCTGAAATTTTGACACACTTCACCTCTAGGTAGAAACTGGCTGATGATTGACTTAACCTTATAAGAACTTGCAACATAATTACTAGCACTCTTTTATAAACAGACTTGGAATTCTTACATAATGTTTTATGTGCACAAATACACATGCACTTGAATATAAATATGCATCATATAAAGGTAATTAAATATGTGTTTGTTATTATAAAAAAGACTACGTTCTTTTATTAATGCTTTTATCAATCTAATAATTCATGTATTTATCTGCTCAAAATGGTGCATTGTGAAATATAAAAGACAAATTTTTTAAGCTTAAAATAAAACACACTTGTGATTGATTAAAGCCGCCAGTAAGTTAATCCTTTCAGTGATTCCCAACTACTCAAATAAAAAATGAATTTTGTAAATTTCACCTACAATATATTCTGATTACAATTTACTTCTCTAACATAATCCACCTCTGGTTCCTAAGTAGACAATTTTTCCTACTTAAACCAACCTATACCTTTTACCCTAAAGTTATTTTTCCTTTGCTGCTTGTCTCCCATTTTGCTCAACATGTCTATAACATTTATCCTTAAATGTCTAGCTTAGTATCACCTCCCAACGGGAAGACTCAACCCCTTCACATATTTTATTTCTTTCAAGTCCTACTGCCATGTTAGACCACACCATGCATTTGAACATTATTTTTCTTAATTTTTGTCTTATATTTTAATTTTTAAAAAATCTTTAACAATTTGTAATTTCCTTGGAAGTTATCATCAAACATTCTTCTTCCCTATTTGCCAAAGCACATAACACACTACCCACACATACTCGCTTTTTGATTTGTTGTTTCACTGATTATTAATAATAGATATTTTATATAACATCAGACTAGGAACAAGAAGCGCCTAGTAAGGTCTTTGTAGATAATTCCATTTCTATTTTTGTCTTCCATTGAGATGGCTAAGGGTATACATTAATTACAAGCCTGATTCTTCTCAGAGTCCTTCCTGTGACTAAATAAGCTTTGGATCCTTCCAACGAAGTAACAAAATTTGTATCTGGTCTTTGGTTTCTTTCTCCAGAGCATGTTTTCTTGACAGTGAATATCTTAAGTTTAGCATATTTTGCAATCTTGACAGGCCAAGAATAATTTCCCAAATCATTAGGTCTTAGTTCCTTTTGACTTAATAGTGCTTTCCTCAATTTCTCTCCTTTTTTTTTTTTTCAATTTTACTGTAGACCCATTAGTCCTTATTCAAAATGCTTAGGACCAGAGTTATTTCGGATTTTGGATTAAAAAAAAATTGGGATACTTGAACGTACAAAATGAAATAACTTGGGATGGGATCCAAATCTAAAAAGTAAATTTATTTACATTTGTTATACATCTTTTACACATTGCTGGAAGATAAACTTACATAATAATTTCAGTAATTTTGTGTCCAAAAGAAAGTTTGGGTTCAGCACTTATGTGTTAAATTTTCTACTTTGGGTATCATGTTGCTGCTCATAAAGTTTCAGATTTTGGACTTTTGGGTTAGGAATGTTCAACCTTTTCTAAGCAGGGAGCAGAAATCAGGCTTTGATTTCAACACCTTGCTTGGAAATCTCCTCAGCTAACAATTGATGCTTGTTGTTTTAAGTTATACTTTCCACATAACTGTAGGACACAATTTAACAAAGTTTCTGACTATATATACACATGTCCCTTTTCCTCCATTATCCAATAACATTCTTCATTATCTTATAAGCCCTCAACCGTTTCTGTCCATGTTTCTACCAGTGGTTTTGGATAACTAAAGAATTCTCTAAGACAATATTCTCTCTACTGTGCTTTGCACTTCAGAACCTTACTAGCAAAGTCATTATCATCCATATTTCTGTACACTATCTGTGCAAGCCAAAAAAAGCAGTTCAGTCACGCTCCTCCAAAATTTTCCAGCTTCTACCCCTTACCCAATTCCATTACCACTTTCACATTTTAGATATTTGCTACAGCATCACCCCATCTTTACATATTAATCATTTTTTTCTATTGTGGCTATAAAAAGTCCCATAGAATTGGTAAGTTAAGGCAATACAGATTTATTATTTTTATTTTTATGCAGGTCAGAAGTTGGAAATGGGTTGGAAAGGTTGTGTTTCTTCTGGAAGGCATAGGGGAAAATCGGTCTCCTTGCCTTTCACAATTTCTAGAGGCTGTTGACATTCCATGGTTCATGGTCCCACCTACTTTGACCTCTAATTCTGTCTTCACATTGTTTTCTCTCTCTGACCTTGCCACTTGCTTTTTATAAGGATCTTTGTGTTTATGTCAAGTCCACACAGGTAATTCAAGATAAACTCCCAATTGCAGCATCTCTCACGCCTATAGAGTTCGTTTGTGTTTAAAAGTTTGGAGATTAATACAGGATATCTTTGGGGAGCCATTATTTAGTCTACTGAAAAGTTCTAGATCATTTAATGTTTGTTAGATATAGAATTACTTTGAGAATTAAAATGAATTAACATATCCGAAGCAGCTAAAAAAATTCTGGCCTGTCGTATGTGCTTAATAAAACATTGTGCTTGTGTAAGTGTTAGCGGTGGCAGAGATTCGAGTTACCCTGAGTTACCAGCGGTGTATCCATATGCTTCCCTAGCAACTTCAGTTTTTGTCTCCTCAGAATAAAGAATTTGGCCGGGCGCGGTGGCTCAAGCCTGTAATCCCAGCACTTTGGGAGGCCGAGGCGGGTGGATCACGAGGTCAAGAGATGGAGACCATCCTGGTCAACATGGTGAAACCCCGTCTCTACTAAAAATACAAAAAATCAGCTGGGCACTGTGGCACCTGCCTGTAATCCCAGCTACTCAGGAGGCTGAGGCAGGAGAATTGCCTGAACCCAGGAGGCGGAGGTTGCGGTGAGCCGAGATCGCGCCATTGCACTCCAGCCTGCGTAACAAGAGCGAAACTCCGTCTAAAAAAAAAAAAAAAAAAAGAAGAAGAAGAAAGAATTTGACTGAGGGGCATAAACCAGAAAAGGAGATGAAGGGAAGTCTCAGAGCAGGAGTGGAAGTTTATTTTAAAAAGATTTAGAACAGGAAAGAAAGAAAAATGCTCATGGAAGAGACCCACGTGGGTGCCTGAAGGACAAAGGGAGAGGAGGAGACAGCAAAAAACGGGGCCCTTAACCTTGACTCTAGGACTTTATATGCTCGCCTCTTTCCCATGATTCTTCCCGTAAGGTGGGCCTCCCCATGTGCAGTGCTTTTCTTTTCTTTGGAATTGAGCACACACAGCGTGTTTAGGAACTTCTATACATGCCCATCTGAGGCTTTTTTACTTTTTCAGGTGGAATGTGGCCAGCTTTGCCATAGTTGTCTCTTAATGTGCATGCTCAGGAAGTTGCTTCTCCCTGGGGTCCTCATTCAGTTAACATGTTGATGTTAATAGGTGTGGATCAACAAGAAATGACCTCTCCCTGGGCAATGCCAAATTATCATATTTGGAGTGATAATGAAGTCATTGCGGAGCCATCACGCGGCATTCCTAGTGAGAGTGGGGAGAGCACCCTCCTTCCTGGCTCATGTCTACCTGCAACATAAGTAATGATTAATAGCATAAATTTGGGATTAAAATACAGACTAAGATGATCTCAGTCCTGACACTATGTGGAACTAAGTGAATTATTTTGCCTCTTTTACCCATGTTTTCCTGATCTTTGAATTCGATGGACTTGCATAGAGCACAGAGAAGTAAGGGTTACTTTTTGGACATTCTATGACATTTTTCAGTCATATATGACATCTTCAGCAGCGATTTAACACAGCGTTTGCCACATATTAAGTATTCAAGATAACATCATAATTTCATCAGAATCATCACCAAGTGAAACTTCTAATTGCTTTGTTCTAATTTCAGTAAATAATTCAAGTCTATTTTCAATGCAGGATTTACCCAACAAACATTAGAACTTCTAACATAAATGAAATAAAGTTTGCTCTTTGCTACTTCCCATCCTTCCGCCCTTACCCCCTGCTTTCAAACTCCAGACTCCCCTATTTCTGATAGAATTTTCCTTTTCTTTCTTTCCCTTATTGCATATATTGACTTTTAACATACCAGATTATTAAGTTATTTAATATGTTTAATGTTTACCACTAGTCTTAAGATTCCTTAGGGCAAGGTTTTTAGTCTGTGTTGTTCATTGTCATACCATAGGACAGTGTATGGCACATAGTAGGCACTCGCTATGTATTTGCTAAATGAACGAGTAAATGAATGGTTTTCATCCTGGTTTAACCCTGAAAAAATTATATTTTATAAATTCTTATACAGCGATAACCCTCCAGATTCAGACTTTGCCAAAGACTGCTTCACATACTGGATATGTTTACTCAATGAACAGATTTGTACAATGTATGAGTCACATATTTTTGGCTACCATGTTTTTGGAACCTAGTTATCTGTAATAATTCCAAAGTCTTTAGGAATGAGTTAATGTATTTGTAATTATAAATGGAAAGACAATCATTGGCCATCAGTTTTTTCTTTCTCTAGATTGATAGAATACTCAGAGTGTGTTCTTGGTGTAGTCATTATCAGATAGGAAAGTGTATATGTGTTTGAGATAATATCTACATGTTTAAATATAGAAAGTATGAGAGGGAGTGGTGGTTAATGCTTTAAATAAATATGCCAGAAAAAGATGGAACATAAATTCTTATATTGTCTTCTTAACCTTCCTCATACATGTTACACCAAGGTATCCCATTCTCATCTTCACCCTTTTTAGTCAAGAAAATGTTGTTTTGCTTCATATTTGGGTTAAACACATGGGTCTTCCAGCTAGTTCTGAAAGAATCTTTCTTTTTGTTACTGACAATATTTTTACGTTTGTTAACATTTTCCTCATCAACCGCTGTATTTTTTTTTATTTGCAAATGCGGTTTGTTGTGTTGGAAGAATATTTCAAATTTAAAGAGCGCTAAAAAGAGTGAAGAGCCCTAAAAACAACTGAGGTTTTATGTTGAAAACATTTTTCTGAACACCTGTGAACTGTTGAATTTAATTGGGCTACAGCTGGAAGACTGTGGAGAAGAGGGAGCAGACTGGCATTTCCAAACAAGCATACATTAACATCATCATGAATTTCCTCTAACAGGCTAGAGGGCAGAACGGTCATGAATGAATCAGGCTAGATTAAGGCACTTATACTCTCTTCTCTATCCCTTTATCTACATCTCTTTTCAAGATAAGAGTCAGGACAGTGTTTAAATAACTGACAATGTTTAGACGTTTAATTAGATTAACTCTCCCAATTGTATTCCCATTTCATTATGGACACTGCTATAAACTGAAGTAATGAGGGAGAAATTGTGGAATTCCAGCAAGCAGTGTTCAGTGGTCAGGAAGACAGAAAAAGTGTGGAACATACTCCATGCCTGCACATGTTAAATGCTCAGTAAGGATAAACCGGCATCCTGAATGAGGATGCACATTTTTAGAATGGGGTGGTTTTTCTGGTATTATAAATATTGCTTCCATAGGGACTCTATGTCATAATTGGCTGAGGAGATAGAATGGGCACAAATACCTAGAACAATAAACAATAGGGAAGAACTTTCCAGAGAAATGGCCTTGGAGAACACATCTTAGAAAAAAAAAAAAATATATATATATATATGTAGATAGATAGATAGATATAGATAACATAGATATAGATATATATCTCCAAAATTCAAAATTTATGATATCTTTCATATATATATATATATATATATATATATATATATGTATGTATGTATATGAAAAAGTAGTGAAAGAAGAGATGCTATTAGAATTCCCATTGAGAGGATTGGCCAGGGAGACCTAGGAGGAAGGGTCATTTTTTCAGAATTCAGTTATCATAGGCTAGTCTCTGTGTCTTGCATCCTTCATCTGAAAATTGGGAAGGCAATATCCTTCCATACCTATATCCTAACGGAATTTGAAGGTTCAGATCAGATTATGAAACTAAAAGCACTTTATAGAAAGTACAGTTATAATATGCAGGTCCCAGAATTGTTTAAATGGCAGGATTGAATTCAAACAGAGAATCCATAACAGTGTCAGGATTAGTTCAGTCCCACAGACTTCAAAATAGAACTGATATTTATACCCACAGAACAGTCTTCAATTTCTTGAAAAGAAATAAGAAAAATTCATAAGTCATCATTTTTTTACATGAGTTCTTTGCTCCAACTAAACTGGTCTTTCTGTACCTCTTAAAAAATGGTTTGCCTTTTCCTTCTTTCCATTTTATTCAACTTATTTTTCCTAAACTATCTATATGCTCCACCATATGTTCAGGGCTCTTAGGGCTCAAAAGGAAGACTGCTGCTCTGTTCTGTTTTTTTTTTTTTTTTTTTGAATAAAGATTGATGCCAAATTATTCAAAATGTATTTGGATACTTACTATATTGTGCCATATATATATATATATATATAAAAAATACAGATACTAGCATGTTATGTTACTCAGAATTTTCTACATATATAAAGTATAATATATAATATATATGAAGTATATATAATATATAGTAAGTATATAACATAGAATATGTATATAATAGTTTATAATAAAGTATATATAATAGTAAGCATATGGTACATATATTACATATATATAAATATACAAAAGTATTCTGAGTAATTTGAGGTGCTAATTCCACAGTAACTTGTCACAATATTCCTTAGCCAAGTAAACCAAGGGTACCAGTGTAGGAGATAGTAAGTAAACAAAAAAGTCACCTCTGGAACATTCTGATAGATGAAAGTGTCTTTACTTTTGACCTGTTTATACAGGATCCGCACATACTGTGCTAAGGTAAGGCATCTCTAACAGCTGTTCCATGTCAGCTTCTTACTGCATAGGACATCACCCCAACTGCATTTAATGATATAGCAACAATCTTAACTATAGTATACTTACATTCCTCTCTAAAAACAAGAGTAGTCACTCTTGTATTAGAACCCTGAGTGATAGATGGGATTATGCTAGATGGGTAATGGATGTCTAGGGATATGAAACATGAGAGTATTTGACTTTATCCCCGGAAGTTGTAAGCTTTTATTTCTATCTGGCAGAGTTATGGAACTGTGAGCTTCATACCACAGAAGTTACTTTACTAAAAATATGTAAAGAATTCAGGAATCGGCTGGGCGCGGTGGCTCAAGCCTGTAATCCCAGCACTTTGGGAGGCCAAGGGGGGTGGATCATGAGGTCAAGTGATCGAGACCATCCTGGTCAACAGGTGAAACTCCGTCTCTACTAAAAACACACACAAAAAATTAGCTGGGAATGGTGGCACGTGCCTGTAATCCCAGCTACTCAGAAGGCTGAGGCAGGAGAATTGCCTGAACCCAGGAGGCGGAGGTTGCGGTGAGCTGAGATCGCGCCATTGCACTCCAGCCTGGGTAACAAGAGTGAAACTGTCTCAAAAAAAAAAAAAAAAAGAGAATTCAGGAATCAATGCTGCCTAAATTCTTGCTAAGTCATTGCTTAATAAAAATGATAGACTTTTCCACTAAGTAATCATGCCAGAAGGTTAACAGCTTAGTGCAGAGAACATTCGTCTTAGTCTGTTTTGTGTTGCATCACAGAATACCTGAAACTGCATAATTTATAAAGAATAGAAATTTATTTCTCACAGCACTGGAGGCTGGGATGTTCAAGATCAGGGCACCAACAGGTTAAAGTCCAGTCTCACTGCCTTCAAGATGGCAGCTTGAACACTGCATACTCCAGAGGGGAAGAAAACTATGTCCTCATATGGCAGAAGAGCAGAAAAGAGCAAACTTTTTCCCACAAGTTTTTTTATGGAGGCATTAATCCATTCATGAAAACAGATCCCTGATGACCTACACATTTCCCATTAAGCCCCACCTCTGACACTGTTGCACTGGAGATTAAGCTTCCAACATAAGAATTGTAAAGGAGACAAAAACATTTAACATTCAAACCACAGTAACAGCCAAATGGACAATCATGAGAAAGATACAATCATGAGAATGAGGCCAAATATTAGAGAAGTGCATTTATAAATTGATATGATTAAAAGAAGATGTGCTTTAAATGAAACGTGAAAAATATTTTAGTACCATAAGTTGATACCTAAAGTTTAGCAGTTACTTTGTGGCAAATTGTAAGACACATACAATACAATAACAACCAAATTAAAAATCTCTAAAATAAAGAAGAAAGAAAATTTTGAATTTTGGAGACATCATAATTAAAAATAATATAGAAAATCTCCAATGAGACATTGTGTGGGTAATGTAATGATCCAAAAATTTGAAAGAAGTATATTTCAAGTAGTCAGCATAAAAGGAAAGCAACACAAAAATGATACAATATCAGCTGGCCTCAGATATTCCATGACAACCTTCAAACTACAAAACACATACTTGAAATGTCTTTGCTGAAGGAGGTAGAAAAAATTACTCTGCTAAGCAATTTTGGAAAAAACATTTAGATTATAATACTAAAGGCAAAAGGAGCTATACAGAAACAGTATACTGTAGTTGACAAAGGGGATTTCCTAGGGAATAGTGGTTAATAAATATAAAACCATTATACATGCAACTGGAATTCAGCACCAAGCAAATAGATGGGATGATGGGATCCAGGTTTCTCAATGTTAGAGTGAGAAGTTACACATAAGCAATGTAGGAAGGCCGGAATGATCTGTTTGGTGCTGGATTAACGTTGGAGACCAGTATAAACTCATGTTTAGCTTTGTATATATGTGTCTCTATATATATTATGCACATACACAGAAACATATATATATATATATATACATATATATATATACACAAACATGCACATACACAGTCACACAAATGAACACATACAGAAATATTTATAGATATACATATATGTACACAGTATATCTCATCTTCCTGCCACTTTACCGAGTGGAGAATCAATGACAGCCCAGGAGCAATGAGTACACACAGTGTCCCCTCTTGGTTTTTAATTTCATTCTTTAATAAAAAGCACCTTTGTTCCTTTGAGAATGGCTGATCCTAGGACTGAGGCAGAGAACATACAAAATGATCCTGTAATATCTTATAGTGCCAGGAAGCAAGGAAATAATAACACACACATACAGAGATACAGGCACAGACACACATGCACACACACTCAGAAGAGGAAATGTCAAAGAACCACAAGAGCCAACTGAAAGAACAGTTAAAGGAACAAAATAAGGTTGCATTAGATTAAAACTCATTGAGTCAGAAAGACATCCATGAGTCCATACTTATGTAAATCCTCGAGTAAATAAGAAAATGGCCAAGAACAGACAAATTTCCCAGGCAGAAGCATTACAAATAATTTGTGTAGACATCCACCTTTAAGGAGCATGATGCTCGATTTCTCAAGTATGGACAGCACATGGTGACTTCCTTCCAAAGAGGATAGTTTGGAAAGAGACAAAGAATCACTCTAGTAAGGAAATCTAATAAACAGTTTAGCAGGGTTAACCTGGCCAATCAGTTGATCAAGATTAACATCAATAATAAGTCATGTTGATAGACTCTTCCCCTGGTATAATGCAATAATATCTCTGTTGTCTTTCATCCAGAAACACATTACCCCCAGGCTAATCATGAGGAAAATTTCAGACAAATCCTTATTTCCAAAGACAGCAACATCAGCCCAAGTTCTTCTGACACTGCTTTCTCTCTATCTCCCTATCTTCTGCCTTCTTTTTGCCACATTTAACCACCCTGTCATTACATTAGGCTCAACTGGATGATCCTGGATAATTTTATTTTAAGCTCAGATGTTTAGCAACCTTAACTTCATCTCTAATTCCTCATTCCTTAGGAATTAGGATATACACCATATTGGGGAGATTATTCTACTAATACACAGGGAATCAATGGGTTCCACTCAAAATTAAAACTCATATTTAATACATCATATATTTGTCTTAATCTTAGAAATATATTTTAGAATATGCCTTGAGATGAAATATTTCTCTTAAATTTGGCAATTAAGCATTTTTCTCTATTTCTTCCATAAAATGGAATTAGAATTAATTAAACATTTTTTAAAATTCTGTATTGGATATATTTTCAATTACTTCTATAAGCCATTATATCTATCTACTTTTCTATCTTTAATGAGAAATTACTGGAATGTTGTATATGATATGCATAATGGGAAAATCATGCATAATTTAATTCATCTGACAGTAAGAATATTTTTAATTTCTATTACACTTAAGTTGCTTTTTGAAAAATAATGAGCAGGAATACTGTTTATCTTTAATCCTAAAACAAAAAAAATATTATCTTGTAATAAAACTGAACCCAGAGTTATCTCTTATTGGACACAGCTATAAATCTAGTAGAACAAGAAATATAGTCTATGGTTCATAGTCGGATATGCTCATTGACTTGAATTTATAAAAGATAAGGAAGAAGATGTTTGGCCAAAATTCTGATTTTCTTATTTAAACAGATAAAAATAATAGAAATAGGAAGTAAAATTGACATACTTTAACTGTACATAAATCATGTGCAAATGCATTCACTGTTGAATGGTTAATTGTACTATTTCTCAATTTTATGTCTTAGGGATAGGTTATGAGGTTATGGTGAGAGGACAGACACAGAGCCATTGTCTCTACAAGCCAACTAAATGCAGAGAAATTATTTTGCAGAATATACAGATGTGAATGAGAGGTAAAGACTGAGAATCATAACTTACTAAAATAGTAAAAATCTCACATTTTCCTGTATCTAGAGAAAATGATAATTTGATTGATTGGTTAAGCATGTGAAAAGAAGAGCAGTATTGACTGCTCTCCATTTTAAAAACATACTACCACTCTATTTGTCCTTCTCCATGTTTTCCTCTATTATTTATTTCTTGAAGATTATTTTTTTCTTACCCTGATCTAAAGAGTGTCAGTGGTTCATTGAAACTACCTGGCCTTCTTCTGGTCAAATTGGGAATTAAGTCACGTTTCCTGACTGTATTGTACACATTTCCTGGCTCGCTGCCCCCAGAGGCTGTTTTTAAGGTTTTGCGTCATTCCCTGCCATAAATGTCTTTAGCCCCAGTACAGCCTTGGGGGAACTGTAAAAAACAGATATATGACAAATGATGGAAGATTAAAGGAAAATATAACCAAAACCAAAAGAAAACAGAGAGACACAGAGACACTCTTTAAAGGAGAGCATTTAATGCAAAGTTTTCCTTTTACATCATACATTTTGGGGGGCAAGAAGTCTCTATGTCAGTCCAGAAATTCTTTGAATTTTATTGACAAACTTATGTGTAAGAAATCCACTAGTTGAAGGAAGACTTCAAGTTTTCGGAAAAGATAGAAGAGAAGGCACGCACTCCTTTATAGACATATTAGGAGAGAAGAAAGGAGGGAAGAGAGGAGGGATGGGAAGAACACCCTATTTATTCAGAGGAGCAGCCCACGCTGCCTGGCACATTGAAGAAATTTAATCTGACTCAAGACAGGATTGAAGAGAAAAAATTTAGATGTGTAAATGAGTCTGCTATACTGAGATCACCAAGCCAAACCCACTCATTGTAGTTACCCATTACCTATGTGTAAATCGCTGCTTGAGAGAACCTGTAGGCATACGTTAAAGAACAAATGGCAAGATCAAAATCTCTAAAATGCGAATCTATGTGATATGGTTTGGCTCTGTATCCCCACCCAAATCTCATCTTGAATTCCCACATGTTGTGGGAGGGACCCAGTGGGGAGGTAATTAAATCATGGGAGTTGGTCCTCCCCATGCTGTTCTCATGAGAGTGAAAAAGTCTCAGGAGATTTGATAGATTTAAAAATGAGAATTTCCCTGCAAAAGCTCTTTTTTCCCTGCCACCCTCCACATAAGATGTGCCTTACTCCTCCTTGCCCTCTGCCATGATTGTGAGGCTTCCCCAGCCACATGGAACTGTAAATCCATTATACTTCTTTGTTTTATAAGTTTACTGGTCTCAGGCATGTCTTTATCAACAGTGTGAAACCAGACTAATACACTAGGTCTACTTATTCTTGATGTATGTCTATTTTCATCTTACACATGCTTTTCAAGCTAACGTGACTTTCCATACTGTGGA
This sequence comes from Sapajus apella, assembly GCF_009761245.1. NCBI lineage: Eukaryota > Metazoa > Chordata > Mammalia > Primates > Cebidae > Sapajus > Sapajus apella. The sequence continues at coordinate 7,020,666 of NW_022436992.1, read as the reverse complement.
AAGTTCTGTGCTTACATGTAATGATACATTATTTTTGGAACAGCCAAAGACTTCCATGATTATATAGCTGATTATTGCTAAAATCATTTGAGCATTTTCTATTCCTAGACACTATTTAACATATTTTACATTATTAACTTTTTAAAAACTTACAAAAAATTATTTAATTTTATAAATAATAACAGTATATTGTTTATAATGTTATCTCAGTTTTACAGAAGGTTAAAGTGAAGCAGATACATTAAATATTCTGTACATGCCGTAGTTAAGGCGGAACTGGGGATTGAAGAAAGCATAGCATTGTAGAACTCATGCTGTTCAAGTAGCCTAACTCAGAACCTAAAACTTCTACAATACTAGTCCTTTGGGTTATGCTAATGAAGAACCATATTAAGTCATTATTGTTTTTCCTTAGAAGAATGAAAGTTTAGAGAAGTTTTTGAGTTCTCTATGCTATGAAGTCTGTAAACATTTAATGCAGAGCACCTCAATCTGAGTCAGGACTTGAGTTAGCAACCTTAGTGTATAACACTATGGTAATGACCCTGACTCTTCTATCAAGGAGTGTGCAATCATCATGGTAAATCTCTTAGTGATGCTCCAAGAGGAGAGAATATAGGTTGGGAAGTTTAAATGATCAGCAGAAACTATACCATTATTTAACAAAATATATTCCAGACTGAATGCAGTGGCTCACACCTGTAATCCCAGCATTTTGGGATGCCAATGAGGAAGAATCACTTGAGGCCAGGCATTCAAAATCAGCCCAGTCAACATAGTAAGATACCATATATAAAAAAGAAAAATTAGGCCGGGCGTCGTGGCTCATGCCTATAATCCCAACATTTTGGGAGGCCAAGGTGGGCTGATCATGAGGTCAGGAGTTTGAGACCAATCTAGCCAACACAGTGAAACCCCATCTCTACTAAAAATACAAAAAATTAGCCAAGTGTTGTGGTGTGTGCCTGTAATCCCAGCCACTTGGGAGGCTGAGGCAGGAGAATTGTGTGAACCCAGGAGGCAGAGGTTGCAGTGAGCTGAGATGGTGCCATTACACTCCAGCCTGAGTGACAGTGTGAGAATCTGTCTTAAAAAAAAGAAAGAAATTAAAAAATAATTAGCCAGGCATGGTGGTGTATGTGCCTGTATTTTCTTCTATGTTGGAAACTGAGCCAGCAGGATTGCTTGAGCTCAGGAGTTTGAGGTTGCATTAAGCCATGATCATGCCTCTGTACTCCAGCCTGGCTGACAGAGAGAGAGAAACCCTGTCTCAAAAAAGAAAAAAAAAAAAAAAAAAGGAAATCCAGAATCACAGCTAACTACTACTTGCAGTACCAGTATAGAATCCTAAGCTTTCAGTCTCTCAATTTTTAGTAGAGTTTCCTCTCTCTAAAATGTTTGTCCACCAACAAATTGTCGATATATTTTGGGTAATCTCATTGAAAATGTAATTATAAAACAACCTAAATCAAAACATAAATATCTTCCCCTCAATCGATTAAGTATGCAAGGTTTTACACAAAAGAATGTTCCCTAACCCCAAGTTTAAGAGCAAATGTTGAAAATCAGGTAAAGCAAGATGAGGCCAATAAGGATACATTTAATAATAAAAGATTCTCTAAAGTCTTATAAGCTGGGATGATCATTAACTTACTCATTCCTTTTGCATTCAGTTGGTCAGCTTTTACTGAGCACTACACTCCCCAGAGTGAGGCTAAGGACAATGGAATGTACAGAAAAGAAGGTCCTTCCTTCAAGAATTTTATGATATATTTGATATACAAGATGCATATATAAAAAACAAGCATAAACTATTTACTTTAAGAGTGAGGATCTGTGTCTATCAGAGAAATAACACCAACATAAACAATTCTTTTTTATTTAAAAGTATCTGTCTTAAAAATGTTTTAGACTAGAGTATCTCTAAGGGCACTCAGGCTCTAACGTTATGTGATTATATCAACAGCAGTGGGATCAGGGCTGCTCACACACACAAGTGGTACGGAACACATCAGAAAAGAAAAGATTAGCTTCTGTCCAAAGCTCTACCTTCACCCACCTCTTCCTTTTTTTCTCTATCTTACTCCTTTGAGACTATCAGCCCCTAGATCTCTCCTGCTTATCTCTAAATCTGTAATATCTTATAGATTACTCTTCTTTTCCTGATGTCTAAAAATTTTATCTGAAGAACAAAGATGCTAAATTTCCTGTACTTATAATACAGAGAATCACCCACAGGGGATAACATTGTTTATAATGTTTACTGAGTGGTTCCAGTTTAGAAAAAGATGCCATATCATCCATGTCCCCCCATTATCCCTCGATTCACATAAGAACAGTATTCAGAAAGATGTCAAATAATTTCGTGTGCAGATTCCTAGGGAAAGTTTCTTCCCCCCTATTATGCCTCCTTTTAGAGAGAAAATAACAGACCTGTTCACCTGTTCTTCTTCAGTAACAGCAGAATCACTTGTAATATATGGTAATAAATCAGGGACAATTTTCAGTGTCCTACTCTGAAAGTTACTGCACATCTGGGTCTTCAGAGTGCCTGAAGCTTCTGAGGCATAGAGAAATGAAGGAGTTGAGAGAGGGTACAGCATCAGGGAAAAGCAAATGGCTCTTTAATATGGCTTAAATATGCGTCTTCCCCATAGTGAATTGTACACTAGTGAAAGCAGCTAAACTTGAACCACCTTCCTTTAATTTTCCAAGCAAACTACCTATGGAATGAAAGAGACAAAAAGCGGTTCAGAGCTCTGTATTCTCTGTCCACTCTCCAGATGCAAGTTTTACTCTTTTCTACTCTGGAAGATGTGACTGTGTTCCTCTATGTAAGCACAGTTCCTGTTAAGGATCCTCTCTCCAATAACTAAACCCAGACCCCACCAGACAAATCCACCAGAACAACTTCAGCTCTTACTGAAATGCAATAACTCTGTTTCTTCACTTTGCCCTTTAGGACTCTGAGTTGTAGCGTTTTCTGGATATCACTACTCACTGGGTATGTCATCATCCATTGTTGTTTCACTGAATTCAACACACAGCTATGTAAATAATGTATTCATTAAATATGTTCACAACTCTCTTTGAGTCCATCTGCTCTATTTTGGGAATCTGACTGACACATAGTTTTGGTGTCATGGTTCAAATTTATCTTTAGTGCATGGACCAGGAAAAACAGTAAAAAGATGAAATGAAACTGGATCTTCAGGGTCATTAAATTAGAACCATCGGGTCCTCAAAATAACTGATGAGTACCCTCGCATTATGCAGTATGTCCAATCAGTTCTTTCCTGATAGAGAAAGAAATGTGCCAAGTATTTAGACCTTTGTTTCACTCTCCCTTCTTGCCCAACAGCAGAGAAGATGCATGCGAAAGTGAATAGGTGAAGGAAATAAAGAGATCATTCCACCCAACTTCCGTCCCATCCTAAGAATGCAAGCTGCTAACTCCACTGATAGTTGTAGCCTGTAAAACAGGGAGGAAAGGGGAAGTGATTTAAATGAAACTTACAAATGAACAGAGCTAGATTTTGAAACAGAAATGACATAGTTTGGATAAACTGAAGTGACTAGCATGGAGTCTATCAAAATATTATAAAAAGATCAATGGAGATATGTTTATATAGGAGAATTGTCAAGCAGTTAGCAGAAGCATAAAATGGTTTCTCATTTAAATCTGTGATGAGTTGAGACTCTTCAATAAATCAACGTTACTAAGTATGATATGCTATGGCCAGCGTGGTATAGGCTTACTCCTGCAGTAATACATATATAACTGTTACATTTAAGCAGTCTAGTTTATGAGATAGAATCATAAGAAATGTATTATGGTTTTCTTCTATCAATTTGCATATAGTCGTGGGCACTAGGCTTTCCTCATACCCTGTATAAAAACTAGATGCTTAGGTAATACAGTTTCACTGGTCACTTTAAAATACAGACTACCATATCAACTCAGTAAATAAAATGTCTTTTCATAATAATCCAAAGTTAAAACTTGAATTAGAATTCAGACTTGTTCATTGCCCCAGCTGAAATTTAATGCTAAAGAGAAGATTGAATCTGGCATGGGGTCAAGTGCTCACCTCCTTACTTTTCTCACCTAATATTACTTCCATTTTTGCCAACTATGGCTATAATCTCCTAAAGTGCTCTCTGAATTTTGTAGGTATTTAAGCTAGCATACTCCCTCTCTCATGTTTGTGTGTCTGTTTGTTGTTTTTGCACATTCTTCAGAAAAATATTCAGAAAAATGATCAAATGCATATTTATATAGAATGGTTGTTTAAAGCTCCTTTTTCCTGAATTTCAAGTGAAGGGGAGGATCAGTTCACTCTAAATCTCCAACTTTCAACCATTTTATACTTGTAATCTCAAAATGGATAAGAGGCTTGAAAGGCATAAAGTTGTTTGAATCTCATTCAATTGTCTTTTAGTCTCAGTTTAATCTGTTTTCATGGTGTGACAACATAAGAAATTGCCTTAGATAGTTGAAGGTAAATATGCTCTCCACCTCTCTTTCATCTAATTGTCTTAGAGAGAGTCTATGGTTTCTTAGCTCCTTTACATTGGTAAATTTCTCATCCTGCATGGGCTTCACTAAATACAGAATCAATTGCACATCTGTGGGGAGCTAGAGAGGCACTGTGAGCTGTATATACTTTCTGCCTTGTTATTTTTCTCATGTAACTTTTGTACTTCATCTTTGTACAATCTTACACCTAGGAAGTAAGGACGAGTTTGCAAACTCAGATTAGCCTTTTATAGCTTATCCAGCATACTACAAATGAATCTAGTCCACAGAATGTTAACACAGTGGGTTGAGTTCCAGGTTCCTTGATTATCATCAATTTTCTGCAGGAGAGGTAGGTGTCCTTATGAATAATAAAAACCACACAGATTACCTCTGGGAGAAAGGCTAATTTATCTAAGTAACCAGTTGTATCTCATTTTCAATGAAATTGTTTGGCCACTTGATAGAGTATAAACAAGTTTGTAAACACATTTTTCAAGTGAAATGACCTGTGGTAGAGTGGTCCTGTCTATAGAGTGAGGATTTTTATGTACATTGATGGCAAGAATGGTCAGGGAGTGTCCAGGTCAGAAGGAGATTTAAGGAATTAAATTAAAAACACAAGGAAAAACATGTAGGTTCTGTTTGATCTCTTTCTCTGAACTTCCATGCATTTTATACTTACCATTAAATACTTGTCTCAATTTGTATACTCTACATAAAATTCAAAAAGTATATATTTTTTTCTCTTCCGATATGTTTGTGCTTATGCTAAATATCTTTGCTGTCTGAGGTACAGAATAGGTTATGAATTCTTTGCGAGAATGCACTAGATTTTTTTTTTTTAATCTTTGAAGGCTTGGTTCCCATCACAATATCTGAATGCTGGTGTGAACTCAGTATAAGTTTTTTTTAAGTGGAAAGAAATTTGAATTGAATCTGTTCATGTTAAGAGTGTTGCTAGTTTTAGAGGCCATAAGATTTCATAATAATTACAGAGTAGATTACTTATGTTAAGATAATTGTGTGCTAGAAAGAAAGTCAACTCATATGGCTCTCACCTCCTTTCATGATCAAGGCTCTTTTGAAGTGGAGCCTGTGAAGGAACCATCTCTTGTCTCCCCTCCTACTTTCACTTTCAGCAGAGATGAAAGGTAATGAAAACAGCCACAACAAATCTTTAGGTGCTAGGAAAAAAGGCGGCAGGATTGTAGCCAGCAGGGCAGTGCCTTCTTTATATTTACCAATGAGTTTACTGTAAGGATGCTTTGAAGATGAAAACAATTAGACAAAAGGAAAAGTAGCAGATGGTGATAGTCATAGTTTAGAAATAAATCAGTGCATTCAAAGGGAAGCAGAAGTACCTGATCAACAGAAATTACGGTACCAAAGAAAATTAAAGCGATGATTTTCTCAGTTATAATTTGATATTTATTATTATTTTGTAATGCTGGAACTGGGAGGTAAGGTGAAATTGACAACTATGTCCTTACCTTAAAACTCTTATTTTTGACAATTTGTTTAGGATTTGGGGTGATTACAAAAAAAAAAAAAAAAAAAAAAAACAGAGACTTGCCCATGAAAGCAATGTCTGCTGAGCGTGTGGCTGGACAAACATATGAGCTAAAGCAAATCATCTCTTCTCGCCTTCTTATTTGCCTTGTTGTAAAATGGAAAGAATTGTATCTAATGATCTGGAACCTTCTTTTGGCAGCCAAATTCAATTCATTTGTTCCCTCCCCTAGTATGCACCAGTACTTTCATCCAGTTTAGAGTATACCTGTTCTGAAGAAAACAGTGAATTCATACCAACTGAAATATAATTATTTTTCTTTCCATTCAAAATAGGAGTCCACAAAGCATAATACTTAATATGAAGCGAAGAAATCACTGATGGTATACTTCCTGAGATTATATCAAAGCAGTCTTTTTTGTGGAAAAGTCTTTCCTTATATCCTTCAAACTGCACAATATAGACAGGTATCAGCTCCAGCTGGGTAAACGCCTTTTAAAAACGCTGTTAGGAATCTAATGGGATCCAAATGTAGTTTGGTTTCATAAAGAAAGAGATGAGTTTCCTTGCAGTAAAACTCTCAAGCAATCTTCTTACTGAAGATATTGAAGTTTAAGTAGCAATACAGGAATATTGGTAACATTAAAAATAAACCTAAATATTTTCAGCAATGACGATCGAAGAAAACAGATATCAGTAAGAAATGGAGCCATCACCAAATTTTCAAACTAAGCATCTTGGTTTTATCCAGTCTATTGAAGTTCAAAATTTTGTAGGCTTTATTATCTGTTTGTATTTTGGTCTGTTTTAGTTTTTCAGTGCTAGGCTAAGTGACAGTCACATAGGATAAAGAAGTTTGCAAAATAAAAATTAGATATTTTTGTTTTTTAATTATTTTTGATCTTTTATTTCCAGCTCTTATTTTACGTACAGGGATATATGTACAGGATGTGCAGGTTTGTCATAGATAAATATGTGCCACGGTGGTTTGCTGCACAGATCATTACATCATCTAGGCGTTAATCCCAGAATCCACTAGCTATTAATATTCTCCCTAATTCTCTCCCTCCTCCCAACCCCAACCCTCTGACAAGTCCCGGTGTGTGTGCTTTTCCCACCATGTGCCCATGTATTCTCATAATTTAGCTTTCACCTGTGGGAACAGGCAGTATTTGGCTTTCTGTTCCTGAGTTAGTTTGCAAAGAATTATGGCCTCCAGCTCCAACCATGCCCCTGCAAAGGACATGATTTCAATCCTTTTAGTGCTGCATAATGTTCCATGATGTATGTGTACCACATTTCATCAAGTCTATCATTTTTGAGCATTTAGGTTGATTCTATTTTTTTGCTACTGTGAATAGGGCTGCAATGAGCATTCGAGTGCATGTGTCTATAATAGAACAATTGATATTTATTTGGGTATATACCCAATAATGGCACTGCTGAATCAAATGGTATGCTGCCCCTGGATCTTTGAGGAATTATTACATTGTATTCCACAATGGTTGAACTAGCTAGCACATCTACCAACAGTGTAGAAGTGTTCCTTTATCTCCACAAACTCACCAGCATCTGCTGTTTTCTGCCTTTTCAGTAACAGCCATTCTGACTGCTGTGAGGTGATATCTCATTGTAGTTTTGATTTGCATTTCTCTAATGATTAGTGATGTTGAGCTTTTTTTTTCATATGTTTTTTTCATATGTATGTCTTCTTTGGCGAAGTATCAGTTCATGTCCTTTGCCCACTTTTTAATGGGGTTGTTTTTTCTTATAAATTTGTTTAAGTTCCTTGTAGATGCTGGGTATTAGACCTTTGTCAGATACACAGATTGCAAAAATTTTCTCCATTTTGTAGGTTGTCTGTTTACTCTGTTGATAGTTTCTTTTGCTGTGAAGAAGCTCTTTAGCTTAATTAGATCCCATTTGTCAGTTTTTGCTTTGGTTGCAATTGCTTTTGGCATCTTCATCATGAAATCTTTGCCCATGCCTATGTCCTGAATGGTGTTGCCTAGACTTTTCTCTAGGGTTTTTATATATTTCAGTTTTACATTTAAGTCCTTAATCCATTGTGAGTTAATTTTTGTATATGGTGTAAGGAAGGGGTCCAGTTTCAGTCTTCTGCATATGGCTAGCCAGTTCTCTCAGCACTGTTTATTAAATAGGAAATAATTTCCCCATTGCTACTTTTGTAAGGTTTGTTGGAGATCAGATGGCTGTAAGTGTGCAGGCTTATTTCTGGATTCCCTATTCTGCTCCATTGGTCTATGTTTCTGTTCTTGTACCAGTACCATGTTATTTTGGTTACTGCAGTCTTATGGTATTCTTTAAAGCCAGACAGTGTAATGCCTCCAGATTTTTCTTCTTGCTTAGGATTGCCTTGGCTATTTGGGCTCTTTTCTGGTTTCATGTAAAATATTAAATGGCTTATGGTTATTTTTAATTTTGTGAAGAATATCAATGGTAGTTTAATGGGAATAGCATTGAATCTATAAATTACTTTGGGCAGTATGGCCATTTGATAATATTATTTATATTCATGAGCATGGAATGTTTTTCCCTTTGTGTCATCTCTGAATTTTTTTTTTTTTTTTTTTTTGAGCAATGGTTTGTAGTTCTTGAAGAGGTCCTTTACTTCCCTTATTAGCTGTATTCCTTGGTAGACTTCCCTTATTATCTGTATTCCTTGGTAGTTTATTCTTTTTCTGGCAATTGTGAATGGGAGTCCATTCATGATTGGGCTCTCTGCTTGCCTGCTGCTGGTTTATAGGAATGCTAGCGATTTTTGCTCATTGATTTTGTATCCTGAGGCTTTGCTGAAGTTGCTTATCAGCTTAAAAAGCTTCTGGGTTGAGCCAATGGGATTTTCTAAATATATTATCATGTCATCTGCAAACAAAGATAATTCTACTTTCTCTCTTCCTATTTGAATACCCTTTATTTATTTCTCTTGCCTTATTTCCCAGGTCAGAACATTCAATACCATGTTGAAATAAGACAGGGTAACCTTGTCTTGTGCTGATTATCAAGGAAAATGTATCCAGCTTTTGCCCATTCAGTATGATACTGGCTGTTGGTTTTTCATATATGGCTTTTATTATTTTGTGGTATGTTCTTTCAGTACCTAGTTAATTGAGAGATTTTAACATGAAGGAATGTTGAATTTTGTTGAAGGTCTTTTCTGCATCTATTGAGATAACCTTGTGTGGTTTCTGTTTTCAGTTCTGTTTATGTGATAAATTACATTTACTGATTTGTGTTTGTTGAAACAACCTTACATCCTAGGGATGAAGCTTTGTTAATTGTGGTAGATAAGCTTTTTGATGCCAGTATTTTGTTGAGGATTTCCGCATCAATGTTTATCAAGGATATTGACCTGAAGGTTTTTTTGTGTTGTTTCTCTGCTAGGCTTTGGTATCATAATGACGCCAGCCTTTAGGGAGGAGTCTCTCCTTTTCAGTTTTTTGTAATAGGTTCAGTAGAAATGGTACCAGCTGTACTTTGTACCTCTGGCAGAATTTATCTGTGAATCTGTCTGGTCCTGGCTTTTTTTTTTTTGTTTTTTTTTTTGGTTAGTGAGCTACTTATTACTGCCTCAATTTCAGAACTTGTTATTGGTCTCTTCAGGGATACAATTTCTTCTTGGCTCAGTCTTTAGAGGGTATACATGTCTAGGAATTTATCTATTTCTTCTGGTTTATGTGTACAGAGGTGTTTTTAATATTCTTTGTGGTTGTATTCCTGTGGAGTCAATGGTAATATCCCTCTTATCATTTCTGATTGTGTTTATTTGAATCTTCTCTCCTTTCTTATTAGTCTAGCAGTCTGTCTATTTTATATTTTTTCAAATAATAAAAGCAGCCTCTGGATTTATTGATCCTTTGAAGAGTTTTTCATGCCTCCATCTCCGTCAGTTCAGCTCTCCTCTTGGTTACATTTTGTCTTCTGCTAGCTTTGGCATTTGTTTGCTCTTGGTTCTCTAGTTATTTTAGTTGTGATATTGGGTTGTTAACTTGAGATCTTTCTAGCTTTTTGGTGCAAGTGTTTTGTACTATAAATTTCCCTTCTAACACTGCTTTAGCTGTGTCAGAGAGATTCTGGTACATTTTTCTTTGCTTTCATTGGTTTCAAATAACATTGATTTTTGCCTTAATTTCATTACTTAGCCAAAGGTCTTTCAGGAGCAGGCTGTTCAATTTCCATGTAGTTGTGTGGTTTTAAATGAATTTTTTAATCTTGATTTCTAATTGTTTGCACTGTCATTCAAGAGACTGTTACGATTTCAGTTATTTTATATTTGCTGAGGAGTGTTTTACTTCTGGTTATGTGATCAATTTTAGATTAAGTGCTATGTAGCAATGCGAAGAATGTATATTCTGGTGTTTTGGGTGGAGATTTCTGAAGATATTTATCAGGTCCACTTGATCCAAAGCTGAGTTCAAGCCCTGAATATTTTTGTTAATATTTTTCTTGATGATCTAATATTTTCAGTGGAGTGTTAAAGTCGCCCACTATTACTGTGTGGGAGTCTAAGTCTGTTTGAAGGTCTCTAAGAATTTGCCTTATGAATTAGGATGTTCCTGTATTGGGTGCATATATATTTTGGATAGTTAGCTCTTCCTGTGGATTTGAACCGTTTATCGTTATGTAATGCCTTCTTTTTTAGTTTAATCTTTATTGGTTTAAAGTCTGTTTTGTCAGAAACTAGGATTGCAAACCTTGCTTTTTTATGTTTTCCATTTGCTTGGTAAATTTTTGCCCATTCCTTTATTTTGAGCCTGTATGTGTCATTGCATGTGAGATGAGTCTCTTGAAGGTGGCATACCAAAGAATGTTAGTTCTTTATCCAGCTTGCCACTCTGTTTCTTTTAATTGGGGCATTAATCCCATTTACATTTAAGGTTAGTATTGTTATGTGTGGGTTTCGTCCTGTCATCACAATGCTATCTAGTTATTTTGTAGATTTGTTTATGTAGTTGTTTCATAGCATCATTGGTCCGTGTATTTCAGTGTGTTTTTGTAGTGGCTGGTAAATGGAGCCCACAAACCGAGACCACTTGGCTTCTTGGATTCGGCCCCTTTTGTAGGCATAGGTAGAAACCTCTCACCTTGTCTGAGTTGCAGTTACCTTTGTCAGGGATCCCAGGGCTAGAGTATGTAAAGCTCCCAGGACTCTGTGTGTTCCTGAGCAACAGCTCTGCTGAGACTCCACACAGCTCTGTGTGTCAAACCCAAGGCCCTGGTGGAGTGGGGACAGATGGGGAGCTTCCTGATCCATGGGTTGAAAAGATGTATGAGAAATTCATGGTTACCCAGAGTCACACATTTACTCAGAATTTCTCTTGGCTGAAAGTGGGGGTTCCTTTGGCTCCATGTCACTCCCAAATGGGCCGTCACCTTGCCCTTTTCTTCATTCCCTGTGGGTTGAGCTGTTTTCTCAATCAGTCCCCATGTGAGCACCTAGATATGTCAATTGAAGGTGCTGTATTTACTCAACCCTTTTCTTCCCATTTATAAGTGACATAAATCACGGCTCTGTCTAATCAGCCATCTTGATCCCTTTCCCAAAATTAGAGATTTTTAAAAGAAAACATAGGATTTAAAGAATATACTGAAATCTATTGAAAAAGGTGAGTCAAAGTCAAAGATAAGAAGAAGGATACTCAAATTGAACCATGACCTGTGTGTGTGTGTGTGTGTGTGTGTGTGTGTGTGTGTGTGTACGTATACATGGTAAGGGGAGAAATTTCAAGGGCAACTTATCACACTACAAAAAGCTAGAAAGTGATCTGATTCTGTTAGCTAAATTTCAATCCCATTACCTTTAGTAAAAAAAAGGTGCCACCCCCAGGCGTACTAGTGTTACTAAATTTTACACTATCCTGAGGGTTACCTACATGCCATTGCACAGAAATATCTGACACTTATAAGTGTTAATTTACTCATCAAGAGATTATGCTCAGTGAGATATGCTTAAAGGGTATCTTTGTCCATATGGGCTGCTACAACAAAATATCGTAGGTGCAGGCAGATTTGTTTCTGGTGAGGGACCATTCTTCATTGACAGTACCATCTCACTGCATCCTCACATGGTAAAAAAAGGTCAAGGCCAGTCTCTGGGACCTGTCTTATAAGGGCATTAATCTCATTCATGAGAGCTCTTCCCTGATGTCCTACTCCCAGTCTCTACCTCTTCATACTGTCTCACTGGGGATTAGGTTTCGATATATGAATTAGGGAGTGAATACAAATATTCAAACCATATCACAGGGGAAAGGCTAGGGATGAGTTTTTGAAGAAAAAAAGTTTAAAATGAGAATACTGTAATTCTTTATAGCATAAATTACATATTATATTCAATCCTCAACAGTTTTGAGCAAATGAGATACCAACTGTGTTTTATGATACTTACTCTTATATGGTGATAAACATGGAATTGACACTCACCCAGAAGCATTAGTGATACTTCTCTTTTTCTTCATAGCAATTGCCATCCTGTACCATTCTTTTGGTTATAAGTAAAAATTGAACACAAGGAAATTCTGGGTATCCAGGAGGACAAAAATTCCACTGAGAGGGTAAACATCCTTTGAGAAGAATATTTACATAATATTTTGAAGTCCTTCACAAATCAGATACCTCAAGAAGGAAATCATGATTTACCTCAGTTGTGCCTCTTTTGAGGTGTTTAATTAAGGATCCTGTAGAGTCTCTTATAATTCTCCATGTATTACACATTGTGTAAGCCTAAGACTAAGAGTATGAAACAATGGTTAAGTTAAACTACCAGGATTTAAAACCACAATTGCTCTGTTTATAAGACTATCAACTTCAATGAATTCCTTAAGTACTTTAAGTCTCAGTTTCTCATCTGTAAGGTGAGATAATACTATATCCTTCATGGGACATCATAAATGCTTAGCAAATGTTTATTGCTGTTACTTTTTTATATTCTGTACACAGATCTACTTAGCACAAAAAGAAGTCAACAGTGGCTGGATGTAGGCAGGTGCTCACATCTGCAATCCCAGTGCTTTGGGAGGCTAAGGCAGGAGGATCAGTTAAGGCCAGGAGTTCAAAACCACCATGGGCAACATAGCAAGATCCTATCTCTATAATAAATTTTAAAACTAGCCAGGTATCTTGATGTGCATCTGTAGCCACAATTACTCAGAGGGCTGCCAGAGGATTGCCTGAGCCCAGGTGTTCAAGGCTGAAGTAAGCTATGATCATGCATCTGTACTTCAGCCTGGGCAACAAAAGACCTTGTCTTTAAACAAAAAGGAAAAAAATGTTGGCAAAGTATATTGTACTGTGACAGTCCCATCATGCAAAACTGAAAACATGTTTTCCATTCATCATCAACAAGATCATTATTTGAATTGATGTTCTAAACCAGCCCTGCATGATAGAAATATGACCCACATATATAGAAAAAAAATTTCAAGCAATTACATTAAAAAAAAATTTAAACTGAGGCCAGTTTAAACTATCAACTTCAATGAATCCCTTAAGTACTTTAAGTCTCATGTAGTGGCTCATGCCTATAATTTCAACACTTTGAAAGGCTGAGGCAGGGGTATTGCTTGAGCTCAGGAATTCGAGACCAGTCTGGGCAACATGGCGAGACTCCATCTCTACTAAAATTACCCAGATGTAGTGGCATGCATCTTTAGTTCCAGCTATTTGGGAGGCTGGGGTGGGAGGATGGCTTGAGCCCAGGAGGTGGAGGTTGCAGTGAACCAAGATTGTGCCACTGCACTCCAGCCTGGGTAAAAGAGCCAGAACTTGTCTCAAAACAAACAAATGAACAAACAAATAAAACCATTTAAACTATAATGGATGTACATACCGCTACCCAAATATTTTATATGTTATTGGTACTGAGTCTTCAAAATTCAGGGCATATTTTACTTATATAGCTCATCTCATAGTGGTCTAACCATTTGTCAAGTGGCCAATAGCCACGTGTGATTAGTGGCTACTTTATTAGACCATGTAGTCCTAGGATACAAATTACAAATTAGTGGGATATATAATGCAATTCCTCCTCTTATGCCCATGGAAGACTTGTCACTCATTTTCTCCTGACATCAGTCACCTTCTCAATTCAGCACCCAGACTATTACTACCTATTACTGAGAGTTAGCATATAAGAAAAATCTGTATATAAATGTCAATATGTAGCCTGTCACAGAAAAGTTTTCTTTGTTCACAAAGTTTTTCTCTACCCAGGGCAATTGTGAGTCATTAACCCTATGAACTGATTATACTACTAGTTTTAGCAGAGAAAGTAGATAAGGCTAAATACTTGGCATATAGAACCTGTCTCTGAGAAATAATCTGCTATCATGTGTTGGGAAAACATGCTTGTAAACATTTGTTAAATTACCTTACTACTTGAGGCTAAATATAAGATAAATGTTTTTTAGACAATTGTATAAAAACTTCTAGAATAACAAAAGCTCCAATTAGTAACTTTCTAAAAAAAAGATTTCCTTTTTTCATCTTTTTTCCCTGTCCCTTCAGTCTTTTTTTATTTATACCTTTCTTCTCTGTCTTCCTTGTTTTTTAATCTTTGTTTTTCTCTTTTTTAGAATGGCCAGTGACTAATTAGAATGGCTATTTTCACTCCGTGTGGATTTTTGTTTTTTGATTTTGTTTTTAATTTTTGTCTCTCTCTCAATCTCTCTTTCTCACTATTTCTCCCAGCAATGTGTCAGTTTCTCACACACACAATATATTAGGAAATGATTTCTCCATTGTACGCCTGGTTCCTGTGAATCAAAAGTAAATTTTTACTAGTAAGTAGAATCTGATCATATTTGAAGGTGCATTTTAATGACATTATTCAGGAATACCAAAGAAGATAGAGTCTACCAAAAAAACTTATCCCAGGAATAAGTTAATTTATTTCTAAAGAGTGGTAAACTTATAGAAGCGGTGAAGAGATCACCCAGTTGCTGAACTGATCTTACTTTTTGCACACTTGTTTGATATTGACCTTTTAATGTAGAAAGAGTACATATTCCTGTACTTCTCTATGCTTTAGCAACGTCTTGCAGGCTTTTTAACTGGGTAAGGCATGGTCCTCAAGGAGAAACGCTTTTACTGAAACCACCGAGCAACTCATTAGCTGAGAAACTTGTAGGTGGGTGTGCTCCAGGACACTAACAGATGATTTAATTGGTTACAAAATTCCAGAAGGCGGTGTGCAGATTGACAGCATTTTTGTCCAAAATCCAGGGTAACTCCAGCTGCATGTAGGGAAGAAAACTGCTACCTGAATAGAATATATAATTTTGGGAGAGTGGTCAGACTTCTATAGCTCCAATTGATTCTTCATTGATGCATTTCTGTGATTTAAGGCTTATCCCTTGTTTACATGCAACTTTCCCTGAGAACTTTAACAAGTTAAACATGAATGACTATTTAGGTCCTTTCTAATTAGCTACAGTGGCAGAAGGTTCTCCATTGACCCCAGACTTGGATCCTTTACTATTAGCATACTAACCATAAAGGATATGGGAACATAACTAGAGATAAACAGCCGAATGTAATAATGCTAAAATAGAATGCTAGATTTATTTTTAACCACTAATTCAGGGCAGTTTTCTGTGTTGTTTATGCATCTGTGGTGATGACAATTTAGTACCCTAAGCCAATGTTTTTTCATTTATGACTGTAATTAGGAGGTGGGATGGAGGGTGACTGTACTGGCAGACAGAAAATAGTACTCCTGTTCCATGTTGAAGCCACTTCACAGAACACTTAAATACAAATTGAGCAATGCACTTTGTTCATACAGATATGTTTTAATGTTTCATAAATGATTCATGTATTTTACCTTGTCCTAACCTATACAGAGATTATTCAAGTGGTTTCCAATACTGACACCCTCAATTCAAGCTCCTGGAACCAAGCCATTGCTGAATTATTATTTATTCCTTTATAATTTATTATTCTTAAGTGTCTTCTAATGAGTTTCATTGATTTGTTCATTGTGCTTCTCACAAGGCAGGTTGGCCACCTGTCTAAGTATGTTGACATTCGTATTAATTTTGAATAGCCTTCAATATCTTTCTTCATTTGGGAAGGGCTGATGAGCCTATTCTTAATAACAGAAAAAGATATTTTTTTCTATTTTTATCTAGTGGTTTTGACATATATACACACATATACAATGCGTAAAGACAGGAGGCTGCAATTGGAGTAGAGGCTATCTCAGGAAGTACCCAAGTGGGTCACAATAACAATTATTGACACTTCCTTAATTCTTCCTAGGTTCTAGATGTTATTACAAATTTAAGTATAAACTAGTTTACTACTTCAAATAACCCTGAGAAGTGAATGCTATTATTATTTTCATTTTATATATGAGGAAAATAAGGCATAGAAAGGTTAATCGCAAGATCACACTTTGTTTTTTAGTCATTAGCTGAAGGGTTTAAGAAACACAAAATCAGAATGTAATTGAAGAACAAAGACTACTTTCCCTACCCGTCTGACTCATCTCTAAGCGAAAGACTGGGAGGCAAACCTGGCAGAACTTGATTACAACTTTCATGTGTACAAAGGGACTATGTGGAGCTCTTGACTGGCTGAGGCTGTTGGAGTTGGCATCAGAAAAGGGATAAGTACAGACTGGCCTAAGGAGATGTATGTACCTAAGAGACTGGCTGAGATGATTTAGCTATCACTAATAGCGATAAGTTTACGAATTCTGGAAGTGAAAGGCAAGAACAATGTTGAGCTGAAGCACAATCTACAAGCAAAGAACTGTGGCAAAATATTCAGTCATTTCTGAAGAGTTTATCAAGAACCAAGGGTGCTACATATATAATCAAAAGACAATCCCTGCTCTGATGATTCTCACACAAATAAAGTAACATAAATCCTGAAAATACACCATGTATACTTAGAAGAAACGTATTTTAAAAACACCTCAACTTACTCTAAATCAGCACATGAGCTCAGGTTTTATCTATTGCCTTAAATTCATCTCAAATCGCTAAAATCGAACAATAATATTTGCCATCTAAAACTCCCACCCCCAGATCGCCTCATTATTGGTTTATTCATTGGACTCCAGGAATATGGCAGGCACCAAAAAGTCAGTCATCACTTATAAATCTTTTAAGACTCTGTAAAGTGTTTTCAAGTGGATTTTCTCATCATTGCCATCACAACAGTTCAAACAGCTATTATTTTTCTGCCTTTGTAGTAAAAGAGATGACAATTAGGAAGAGAAATAAACCTTATGCTTTCTGTCGGCAGGCCTTTCCTAAACTCTTACCCTACACAGCAAACTTGGTAAGTGTGAGGCATTATTCCAAGAACACTGAAACCCCCCATTTCAATAGTTGCTTTAATGTATAATAGCTGACCACACAATAGATGGTGAGATCAGGAGGTATAAAGAGTTGGTTCCAGCGTGTACTCTTAATTTCCTTCTTATTAGACAATTTTGTGCCCCAAGAGCACATGTAAAGTTAGGCTTCTGATCTATATTTAAGTGCTCTCTTGGGGTATCAAATGCATTGAAAACGTCAAATTCATTAAAAGCTTGTAAATTCCTTGCAAGTTCCAAATCACTGAGGAAGGCATCAGCCAAAACTAACTTTTCCAATCGCCAAAAGGCAATCTACTATTTTTTCATTTTTATATTGAGTCTTGAATTTGCCATGTCAATTTTGAAAATGAACTTGAGATCTACATAATCTATTTGTAAACTTGGTAAGATCTTACTATCAAAAAAATGATCGCAACTACTAGCTGCATCTTTAAAATCCCAATTTATAACAACACTAAATTTTACAATTTCTTCAACACACTGACAGCCATTTAGGTAGGTATTATTGATTATTACCTTGTATACTTGTATAGGGAACCATAATGGTCATTTGGTTATCAAAGCTTACTGGGGAGTATTGTTTTAATAATGTCTGCATCTAATGAGGAAGCCCAGAGTTATCCAGTGTTGTTTTACTGTTGTCATCAATCACAGCATGTTAATGAGTTGAATTAGAGTCTAGATATACTGAATTTGATTTAAATACTCCTGACACTATATTCCATAGCACTGTTACTAAATGTTCTTATGAATGTAAATTTACTTTGCAGCTTATATATTTTTACTCATCCTGTACACACTTTTCAGAGTTGTTATAAAAAAGAGGCCAGTTACCAACATCTTGTGTTAGACATCATTTGGTTTCACTCGTTTTAACATAGGAAAATGAAGAGCATTTTACTTTTCAGCATTGATCATGCATGGTGTTATTGTGACTGACTTAACCCATTTATACAGGAGGCTGCAAATTTTGGGGGGAAAAATTAGACTTTGGTGACGACTTTGAGCTGTAGGATACAAATAAGTCTTATAAGCTTAGTGTTCCAATAATAGAATACTAGCATAAATGGGTTAATTTACCTGGTTCAAGTATCCAACTCAACTCTGACTTCCAGGCCAAATCATCAGCCCAAAAGAAACTTTTTGAAACTGTAGTAATCCTAGAAACTGATAGCATTGGTCTAAGAATTAGCTCTGAGTGCTGCTAAGACCAGCATTGTGCACCTTAGGCCCCAGTCTATCAGGCTCCTACACATACTGTTTAATTGGATTTCTTACACCTTGACTGCTGTCCTTTCCTAACCCTGGGGCTGCTCATTATACCAAGGAAACAGTTGTTTATGAAATGTTATTTCAAGCCTTCTGCAAAGCCGTCTACTTTACCCTAGACTTTTTCTAGAAAATTATGCAACCTTTATCTGATGGCTAAACCCTGCAAGTCCCATAATAAGAACAAACCACACATTACATAATAAGTAATAAAACATAAATTAATGAAAGGTCCAACATGTTAGAAGAACTTAATTGTAAAGCATTCTAAATGGTAGTGTGATTTGAGTCATTAAGCCCATCTGGATCTCAGTTTCCATTTCTGTAAAATACAGGAGTTGGGGCACATAATATATACTCTTTCTCTGTATTACATTCTGTGATAACATAATTTTAAAACACAGAAACTTGGGGCAAAGAAAATATAGTCAGTATTTTCACAGAGGGGTATATAAATATCTTGAAACCACTTTTTATTGTGGATATATATATGGTTTTATATATATATTTTAACAATGTTAAATGTTTAATTCAGTGGCATTAATTATAGTCACAGTGTTGTACAATCATCACTTTTATCTATTTCCAAAACGTTTTTATTACTCCAACAGAAACTTTGTAACCATCAAACAATAATTCCTTATTTCTCCTATCACTCAGTCCTTTGTGACCTCACATCTACCTTCTCTCTCTATGATTTGCTTATTCTAGATCTTTCATATAAGTGGGATCATATAATTTTGTTCTCCTGTGTCTGAGTTATTTTACTTAGCATAATGTTATCAACAATCATCCATGTTATAATATGTATAAGAACTTTATTACTTTTACAGCTGAAAAATATTTTGTGGTATGCATATACTGCATTTTGCTTATTCATTCAGCTGTCTATGGACACCTGGTTTGTTTCCAAATTTTGGCCATTGTCAATAATGCAACAATGAACATTGGTATAAATTATCTGTTTAAGTCTCTTTCAGTTTTTTTTCACTTCTCTTTGATGCATAGATCTAAAAGTATAAATGCTACGTCATGTAATTCTATGTTAGTCTTTATTAAAAACCATCAAACTGTATTTCAGAGCTACCTTGTCATTTTCCATTCCTACCAGCAATGCATGAAAGTTTCAATTTTTCCATAGCCTCATCAAACTTGTAGTGTCCATTAAAATATATATATTTATACACATATAAATACACACACATATGTGTGTGTGTATATATATATATATATACACACATATATACACATATATGTAGAGAGAGTTGGTCTAAGAATTAGCTCTGAGTGACATATAATATACATAACATATATATTTTTAAATGGATATTATACGTAACATTCATTCTAGTTAGCGTAAAGTAATATCTTATTGTGCTTGTGATTTTCATTTCCCTAGTGACTTTGGAGCTTTTTTCTATGTGCTTACTGGCTGCTTGTATATCTTCTTTTAAAAGATATTTATTCATGTATTTTGCTTATTTTTTACTTGGGTTATTTGTGTTTTGTTGTTGTTGTTGAGTTGTAGGAGATGCCCCTCAAAATGGACATGTTAAAACCCTAAACCTCGATGTAACTGCATTTGTAGACAGAGCACTTAAAGAGATAATTAAGGTTAAATAAGATGGTAAGGGTAGGATTATAATCCAATATGACTAGTCTCCTTATAAGCAGAGGAAGAGAGACCAGGAATGCACATGCACAGAGGAAAGGCTATGTGAAGACAGAGTCAGAAGGTGGCCATCTACAAGCCAAAGAAAGAGTCCTCAGGAAAAAACAAACTTATGGGGGAAGCTTTCAGTCTTGTTTCAATTATGTTAGGGAGCTTCTCTTCTGTTTTCTAAGTATTTTTGTTATAAAATGGTGTTTGATTTTCTCAAATGGCTTTTCTATGTCAATTAAGATAATAATGTTGTTTCTTCTATTTGTTCTATTAAGGTAGCAAACTACATTGATTGATTTTATGATGAAGTGCCTTTGCATTCCTAGGATACATCCCACTTGTCTATGGTTTATAACAATTTTAATATGCTTCTCTATTTGGTTCTGTATTATATTGTTAAGAATGATTGATTCTGGCTGGGCACGGTGGCTCAAGCCTGTAATCCCAGCACTTTGGGAGGCCAAGGGGGGTGGATCATGAGGTCAAGAGATCGAGACCATCCTGGTCAACATGGTGAAACCCCGTCTCTACTAAAAATACAAAAAATTAGCTGGGCATGGTGGCGTGTGCCTGTAATCCCAGCTACTCAGGAGGCTGAGGCAGGAGAATTGCCTGAACCCAGGAGGCGGAGGTTGCGGTGAGCCGAGATCGCGCCATTGCACTCCAGCCTGGGTAACAAGAGTGAAACTCCGTCTCAAAAAAAAAAAAAAAAATGATTGATTCTATATTCATAAGGAATATTGATGTATAATTTTCTTTTATTGTGATGACACTATCTTTGGATCAGGGTAATTCTAGTTTCATAGGAGAAGTTAAGAAGTATTCCCCCCTCTTATATTTTTTTGGAAGAGTTTAGGAGAATTGGTGTTAATTCTTTAAATGTTGAGCAGAATTCACCAAAGAGCCCATCCTGAATTTTAGTCAGGTGGGGTTGATTACTGAATCAATCTCTTCTTTCAGGTCTGTTGAAATTTTCTATTTCTTCTTGAGTCAGTTTTGGTAATTTATTTGTTTCTAGAAATTTGTCCACTTCACCTACAAAATCTAAATTGCCCCAAAATAATTATTTATATTATTTTATAATTCTTATTTTTCTCTATGGTAAGTATTAATATCCCCACTCTCATTTCTAATTTTATTTATCCGTCTTTTCTCTCCTTTTTTTGCTTCTCACTCGGACTAAAATTTGGTTAATCTTTCCAAGAAACTGCTTTTGATTTAACTTCATTGATTCTCTCTTGTTTTTCTATTCTCTGTTTAGTTTAACTTCACTATCATCATTATTATTTTCTTTCTTCTGCTAGATTGGCATTAAGTTTACTTATAACTTTATAGTTCCTCAAGGTATAAAGTTAGGTTACTGAGGATACCTTTCTTATTTTTTTAATGTAGGTATTAAGAGCTATAAATTTTCCTCTGAGCACTGCTTTTACTGCATACTATTAGTTTTGGTATACTGTACTGCTTTCATTTCCATATATCTCCAAGTATTTTTATTTACTTTTAGACTTTTGTTTTGACATATTGGTTGCTTACAAAGGTGTTGTTTAATCTGCATGTGTCAATGACTTTTCCAGTTTTCCTTTTGTTATTGATTTCTAGCTTCATTCCATTGTGTTTGCAGGATACTTAGTGGGACTTCAATCTGTTCAAGTTGTGGAGATTGGTTTGTGGCGTAACGTAAGATTTATAATGGAAATATTCTATGTTCCTTGGAGAAGAATGTTTATTCAGCCACTGTGTGGAATGTTATATATATTCCTGTTAGATTTAGTTACATATTAGTATCATAAAAATTTTCTGTTTCCTTACTGATTCTCTCCCTATATGTTCTATCCATTATTGAAAGTAGGGTATTGAAGTCTCCAATCAATTTTATAGAACAACTTTTTATCCAGTCAATTCTATCAATGTATTTTTCATATATTTAATGGCTTAGTTTTATATGCATATATTGATTATTTTTATCTTTTTGATGTATTGACCTTTACTGTTTTGTGGTTTCTTGTTATAGTTTTCATGTAAAGTCTGTTTCTGATATTAGCATAGCAACTCTATATTTTGTGTTAGTAGATTTTTGTGTTAATAAATCAACTATATTTTGTGGTTACTACTTTAAGGAAATATCTTTCTTCATCCTTTAATTTTCAAATTTTGTATTTCTTTGGATCTAGAGTCTTTTGTTGACATCACAGAGGTTTTTTTTCATTTTTGTTTTGTGCCTGTATGTTTACATCCATTTGCCAATCTCTGACTTTTGATTAGAGAGTTTAATTTATTCACATAAAAACTAATAACTAATTTAAAAAAAACTAAATAACTTATGAATGCCACTTTGGCATTTGTTTCCTCTATGTTTTACACATTTTTGTCTCATTTCTTTCATTAATGTCTACTTTTAAGTTGATTTTTTATAGTGAATCATTTCTTATTTATTTCACATTTTCCATTCTGTACATTTTTTAGAGATGTTCTTTTAGCTTACTGTGGAGATTATGTTTAACATCCTAAATTATTAACAATCTAGTTCAAGTTGGTATCAAATTAACTTCTTTCGCATAAAAAAACTACTCCTATATTGTTCCATCTCTCTTCTTTATGTTATTTTTTTGTCACAATCTATCTCTTTATATATTATGTGCCAAATAACAGCCTAACAGCTATTTTTAAGTCTATTTTATACATTTTTCTTTTAAATTCTCTAGTGAATAAAAAATTGGGCCAGGAGCTATGGCTCACATCTGTAACCCCACCCCTTTGGGAGGCTGAGGCTGGTGGATCACCTGAGGTCAGGAGTTTAAGACCAGCCTGGCCAAGATGGAGAAACCCCGTCTCTACCAAAAATACAAAAAATTAGCCGGGTATGGTGGGGGGCACCTGTAATCCCAGCTACACAGGAGGCTGAGGCAGGAGAATTGCTTGAACCCAGGAGGCAGAGGTTGCAGTGAGCTGAGATCACACCATTGTACTCCAGCCTGGGCAACAAGAGTGAAAGGCCATCTCAAAAACAAAAACAAAAAAATTCAATTACAAAAAATACAACAATGCAGGCTTTCACATTTGCTCATGTAGCTACTTTTATGGTTATATTTCTATCATTATGTGGCTCCAAGTTACTGCTTAGTATTCTATCATTTCAATTGGAAAGACTCTCTTTAGCATTTCCTGTAGGGCAGGTCTAGTGTCACAAACTTACTCAGCTATTCTTTACCTGGAAAAGCTTAATTGTTTCCTCTACGTCTTATACATTTTTGCCTAATTTTGTTATTAAAGGGAGATTCTGCTGGATATGAAATTCTTGCTTAACATTGTTTTCTTTTCTTTCAGCGTTTTACATATATTATTTGATTACAATCGGGCCATCATGGCTTCTCCTATCAGCTGATAATCAGTGAATATCCCATGTTTGTGATCACTGATGTTTTTGTGCTAATTTCAAGATTCTCTCCTTGTGAAATGTTTATCCCTAAGAATTGTTTGAGTTTATGCTTTTTGGAGTTCATTGTACCTCTTGGATATGTAAATTAATGTATTTTATCATATTTGGGAAACTTAGACTATAATTTTTTTTTCAATTTTTTTCTTCCCTTTCTCTCTCTCCTATAAATAACATCATATATATTCACTCGATGGTAGACTAAGACATATGCTACTATTCATTTTTAAATTCTTTTTCTCTCTGCCCCTTAAACTATGAAGAAAACTTAAAAGTACTCATACTCTAGCACAGAAGTAAGAACTTTCAATAGCTTTTTGTAGTCTATATACTAAATTTGTGTGTGTTTGCAATAAATTTGGGCTCCAACTGTATATAGTAGGCTCCCATATTTTATTGTGTAAGCATATACACCATTGTAATAGTTATGATAATCAAGGTTATAAAAGTTTTTCACAGCTTTTTATTATAAAGATGTGCCATGACTTATTTATTATTTGGTTGCCTTTTTCTCGTCCTGAGTATTGTTCTTATAAGTCTTTGTATATAGTTACATTAATTTTATAAATTATTACCAGTGTAATTAAATGGAAAATATAAAATATCTCTTCAGAAAGTTTTTTTACCAATATATATGTTTCCCTAGCAGTATGAGTATGATTAAAAGCTAATTTTTATATCAGTAATAATTTGCATTTGTAGAGCACTTGGCAATTTGTAAATTATAATCACATATTGATCCTTTTAAATATGCTAAGAGGTAAGCATAAAAATATAATTATCCTAATTTTACAAGTGAGGAAACTAAAAATCAGAGATATAATATTATTTGTACAAATGTAGACTAAGACAGTAATTTTAGTAGTCAAATTAAAGAATTCCAAAACTTAGTTTAACCATTTAGTGGCATATTTTTATGTAATATGAGCATACAAGTTATGGATAAAAATGGAGATGATGCACAAGAATAGGTGGCTATGAAAAGATGACATATTTAGTAACTGATGTCATGGAACTAAAATATGTGAAAAGTGGTTATATTTGAACCAAGTTAGTTACTGGGTTACAAAGTATTGACATTTCCAAATATTCTCTTCTAAAAGAATCAGATACAAAATCATTCTGGTGATTACAAAACGCTTATGAATTTAAGGTTGTTTTTAAATAGATGAAGAAAAGAAACTACTGTCATGACTCACAGAACTCAATTATGTTCCATTTTTTAGATTTACTAAAAATTGTTATGGTGGGGTAAGAGTAGGCCTAATAAACACTTCTGTAGGGTAACAGCCCATTTTAGTGATTGTTAGTTTCTCAATATTCCACTGTATCCTGAGAGCAGACATTATATGATTTCTATTCGTTTTAATTTATTAAGTGTGTTCTGTGGCCCAGAATGTGGTCTATCTTAGCAGATGTTCCATGTGATCTTGAGAAAAATGTGTTTTATGCTGTTGTTGGATAAAATATTCTATGAATGTCAACTATATCCATTTGATCAGCTGAAGGTATTGTTGAGTTCAACTATGTCCTTACTTATTTTCTACCTGCTATATTTGCCTAGTATTTTCCTATTTGAGCATTTTCTATTATTCAATTTCCTATATTTAATTAACATATCTATTATAGTTCATATTTTTTTTCCTTTTTTTAGTGGTTACACTAGAGTTTACAAAATACATGAGCAATCTATCCAAGCCTACTTTCAAATAATACTGTACCATTTTACAGGTAATTTGAGGATTTTACAACAAAAGAATCCTAATTCTTTCCTCCTATTCCTTCTATTATTGTTACCATTTATTCTCTAATATAAAAGCATACATAAGCATATATGTATGCACATATATATACACACATATAAAACACATACATAATCAAATATATTTTGCAAGCAAACTTTATCTGTTAGACCAATTAAGAAGAAGGAAAATAAAAATTTTTTTTTCATCCTTGCTTATTTCTTCAGTATTCTTCATTTCTTCATGTAGAACCAACTTTCTGACCCATATTATTTTTCTTCTCTCTCAAAAACTTTAGATATTTCTTAAAAGCCAGGTTCACTGAAAAATATTTTTTTCTTTATGTTGTTTGAGAAAGTTTATTTCTCTTTCACTTTTGTAGAATAATTTCACAGGATACAAAATTCAAAATTCTATTTTGGTGGTTTTAAAAATGTTTTTCCTTTCAACACTTTATTGTATTCCACTTTCCTTTTGCTTGTCAGGTTTCTGAGAAGTTGGATGTAATTCTTACTTTGCTCCCCTACAGGTAAGGTGTTTTTTTCCTGTGGCTTCTTTTAAGGTTTTTCTTTATCTTTGATTTTTAGTAGTTTGTAAATGATATGCCTCAGTGCAGTTTTTATGGCATTTATCCCGCTTGGTATTCCCTGAGATTTTTAAGTCTGTCTTTTGAACATTCACATTAATTTGGAAAAGTTCTCAGTCATTGTTTCAAATATATCTTCTGTTTCTTTTCTTTTTTTTCTCTCCTTCTGGTAACCCTATCATGTGTACATTACATTATTGTAGTTGTAATATCTAAGAACACAATTCCCAGATATTTTGTTCTATTTCTTTCAGTCCTTATTCTCTCCAGTTTCCAGTTTTAGAGATTTCTATTTATATATTTTCAAGCTCAGAGATTCTCTCTTCAGGCATGTCTAGTCTGCTAATAAGTCCATCAAAGGTATTTTTTTGAGTTACAATGTTTTTTATCTCTAGCATTTCTTTTTTGTTATTTCTTAGGCTTTCTCTCTGCTTGCATTGCTCATATCACCTTACATGGTCTATTTGATCCATTAGAGGGCTTACTATATTAATTGTAGATGTCTTATATTCCCTACCTCACATTTTTACATTTCTGCCATTTCTGGTTCTGATTCTAGCTCTGTATCTTCAAACCGTATGTATGATTTTTTGTTTGTTTGTTTTTGGCGTTTAGTACACCCTTGACATAATGTTTTAGGTAAAAAAGAACTGCTGTAATCACAATTTCATAATATCTTGGTTAGATGTTGGGGTAGAAGCATTCTAGAGTTTCATGGCTATGTTTTATTCTCTTAGTAAATTTAAGCTTCTGGACTTTGAACTTCATAAATGTTTCTATTTTTTTTTTCCTTCCCTCTTAGGTGAAAGAGAATAACTAAAGTGAGATGGAATTGAGTATTTCCCCTCTTCCACATGAAAAAGCTGGTGGTGGTTTGGTGCTTCTTTTCCCCCAATTCAGTTAGACTGATAAATCCACAAAAGATTAAGCTCTGATTAGTTTCTCCTGAGGACAGGCCTTGTTAGGAACAGAGAGCTCAGGCATATTTTATAATGGTTATTTTCCTCTCCTCTTGCTGAGAGTATGAGAGAACTCATCTTCAGCTTTTATTTTGAGAATGAGATCAATTGGAGGTAAAACTTAGAAAAGTGTGGAACCCCTCCCTATGACTAGATATTTCCAGAGTTTTTAAGACTAAGACTCCACACCTAGCTGAAAACTGAAACTTCAATTTTTCACCAATTACAATTAAGGTTTTTTGACTCAGTCACTGGTTCTTGTGGAGGTTTCTGCTCTGGTATGTTGTGATTCTTGGTATCCTCTAACATGTTTCTCCAGTTTGGGAGAGGGTGGCATGACTTGTGACCTCATATCTTTTATGGGTCTAACAAGGGTTATTGGTTTTTCAAGGATCTGTTTGTTTTTGTTTTCAAATTTTTTTTGTGTGTGTGTGTACACATTTAGTTTTATTGTAACAAAGCAACTTGTACACTTTTAAAGTTTAAAACTGAGCACCATCTTTCCTTTCCAGTGAAACAAAAAGAAAATTTAAAAATAAACAGGAACAAAATTACAATAGAGAATATCAATTCCAAATAAGATCCTACAGGTTCTGCTGATTCTCCCATTGACTGGCAGGGGCCAAGTCATCATTAGGAGAGAATTTATTTTAAAAGTGTCATCTTAAACTGCAAGGATGTCTGTCAAATGTCACAATTAAACATGCCAAAGGAGAAGCCATGTTGTCAAAATGCCCACTTACCCTACCCAAACATCTCAAACCCACCCTTTGCTGACCTTCTATAATCCCATTTTTTTAAGTTTTTTTTCTTTTTTTAAACAAGAGAAAGTAGACAGATACATGTTGGTAAATGCTAACTGTCCATTTCACATAGAGACACAGTGTATTCTCTGAGCCCAATATACAGAGAAAGGAAGGAAAAAGCTAGAATTCTATGCATGGCTACACAGGGGCCTAGCATCTTCCAGCTTCCAGCAGAGCGAAGGGAGCAGGTTTCTCTTTTTTCCCACAGAGCTCGGTGGTGGTGATTCCATACAGTTTTTGTTAAGACAGGAAAGGATAAAATGAATTTCAAACAGAAAGGGGTAGAGACTCTTTTCCCATTGCATCCTGTTCAAGATATTTCCCCCAAAATAAGTTGAGAACCATGATATAGAGAAAAGAGACCTCAAAAACAGGGTGACTGAGCACAAGAGGGAAGGGAAAAAAAAAAAAAAAAAGACTGCAACTTGCTCCCAGGGACTGGAGAAAATTTAAAAAAAGGAAGGTTGGAATCCATCAGTGTTCTATTAGTCATCTTTGCCTTCATCCTCCTCTCCTTCCTCCCCTTCATCACCATCTTCATCTTCTTCGCCTTCATCCTCATCCCCTTCTTCATCGATATCTTCTAATCCTTCCTCCTCTTCATCATCATCTTCTTCTCCTTCTCCTTCTTCATCATCCATATCAGGAACCAAGTAGTATTGTAATGGGTTTGGCCAAATATTATCTTTGATGACCTCTCCTAATTCATCAGCACCTGCATCAGAATGGTCAGTAAACCAGGTAAAGAAGCTCTCTGGTTCCTCATGCTGCCTCTTCCTGCTGGCTTTATTCTGCGTTTGACTTGAACGTTTCGTCAAACCCTTTCCAGATTTCCATTCAATTTCAGTGGACTTTGAAGATGGATCACCACTCTCATTCAGATGAAATTCTTTGGAGAGAACTTTGTTTTCAAAGTAAGGATTTTCATCAAAATAAAAATATATTCTGTAACCTGATTTAATATCTTCAAATTCTGTCACTTCAACTCTGGTCAAATAATGCAGTGCCTCTTCGTCCTCCTCCCCAAGCAGGGTAGACACTTGTGGATGGTTGACAAATGTTGTTACCCAAAAATTTGGGATTTTGGAGATCAATTCTGACCTCTTCTGAAAAAATGGTTGGCGGAGTTTGTTATATTTCTGTTCTACTTTCAAAATCTCCTCACTGGCTTGTTCATTAAGTCTGTCTATTTCATTTTGTACTTCATCAATGTGTTCAATTGCTTCTTGCTGTTCTTTTTCTCCCTTCTTCGGCAAGCCTGCAGAGGCCGATGTCTCCTCCAGTCCCTGAGCAGGAGGTGGTCTTGGTTTCTTCTTTTGAGTCGGGAGTGGAGACTGGCGTTTGGGGGCCATGCTGCTGGGGAAGTCTGAGAACCGGAGCACAAGTCTTCTTGCTCGTCCGGAAGCAGGCAGAACACTCTGTTTTCAAATTTTTATGTGTTAGGATAAATTGGTGATTTTCAAGCTCTTTAGATGCACAACTGGAAACCAAAGAGTATAATACAGATTTTCATACAAGCAAATGCCACTTCTTTTTTCAAATTCAAAAATTGGTGAACAGGATGTACTTAGAGAAATCATTTTGTACTAAAGCGAGTAGACAATGTAGCAAAAATAAGATACTATTCAAATTGCCACAAATAAAAAGGTGCTCAGGAAAAATTCAACCTAAGAAATAAAAGACTTCTGTGCAAAAAAAAAATGTTAAAATATGATGAACAACAGAAAAAGTGATCTGAATAAATTAAGAAGTATTATTGGACATCATGAAAATATTTTTAACATGTAAAATTGGTACAATTCAATCTATGAATCTAGACAATACAAATAAAAAATTTAGTTGGATTGTTTTCGAAATGTAATAGCATTCGCTAAAATATGTATGGATTAATCAATGTTCACAAGAGCTAACTTTGCAGAAAAATAGAGATTTTCTATAAAGATATTAGCATAACAGAGGTATTGATAAATGAACAAGTCATATGTGTCAATAGAGAAAAAGCCTATTGAAGAACACATATATATTAGGATTTAAAATATAATAATGTTAAAAGCAAAATTCATAAAATCTTAATGCATCATAGTTACAAAAATATGTTAATTACAGAGAAAAATAAAATTTAATCTAATTAAACAAAAAACACACCTTAATACAACATATAAAGATAAACACTAAATAGATTTTTAAAAAACCCTGAATTATAAATTATAAAGTACAAGGAGAAGAAGAGTATGATATTTTAACAATAAATATATAGAGATAAAATATAGCATAAAATTAATTGCAACCATTGACAAATGTGAGGCTGTGTTGAACATTTCCATCAACTCAAGCATATCTCTTTTATGTTTCTTCCAATGAATATCCTTCCACCCATGGCCCAAGATAATTCTTGATGTGCTTTCTATAACTAAATATTACACTTGTCTTTTCTAGAATTTTATATACATGGAAAGATATGGTGTTTACTCTTTAATGTCTAATTTTGTTCACTCAGAAAAATGGTATTGAGATTTATCTATGTGCTTTTGAGTATCAGCACATAATTCAGTTTTATTGTTTGTTACTATTTATACAGATGTACCAGAATTTGTGTGTTTATTCACATATTTTTATGAGTTTTCGTTTTTTGGTTTATGACAATTTTATATAAATAACGTGTGGATATTAATGTCCAAGGCTTTGTGTAGATATTTTGCTTTTTTATTTATCTTATTTAAGTAAGAATAATACACCTGCATGATATAAGTGAGATAAATTATACAACAGACAGTAAAATCGTTTCTAAAGTGATTTTACCTTTGTTAACTACATTTGGAATTGTAAGCTTTCATTTTAGCAACGGCAGTGAGGATATGGCAGGAACTCATAGTGGATTAATTTTTACTCCTGAAATAACTTGCATTTGACCATGTTGGATTATCATTTTCTATATTAGTAGATTATATTTTCTAGTAGTTTGTTAATTGTTTAAAATATATGTTCATGAGGAGTATTGCCTTAGATTTTTTTGCTTGTTTGTTTTTTACTGTGTGTTTTCTTGATTCATTTTCATGTATTTTATTTGGCTTTAGAATTTGGAAAATACTGATCTCCTAAAATGAGTTAGTCATTTTTTTCTTCCTCATTTTCTGAATGATTTACTGAAAAAATATAATTTTTAAATTTAAAACATATTAATAGGACTGATTAGTGAAACTCTGATTTTAAATTTTGTGTTTTTTTGTTTTTACTTTAAGTACAATTTATTCCATCCATTTAAGGCTATTTTGATTATTCATTTCTTCTTGAGGAAGCCTTGAAGTTATGATTTTCAAGGAAAATCTTTTATTTTTTTGTTATTAGTGTAGTATTTGTAAGACTGGTAGTGATGTCTCTTCATTATTAATATTGTATCTTTTTCTCTTTGTTCTTTGTAATTCCGACCAAAAAAATTATCAATTTTATTAACATTTTTAATGAACTAACTTTTGACCCATTGATTCTATTTATTGTATGCTTTCTATTTTTACTTGTTTCTGTTATTATCTTCATAATTTTCTTAACTATACTCTTTGATTATAATTTACTTTTTCTAGCTTCTTAAATCAGAAAACTAGATCATTTTTATATTCTTGGCTTTTTTCCTAATGAAAGTATAAATGCTATAAATTTATTTCTAATTACTATATTAGAATTATTGCAAAAAATTATGTTTTGCTTTGTTTTGATTTTGTTACAGTTATATATATTTACATTTATTTAAATTACAAGCAAAATTTTTAAATAATTTTTTTCATGATTTTGATCTTTTTTTGGATACAGTGTTCTATAAATATTGATTAGACTGAGTTGGTTGATATTGTTATTCAAGCCTACTATTCTTTATTAATTTTAATTATATATTTATATTACCTTATTAATTTTAATTTGCATAATTATACTGCCAGTTACTGAGAAATAAGTATTGAAATCTCCAAATGCAATTGCTAACTTGCTTCTTTATTTCTATTTGTTTTAGTACATGTTTCATGTGTTTGGAATTGGTCTGTAATTTTGTGCATATAAATTAGGATTATGTAATTTTATAAATTGTTTCTTTTATCACTTAAATATCTTTCTTTTTCATTGTAATGTTTCTTCTCCTGAAATCTGTAAGATTAAAAATCAACTTTAGCTTTCTTATGATGAGGCATATATCTTTTTGCATTCTTTTCTTTTGAACATGTGGTAGGCTAAACAATGACTCTCAAAATATTTCCTAATCTATGGAATCTGTGAATATGATATCTTCCTTACATTGTAAAAGGGAATTTGCAGATTTTATTATGTTAAGGAACTTGAAATGGGAGATTATTCTGGATTGTTAAGGTCAGTCTAATGTAATCACAAGATTCCTAACACAAGGGACACAGAATCAAATTCAGAAAAAGAGATTTCATGATAGAACCAGATATTGAGTGATGTGTTTTGTAGAGGGTTGAATGAAGCATGAACAAGAATTGCAGGTGGAATCTAGTCACTGGATACAGCAAAGATAGAGAAGTACTTTTTAAATAAAAACTAAAACTAAAATGAGAAATACACTAAATGGAAGTGTATATGATATTACCATTAAGTTATTTCATTCAATGATTTGGTGGTGCTTTTTCACCAAATTTAAGTGCTTTCATTTAATGAAAGTAGTATACGGAAAACAGTTCCAGAGAATAAATTTGCATTTCTAAATCTGACATAGAGCTAGCATCTAAAAATATGAAGATCTACAAATGAAAAAGAAATAATGTCATTGACAAACAATGGTGAGCAAAACTTGAAACTTTCAGATATAGGAATATGTAATAAAAACATTAAAGAACACGTGAAAAGGAGCACAAAATTAATGTTATCGGGGACACTGAACTTAAAATAGCAAAACACTATTATGGCCATTAAATTTATTTAATACGAAGTTCATATTTTTATGTAAACGTTTAAGTATAATTTATACAATATAACACTGTAATTTAGTATAATTTATAAACTTGATATTATTAACATGTAACAGTGATATAGAATATGTGACAGTGTGACAGTGATATAATTCTCATACATGCAGTTTGGGAATGTAAATTGGCATCACCGTTCTCGAGAGAAATGTGGCACTAATTTGTCAAACTAGGTATTCTGTGTCTGTATATGTATCCCAAAGAATTTCTTATACAAGCCCATAAATGTACATGCACAAAGATAGGTACACAATTTGGTTCTGCTATGAGAATGGGGGATTTTGAATGTAGCATATATTGGATAAACATGTGGAGTCTCTAGTCAATTATTAGAACACTGGGCTATATAAACTCATTGGAAAACAGGTGGGTCTCACACACATAATCTATGATGTTTAAGTAAGAAACAGAATAAGGCACACAATTTACCTAAATTAAAATAGGCGTATACCTAATAATAGCATAAATTTTAGAGTGAGCTATACAAAAATGAATATATACTAAATAGCATTAAGATAATTGTCTTCAAGATGAGATAGAAGATGGGAATATCAATCAAATGGTATCAAAAACAGTATTTCCTCAGATACCTTACATTCATAGATGATCCTTTCATATAGTTTTAATCAATGGTGAAAAGCTTCTTCAAAGAAAGCACAGTAAAGCATGACATACAATTTGCAGTTTGGCACTCTCTTTCTCACTGATTGGAATGCAGATGAAATGCCTAGGATTTTAGCAGTTATTGTTTTTCTCAGTAAAGAGAACAGCAGCGACGTTTGATACCTTTGTGCCATTAAACTAAAATAAACAACTCCCAACATCCAGAAATCATGTTGCTTGCTAATTGTAGCAAACACAATATTTTCTGAAGAAATATCAAACTAAGGCAGATTGAAATACTTCTTGTAAAACTGGAGCCCAAGATCTGGATATAGGAAGAACTGGAATTGCTGAGGTCTGCTAATTTTATTTTTTTAGCTTGCTAATTTATTACAACAAAATGAACCTGTGAATGCTTATACACTGTTGGTGAGAATGTAAGTTACTTTCTTCCCTATGAAAAATAGTATGGCAATATCTCAAAGAAATGAAAATAGAACTACCATTTGACCCAGAAATCCCACCACTGGTTGTCTACCCAAGGAAACGTGAATCATTATATAATAAAAGGCACCTGCACTCATATGTTTATTACAGCACTATTCACAATATCATAGTCATGGAACCTACCTAAGTATCCATCAGTAGTTGATTGGATAAAAGAAAATGTCGTGTATATACTATACGGAATAGTACACAGCCATAAAAAGAATGAAATCACGCCCTTTGCAGAAACATAGCTGGAGCCGGAGGCTATTATCCTAAGCAAACTAACTCAGAAACAGAAAAACAAATACTACATTTTCTCAGTCATAAATGAGAGCTAAACAATGGTTATGCATAAAGATGGAAGTAGTAGACACTGGGGATTCCAAAATGGAGGAGGAGGGAACAGGGGTAAGAGCTGAAAACTTTCCTATGAGATACAGTATTCACTATTTGAGTATTAGGTACACTAGAAGTCCAATCCCCACCAGTACACAACGCAGTCATGTAACAAACATACACATAAAACCCTGAATCTAAAATGACATAATTTGTTTTAAACTATGTATGTAGCAGTGGAGTGAGCACTTTTGGAGACATTACCTATGAGTTCAAATTTCTTTTCAGTTGCTGCCTTTGTAACCCAGTGGTGTAAATGCCTTCTGCTCCAGTATCTCTGTCCATAATAGAAAAATATTATAACTTTACATTTTTGAAATTTAATAGACAAAATGCATTTACAACTCCAGACATTTATTTTATTCTTAAATTTTACTTTCTCTCCTTTTGAACAAATGACTTTAGCTGTATCAAGGGAACAATTTACAAAGGCCCAAAAACAATTTGCCTCTGCACCTGGAACGGGGCCTCAGGTTAGTTATCTAAGTTAGGATTCAGGCTGACAGTGATGCAATGATCCTTTTCAAATCGTGCTGTAGGAAGTAAAACCACCATATGTCATCACAGATGGCATACTGGCAGGAGAGAGCTGTGATATTTCAGATGACAAAATAGAGTCAAAAACACTTTAAAAGGTTAACAAGAGGGTCATGAAATGTAATCTAACCAAATTATATATAAAACATTTCTGATTTGAGTTTTAAGAAGCAGCCATACAAAATTGGGAAAGCGGGATTTAGTTGAAAAGTTCTGATATAAAAGGTCAGCATTTTTATTGGCCATGATATCAGTTTAAAACACAAAAGCAACACCAAAGAGGTAGTGAGTTCATGGTAGTTAATCAAACCTACAATGTCTGTTTCTCTTTGCTCCGAGGATATTATAAAATGATAATAAACACATAAAAACAAATGATACAGGAGACAGACTAGGTGTGGTTGAGAAATGTATACCTATTCGTGGATAACGTATGGTCCAGGAAGCAGATCTCAGTATGCAGAAACGACAATGGTAGTAGAGGGGAGAGTTTCTCTGTGTCTGCCTAGCAGCCCAGCAGAATCATTAAAACGGCAGCACAAAGAGAGAGAGGAAAAGGGAGAATGGTAGCTGTAATAGGGGCTTGTTGGAATGGCTGAGTATTGAATTTATTTGCCAGTCCCATTCTTACATGCTTATCTTACCACCACCATTTCCTCACCCATCCACCAAGTAAGACAGAAGAGAATCACAACATTATAACACCATATACTTACAAATTAGGGATAGTCTTCAAAAAAAATAACATATCTTAAAAAGAATTAGAACTGCAATAGGGGGCTTTAGACTTCTAGACAAAGATATGCCCATGCTGAGATTTGCTACAGCCTAGAGATGAAATCTCTGCTTTTGACTTTTAAACAAGGATTTTTAGCTTCAAACATAATGCAAATTCCAATAAAACAATAAAAATTCCTCACTCGTGAGAGTCTGTTGAAAGAAAAACATTATTTCGTAGACAGAATAGGATAGGTACAAGTAAGCAGCTGGCCTATAAATCAGTCAATATCTAAGACAGAAATATTACAAAGCATGCTCTTTGAAAACAATGGTATTAAATTCATACTTGTGATCTAAAGTATCTTGAAAAGCCCCACAAATTTGAAAAGTTTATCATCACTGCTAAGTAGTCATGACAAAAAGTAATCATGTGGATCATTATAAAATATTTTTAATCAAATGATAAAGTTATAACATGTATCCACTTGTGGAATGCAGTGATTAGAGCGAAATCCATAATATAAATGCTTATGTGAGAAGGAAAAAGGTAAAACTTTTCTATCATTAAAAAAAGTTGAGTAATTTAAATTCAACATAGTTAACATAGAGCAAATTATAAAGATGAGCAGGAAAAATGAAAAATATAGCAAAAATTCTAAAGTGTAGCAAGTGAAATAGCATCTTCTTTTAGATATGCTCACAAGACACACTGAGAGAGACAGAGAGAGAAAAAGAAACGCAGAGCAAAATTAACAAGTTCACAAATGAAGGATGAACTATTAACTTTGAGAATCCGCCAGATAATAAAAGGGAGAAAACTATGCCAAAATGCAAAAACTTCCTTGAAAAAACATTTAACACACTAATTCAGAATAGCCATATATAAATAAATCAAATTTGTCATCAAAATATTCATACACTCACACATACACACACACATACACATTCAATCCTCAAAGTCCATATGGGCTTATTTAATGCTACTATTATTTGTATTATTTAATACTAAATAACAATATTAAGTGGAGGTTGTTTCAAAAATGCAAAATTGATTTAATATTATAAAATCAAGTAGAGTAATTTACCATATTGAACAAATAAAATAAAAAAAATCATCTCAATGAATGCAGAAAAATTATTTCACAAACTTCAACATCCATCATTAAAACAGAAAACTATAAATAGAGGGAAATATCTCAATATGATAAAAGAAATTTTGAAAACATCTATATATTAACCATTTAATATATATAAATGGTTATAAATAATTCATCTATATAAACCATTTAATATATTAACACCTAATGCCATAGTTAATATATTAAATGGTTCTTCATAAGTTCAAAGCTTAGCTGTATATTCTCACCACTTGTATGTAGCTTTGCACTAAATAGTAATTAACAAAAGAAATAAATACATTTCAAGAAAGTTTGGAAAGAAAAAAGAAAACTATTTTTATTAACAAGATATGATTGTTGATAAAGAAATTCTTAACAAATAAGAACTAAGAATTTAATTTACCAAGATTACAGGATACATAGTCAAAGATAAAATCAATTTTATTTCTATGTGACAGCAACAAACATTAGAAGATAAAAGATATATCTGGCAAAATGTCAAAAACATCTAAATCTAATGCAGAGAAATACAATACATGAAAGGTTTCTATACTAAGAACTACAAAACATTGCTGCTGCAATGAGTGTGTATACATACATTTTGTGATTTTTCAGTTTATAGCTCACATAGCCCTTATTACAGCTGTTTGTTTTAATATTGGGTGTGTTAGGCCTCTAGAAAAAGAATCTCTCACCTGCCCTCCTTTAAGCTGCCCCAAAGCAGGACTCTAACCTCCTAACTTCCTGAAAGTGAGTCTTAAGACTTCTCTGAGAGGGTTCTGCCTCATACTCTGAAGGAAAGAATGCTATCACAAAAACTCGGGAAGACTGTATTTGAAGAGTTTCAGGACAAATGAACACATAGAGGTTCCTGGTGGGTGGAGCACCCTAGGAGGGCATGGAAGCTCTGTGACTCTTCTATTATACCTTGCCGCGTGCACCTATTTATCTGTGTCCTTTGCAATATCCTTTATAAAAGCCCATTAAACGTGTTTCCCTGAGCTCTCTGAGTTGCTTCAGCAAATTAATTGAACCCAAAGAGGGTGTTGTGGGTACCTCAACTCAAAACCAGTTGGTCAGAAGTTCCAGAGGCATGGACTTGCAACTGGTGTCTTGAGAGTCAGGGGGCAGTCTTGGGGACAGAACTCCCAAACTGTGGAATCTGACACTATCTCTAGGAAGATAGTGCCAGAACTGAATTGGAGGACATGCAACTGGTGTCTGCTGCTTAATGGGTGGGGAAAACACCCCATCCCTTTGGTCATACAAGTCTTCTTCTGTAATAATTATTGCTGTGGTGTGAGGGCAGAGAAAAATCATGGTTAGAGGGAGTTTTCCCGAAACAGGCAAATTTCTTAAAAACCTAACTAACTGGAGAGCTATAATGTGTTCAAGATTAGAAGGTCTCTATCACTAAGAAGCCAGTTCTTTCTTCTTTGCTACACGCCGAGGCAGATCTTCAGGCATTCAGAGCACTTGCTTGCCTGGTTCAAGAGCTTGAGTTCCCCCATCCCTCCACATGCAGATATTATGGTGCAGGGGGTCCCTCTGTGCTCCACAGCCATGCATATTTTTAGGTATTTGGAGTACCAGCTCAACTGGATCAGCAGTCTCAGTATGTTTCAGTATGCACCCCATACTTCTTGTGCAGACGTCCTGGGGTAGAGGACTCACTCCACTCCATATCCAAGCAAATCTCCAGGCATCTAGAGTACCCACTATCTAGAATTAGAAGTTTAGTCTGCCCTCCAACCCCATGCAGATAACTTGGGGCCAAGTGAGTTTTCTAGTTCCATGCCTAGGCACATGTCTAGATGGATGTCCACTGGATTCTCCTTTGGTGTTGGTGTTTATACCTGCCATCAGGGGCCTGTAGGTGGACCTACCAGTCCAGCCCCAGCCATCATGGTTTCTGCCCCTGGGGCTAAGTAGGGAGCTCAGACCTTTGTGAGTTCCAAGGACCATCCCATTCCCTGAGTCAAGAAAGAGCTTCTGCCAGGAAAAAAAAAAAAAAATCGAAATCGAATATATACCCAGCAACATTGGCCACAGCCAGTTCTTATCTATAAATGCCATCTACTGGCTTGTAGGTCAAATTACACAACCCAATATAAAACATGAAAACCTGCCAACAGAAGTTCATAGGACTATAGAAGCAAAGCCAAATACCCTACCTAGCATCCTCTAGAGTACACCCCCTAGTGAGGGAGGAAAGGAAAAGTGAAACAAAAATATTATAAAGAAAGGAAGAAAAAGAAAATATTCTGCCTGTATAAAAATAATTACAAAAATTAGAAGTAAGAAGGAACCAGAACAAGAATTCTGGCACCATGAAAAATCTGAATGTAGCAATACCTCCAAGGACTGTACTAGCACTGCAACAATAGTTCCTATCCAAAATGGAAACTCAGGAAAGACAAATAAAGAATTCAAAGCATGATTTGAAAATAAACTCAATGAGATGCAAGGTTGGAAATCAACACAAGAAAACTTCTAGAGCAATTTAGGAAATGAAAGAAGAGACAAACATAATAAAAATAAGTAAACTAGGGCTTCTGGAATTGAAAAATTCATTTAAGAAATCCTAAAATATAATTGAAAGCTTTATGATTAGACTAAACCAAGCAGAATGAAAAATTTTAGAACTGAAAACTTATCTTTCAAACTATCCCCAGTGAGACAAAAATAAAAAAAAAATTTAAATGAACAATAGTTCAAGAAATATGGGATTATATAAAGTAGCCAAACCTCTGAATTACTGGCATTCTTGAGAGAGAAGAAGGGGAAGTAAGCAACTTGGAAACATATTTAAGGAAAAAGATTTTAAGACAATTTTCCTGATCTCACTAGAGAGGTGGACATCCAGATATAAAAATATGGGATTATATAAAGTAGCCAAACCTCTGAATTACTGGCATTCTTGAGAGAGAGGAAGAGGAAGTAAGCAACTTGGAAACATATTTAAGGAAAAAAATTTTAAGACAATTTTCCTGATCTCACTAGAGAGGTGGACATCCAGATATAAAAAGTCCAGAGAACACTTGTGAGATACTACTAAAAACAAACATCATCAAGGCATCAGAGGTCAATGTTAAAGAAAAAATCTTAAAGGCAGCAAGAGAAAAAGGTCTAATCACATACAAAGTGATCCTCATCAAGCTAACAATGGACTTCCCAGCAGAAACCTTACAAGCCAGGAGAGATTTAGGGACTATTTTCAGCCTTCTTAAAGAAAATTCCAACCAATAATTTGCTATCCAGCCAAACTAAGCACCATAAGTGGAGGAGAAATAAAATATTTCCTAGATAAGAAAATGCTATTAAAATTTATCACCACTAGACCAGCCTTACAAGAGAATTTAAGAGGGGTGGTAAACACGGAAATGAAAGAACAATGCCTGCTACCACAAAAACACACTTAAATACATGACCCACATACCATATAAAGAAATCACATAATAGAAACTACAAAGCAACCAGCTAACAGCTTTAGAACAGGATTAAAATCTCACTTATCAACATTTACCTTGAATATAAATGGTCTAAATGCCCACTTAAAAGACATAGAGTGGCAAGTTGAATAATATAAGAATAATAGCCCTACCCATCTGCTGTCTTCAAGAGACCTATCTCACATATAAGGACACCTATAGGCTCAAAGTATGGGGATGGAGAAAGACCTACCATCCAAAGGGAAAACACAAAAGAGCAGAGGTCATTATTCTATCAGATAAAACAGATGATGACCAACAATCATCAAGAAGGACAAAAAAAGGACATTACATAATGATAAAGGATTCAAT
Source organism: Sapajus apella (assembly GCF_009761245.1). Lineage (NCBI taxonomy): Eukaryota > Metazoa > Chordata > Mammalia > Primates > Cebidae > Sapajus > Sapajus apella. The sequence goes on along the minus strand of NW_022436992.1, from coordinate 6,980,190 downwards.
TCAACTAGAAGACTCAACTGTACTAAATACATACACGCCTAACTCTGGAGTACCCAGATTCATAAAATAAGTACTGCTAGACCAATGGAAGACTTAGACAGCCATACAGTAACAGTGGGGACTTTAAGACCTTCTGTCATCATTAGACGGATCATTGAGGCAGAAACCTAACAAATTCTAAACTTAAACTCGATATGACCAATTGGACCTAATAGACACCTAGAGAATACTACACCCATCAACTACATAATATACATTCTCATGTGCACACAGAACATACACAAAGATTGACTGCATGCTCAGCAATAAAGCAAACTTTAATACATTTTTTTAAAAAAGAAATAATACCAAAATATGATTACTTTGGTACTCTTGGATCACAGTGAAATGAAAAGAGAAATCAATACCAAGAAATCTCTCAAAACCATACAGTCACATGGAAATTCAACAACTTGCTCCTGAATGTCTTTGGGTAAACAATGAAATTAAGGGAGAAATAAAAAAGTTTTTTGAAACACACAGAGACATAGCATATACAGCAAAAGCAGTGATGAGAAAAAAGTTTATAGCACTAAATACCTACTTCAAACAGTTAGAATTAACTCAAATTAATTATCTAACATCATGGTTAGAGGAACTAAAAAAACAAGAACAGACTAACCTCAGAAGTAGCAGAAGAAAATAAATTATATTTATTCCTTGATTTAATTCACTATCTCTTTGAACACTGTCACTCACCTTTCCACCAAATATTGGGTAAACAAGTATTTTACTTGTTTTTTTTTTTTAATTTTCTTAAATATATGTGTATTTCACATTTATCTCAATGTCTAATATCAGAAGTGTTTAGGGTGTTTATTTAGAAGATTGATGATATTTCTTGTGACCAGAAACATGCCATAGGAATTTAACTCTTGTTTACATCAATTAGCCTATGATAATATTTGTTTCATTACACATTGCTTTGCTTAAAGTTGTAGTTCCCAAGAAATTATCAATGATATTAAGAGAAGGGTTACTGTAACTCACTTCTAAAAAAGAGAACACAGTAAAAGTGATAGACTGTCACATCTGCAGTGAAGTTAAAAAGATTGTGACTGTCATCTTGTTAGCAGACGCTCTTGCTTTTTCACTTGCACACTTTGATGAAGCAAGTGGTCTTATTGGGGAGGCTCAATGTCAAGCAGCCAAGAGAAGCCTCAAACATTCAGTAATACAATAAGACTCTAACAACCAACAATAATGCTAATAAACAAATGAGCTTGAAAGCGAATCCTCCCAAGTCAAGTCTTTAGATTGCCCAGCTGACACATTGATTTCTGTTTGTGAAAAAGCCCAAGCTGAGGTAAGCTTTGCCCAGACTCCTGAACCACAATAATAACTGTTATTATAATAATATAATAATATCATTATAATAACAGTTGGCTAATTTAACCCACCAAAATTAGAGGTAATTTGTTATCCATCATGAGAAAACTGATGCAGTACAGATAGTCTTATTTTTTCCCTATATAACCAATATGATTTTAAAATTCATTTTATGTATCTCTGTCTACCTCTATAAAATTTTGTGAAATTTTCATGCTATCTTTCTCTTTAATAATATTCTCTTCACTAAGAGCTCATCAATCTTTAAAAACATTTTTGTAATTTTTAAATTTTAACAGGAAAAGTTTTCAATTATAAAAACTAGGTTATTTTGTTGATTGGGTAATTTTGATAATATTTTTCTTAATAATATTTATTATTTAACAAACTTTTTAAGAACACTTTTAGATTTACAGAAAAAGTAAGAAAAGAGTATAAAGTTAGATGTTTATATTCAGTTTTCCTATGTTACACTAGTGTGCTTTACTTGTTATATTTATTAGAAATTGATCAATAGTTATGTACTTTCAGGCTACTCTTGACTGTCAGTGTCTTAGTCTTTTCTTGCCTTTGATCACCTTGAAAGTTTTAAGGAGCACTGATCAAGAATTTGGTAAAATGTCCTTCAATTGGAATTTGATGTTTTTCTTATATTATTCTATGTTAATGTATTTTTAGGAGAAAGACCACAGAAGTGAAGCACTCTTTCACCACCTCACACCAAGAATACATACTGTCAACACATCTTGAGACTGTGGGTATTAATCTTGATCACTTGGCTGAGGTGTTCTCAGTTGTCTCCACATAAAATCCCTTTCCCTCCCTGCTTTCATACTATACTCTTGGGAAGGAAGTCAATTTGCACAGCCCACACTGAAGGAGCATGAATTATGCTGCATGTCTCTGACAGCAGACTATATGAATTAGGTGAAATTTCTCTGCATGAGAGTTTTTTCAAATTTCCCCCATTTGTTTATGTATGCAATCATTTATTTACAACAGTATGGACTCACAGATATTTATTTTAGACTTTGTGTTTTAATCGAATAATGTTTTATTGATATTGTAGGTTAAATTGTTCTCACTTTGGTCACTGAGAGATCTTTCAGTTGAAACTGGTGTCCTCTTAAAATATCTCCATCATTGTGAAATTTGAGTTCTTTTTGCTTGCTTTTTAGCAAATCTTTACTTACGGAGCTATACAATGCTTCAGGCTCATCTTGTGTATGTGTATTTTGTGCCCCAGTTTTAAAATTAGTAATTTCTCCAAGGACCCCTGGTTTAATTAGAAAATTAAATTAGAAGTCACAATCTGTGTACCTAGTGTGCCCATTGCCACAAGGGTATCATTTCTTTTAGACCTTCTCATCTGACTGAGTAAAAAATATATACACAAGGTGTATACTAACTCTGTACGAACACTTATCTATAAATATTTCCGTGTCTACCCATCCATATATGTTGCAAACTAAACATGAGTTCATACTACTATTTTCAACCATAACACTTTACCATGTGCATCTTTCAAGCCTCCTTTTATTGCTTATCTGTAATTTCTCAATCCAACACTGAAAAAGTTGACTCCCACTGGCCACCATCCATTTACAGAATTGTACAGTTCCAACTTACATGTATAACAGTTTCACAGCTGGTGGCCATACCCTAGTGTGAAACCACTTTATGGATTAGTATACAATGTTTTTATCTTCAGTGTTACAAAATCCAGCCATTTCCAATATTACTTTTATCAGCATTTTTTCCCCATCTTCAGTGAGTTTTTTAAATGTTTGTAGTAGAGTTTGATTGTTTTGCATTTTATCCTAGCATCCCCCAATGTCTTAAATTTAATTTTTCATGAAGTTGCATACAATCTGGTTCACTCAGTGCACTGTAAAGTTCTATTGGTTTTCAGAAATAGTGTCATACATTTACCACTAAAGTGTCACACAGAATAGTTTTATTGCTTCAAAATATTCCTTGTCCTTTAACCATTATTCAGCCATTCTGTCCTCCCACTAAACTCCTGACAATAACTTATCTTTTTTATTGACTCTATAGTTTGTCTTTTTCAGAATATCTTAAAATTGGAATTATACAGTATCCAGACTTCACAGATTGAATTTGCAAAATTAACAAATATGTTTAAGGTTATCCATGTCTTTTCATGGCTTGATAGCTTATTTATTTTTATCATTATGTAATATTCAGTTCTATATATGTGCATAATACATTCTTAAAAATTTTTCTCACCCATTGAAAGACATCTTGGTTTATTCCAGTTGTGGGGGCTCATGAATGTAGCTGTTATAACTGTTTATGTGCATGATTTTGGTAATTTTTTCTGTTTTTTTTTTTTTTTGACATAATTTTGAAGCCAATTGAATAAATACCCAAAAAAGATAGCTAAATTTTATGACAAGACTATATTTACTTTCTAAAGAAACTTCCCAACAATATTCCTATTATTTTGCATTTCCTCCAGAATGTAATGAGAGTTTACATAGTTCACATTTTAACCAGCAAGAAATATTGTCAAGATTTTAGATTTTTGCTCTTCTGACAGGTTTGTGGTATAATCTCATTGCTTTTTCAATTTTCATTTTTCTAGTGTCAAACTATGTTTAACAACACTTTATATGCTTGTTTTTATTCTTCATACGTTTTGCCCATTTTCTGGTAGGTATTTTTTTTAATATTTTAGTCATTGGGTTTAAAATAATCTTTATGTATTTTGAATACAAGTTCTTTAACAAGTGTATATGTTGCCTATCTGTATTCCCAGTCTGTAGTCTGTCTTTTTATTCTTAAAAGTCTTTTACAGAGCATAGGTTTCAATATTAATAATGAAGTTTAATTTTTCAGGTTTTTCTTTAATAAATCATGCTTTCTCTATTGTTTCTAGACATTACCATGAATTACTTTCTTCCAGAAGTTTTATATTTTGCATTTTTCATTTACCTTTATGACTCATCTTGAGTTAGTTTTTGTGAATGTTGTAAGGTGTAGGCCCAGAGTTTTTAAATTTGTTTTTTTGTTTTTGTCTATGGCCATACAATTGTTCCAGCACCACTTGTTGATAAGACTATTCTTTCTACATCAAATTGCATTTAAAATTTTGTCAAAACTATTTGACTGTATTCATATGCATCTATTTCTGGGCATTCTGATCTGATTTATTAATTTGTCTATACCTCTACTAACACCATACTATCTTGATGGCTGTGGTTTTATATTAAATCTGGAAGTCAAATAGTGTCTTTTTTTCTAACTTGGATTTTATTTAATATTGTGTTGGCTGCTTTGAATGTTTTGTCTTTCCATATAAACTTTAAAATCAGTTTGTTGATATCCATAACTTTCTATAATTTTGCCTGGAATTACATTGCATCTATATATAGATCAAGTTGGAAATAACTGATATCTTAACCTTAAATCTTTCTATTTATGAACATGGAATGCCTCCTCATATGTTTAGGTCTTCTTTGATTTATAAGAGTTTTATAATTTTCCTCATATATATTATGCACTTATTTTGTTAGATTTATTCCTTAGTATTTCATAGTTTGTGTGATAATGTAAATGGCATTGTGATTTTAACCTGAAATTCCAATAGTTTATTATTTGTATATAGAAAAGCAATTGACTTTTGCATAGTAACTTTGTACTCTACAACCTTGCTGTAATTATTCATTATTTTAGAATGGTTTTCTTGATTCTTTTGGATTTTCTACATCAATAAATAAGTCATCTACAGAGTTTTATTTCTTCCTTTCCAATATGTTTATTTTTAATTTCCTTTTCTTATCTTATTGCATTAGCTAGAACTTCCAGTAGGATATTAAAAAAGAGGTAAGAAGAGATATTCATACTTTTTTCTAACATTTGCACAAAAGAAGCTAGTTTCTCATTAGTAAGTGTGATGTTAGCTAACAGTATTTTGTATATCTACTTTATTAAGGTGAGTAAATCACTATTACTAATATGCTGACAGTATTTATAATAAATTGCTTTTGAATATGGTTAAAATCTTTTTCTACAACAATGGAATAATTATATAATTTTTATTCTTTAACTATTAATATACTGAATTATATAGTTTGGCTTTAAAATACAGAAGCAGCCTTGAATACCTGAAATAAATTACACTTGGTCATGGTATATATATATATTTTTATACATGGTTATATTCAATTTATAATATCTTGCTAAGGGCGTTTGCATTACTGTTCATGAGAATTTTGGCCTATACGCAGCTTTCTTTCCTTGGTGTGTCTTTTTTATTTTATTTTTTAATTTTTAAAATTTTTTATTTCTGAATGAAAATGAACCAAGATGTAATTCACACACATTACAATTTGCTCAAAGTGAACACTACAGTTTTTTTTATATACTCACATGTATGTGCAAGCAACATCACAGTCAATTTTAGAATATTTTTATCACTGCTAAAAGAAACTCTTCAGCCTTTAGCTATAACACTTTTATTTCCCCAACACCCGCTCCTCCAGACCTAAATAATCAGTAACATACTTGGTCTCCAGACTTTTCTGTACTGGACATTTCATATAAATAAAATCACATATGGGAACTTTTCTTAGCATAATGTCTTTGAGGTGCTTTTACTTAGGATAATGTATTCAAGGTTTATCCAAGTTGCAGCATAACTCAGACTTCATTCCCTTTTATGCCTGTCATAATATATTTTAATATTTTTATCCTAGATGCTGGTTCTTGGGGAAGAAAAAGTCTTAATTTACTTAGAAGAAAATGAGAAAGACAAAGACATCTCTGAAGTTTCCAAAGAACCTCTAGCTACTTCTGAGATCTTTGGGCGTAGATGGCACTGGTTCTCATTACACAATGTGACATACTTTTCCCAGTGATGGGAATAGTAAGCACTGAGGGGAATTGTTGGTTCCCCAGTGAATATGAATAAGGCAGAGAGTAGAAGTGTTGTTTTTCTGAAGGAAGAGGAAAAACACAAGCGATATGGCAAGAGAAAGAGAGAAGGAAAGGGAAAGAAAGGAGAGCTGCATAAAGCAGCTGGACAGAGCTGTGAGCAGAGAAAGACAAATAGGTGTGAGGAGATCTTGGAGATACACTGAAGGAAACATGGGGCATCTTTTTCTTTATTTGTATCTTTAAATTTCTTTCAGGAATGTTTTGTAGTTTTTGGTATACAAGTCATTTGCCTTATTGGTTAAACTAATTTCGAAGTGTTTTATTCTTGCTGATGATAATATTAATGTAATTATTTTCTTAATCTCCTTCGAGATTATTCAGTGTTAGATGGAAATGCAGCTGGTTTTTACACTGATTTTTGTAGCCGGCAACATTCCTGAATTCATTTATTAGTTCAAAAGTTTGTGTATGCATAATCTTTAGAGTTTTCTGAACATAAGGTCATGTCACAAGATTATGTCAGCTGCAAACAGAGGTAATTTCACTTCTTCCTTGCCTGTGTGGATACCTTTTATTTTGACTTCCTCCCTAATTGATCTAACTAGATCTTCCAATATTATTTTGAATGGAAATTGTGAATGTAGGCATCCTGCCTTGTTTCTGATAACAGAAAATCAGCTTTGTATTTCCCAATTTAGTATCACAGTCCTGTAGCTTCTACACTGATGATCTTTATTATATTGAGACAGTTTCTGTTCTTAGTTTCTTGTGGGTTTTTTTCATGTGTTACATTAATTGAATTTTATATACGGAACTCTCCTTGCATTTCAGGAATAAGCTTTGTTTGGCCATGTTGTATAATCCTTTCAATATGGTGGCAAATATGGTTTGCTAGTAATTATTTGAATTATTTTTCATTCATATTTACAGGAAATATTTGTCTTCAGTTTTCTTTTTATTCCCCCAACTTTTACTCTAAGCTTAGGGGATACATGCAAAAGGTTTGTTACCTAGGTAAATTGTATGTTACAATTTGAGTTGTGAATAATTTCTCCTGATTTGTAGGTTGTGTGTTTACTCTGTTGACACTTTGGGTTTTAGAGTTGACAGAGTTCTTGCCCTGGTTCATTTTCATGTGTGTGAGTTGATGTTTTGCTGTTGTTGTTGTTGATTGAGGTAGAGTCTCACTCTGTCACCCAGGCTGGAGCGCAGTGGCGTGATTTCAGCTCACTGCAAACTCTGCCTCCTGGGTTTCCATAATTCTCCTGCCTCAGCCTCCCAATTAGCGGGAACTACAAGCATGTGCCATAAGCCCCGGCTAATTTTTTTGTATTTTTAGTAGACACAATTTTTCACCATGTTGGCGATCTCAAACTCTTGATTTCAAGTGATCTGCCTGCCTTGGCCTTTTAAATTGATAGGATTATAAGTGTGAGAACCACGCCTGGCCTGATGTTCCTTTAATCTGTGCAGTTGCTGTCCTTTGGATGGGGCTTTTCACTTTTATATTCTTTGATGCTAAAGTGTGAGAACCATGCCTGGCCTGATGTTCCTTTAATCTGTGCAGTTGCTGTCCTTTGGATGGGGCTTTTCACTTTTATATTCTTTGATGCTATTAAGAGATTGACTATGGTTTATGTTGGCTTTAGTTGGCTGACTTTTACCTTTTACTGCAAGTTTTCTGTTATGGTAAATAAAGAATAAAGAGACATTCATAATTATAGAAGCATATAATTCAGTAGGTAAAGTATGTCAAGTTTTTAGTAATATCCTTTTTAATTTCTAATACTGTTATAGATCTAAGAAGCAATAATTATCAATTATTACTACACCAATTATGCAGCACCCCAAACAATTGAGAAGACTCAATAGCCTATCCTGGTATACATAATAACAGTTTTAATAAAGACAAGGGATTCAAAATAGCAGGAGACAGAAGACTTAGGTAAACTTTTAGGCTCAGTTTTCCAAGTCCTTTCTCGGCTGCACCAAAATTACTTCCTTTTTAGATCATGAACCTTCAAGAAGTCTGTGTGACATCCTGGTCTCAGTGAAGCTGTATTACATTTTTACTGAGGAATCTTTTATACCCTATTGGTCACAGCCAAAACCAAGCTGCTTTCTAAGGAAAACCAAACATAGATTATCAATCTATATTATCTCAACTATCACTATAGATAAATTGGCACAGAGCACCTCTAGTTGAGTTTTGGGACATTAGACAGGTCACTATGAACAAGCAGCTGGACTATTTCTTCTAATCTCAGCCAATACTCATTATTATGGCTATAGATATTTCTGGAGTTAAATACAGGCTAGAAAAAAATACTTCAGAGCAGTTGCAGGTTAACTCTATACTTAATCCCCAAAAGAGAGACACACCAGATATTTATATGTGTCCCTATATAATGCATGCAAATCCTTACAAAAGGAAGGAATTAAAAAAAAAAAAAGAGGAGGAAAGGGTTAGGAAGAAAGAAGAAGAAAAGAAGGGAAAGGGGAAGTGAAGGGGAAGGGGAAGTGAATGGAAGTAGATGGGAAGGGGAAGGAAAGAGATTATTATAATAAAAACTCTAGATCTAAATACCATTTTACATGAAATACATAAAGCTAACACGCAATCAACAGAATTCAGAATGTAGGATACTCTAGAGAACAAATGATCTAGTTTCTTCAAACATAATTGCAAAAAAGAGCAGACAAACAAAGACTAAAATTATGTGAGGGATATATAAACCAATTGCAATGTGCAGAATCTATCTGGATCCTGAATAAAATGAGTAAGCTGTGAAAATAGAAAACATGTGGGATAATTTGAACACTGGCTGGTTATGTATTGGTATTAAGGAATTGTTGTTATGTTGTTGTTGCGCTACCAGTATGGTGTATATTTTTAAGCATCCTTATGAAACAGTGATCAACTTAATGAAATTTGTGATTGACAAAATAATCTAATGGCAATCTCAGAGCATATGAAAAGCTTGCAGAGCCAGGGAGTTCACATAATTTACTATTAAAACAAAAAAATGTGAAAGCAAGAAGAGGAGCTTTTTATAAATTTTCCTGGGACAACATTCATAAAACTAAAATGTTCCTGGCAAAATAAGCATGCTGTCTTTACCAAGTGTATATCCATGTAAATGGACTTAATATCTTGCAAAAAAAAAAATAGAGTAAAATCATTCTGATTACTCTAGATGTAGAAAACTCCCTCACTTCTTTTAGGGTCTAAGCTTGGCCTGTGAATTAAATTGATACAAGTTAGATTATTAGAAGAAAAGTAGTAAGTGGCACAAGAGCCATCGTAAAAAATGAAGCTCCTAAAGATGCAGTTAGTGTCATTTATTATACTTACATGCTGGATTGGACGTAGAATAGTAAACTGTGAAAATGTGACTAAATTATGTGGGAGTTATTTAACAAGGGCTGTACAGAACTCTTTTGGTTTCAATTTCTCATCCTTGTAGCTTAGGGTGCTGCATCTTTCTAGTATAGAAAGGGCATCTTTCACATGGTAATTTCATTTTCTGCTTTGAAGAAACAGCACAAGGGTCAAAGTAATTTTTTTGGCACCTTCTGTTTTTCAAGTATCTTTAACTTAAATAGCCAATAATCCCAAATAGAATATATTTAACCCCTTCAATTGGTCTGGATTTAATTAGAATATAATATTTATGGCAAAACCGACAAAGAAGTCACATTTAAGATGAAGTAAAAAATATTCTGGTGCTGCTATATAGAGACCAAAAAAGTAGAAAAAAAAGTTTTGTTTTATACCGATTCTTTCATCATCATTCAATATGTTCAACTATGCTTAGGAATAAAAATGTGTTCCATGACTACCACATTAGGTATCGTGTCATTCTCTTGGAAGGCCATTATTGCTATGAAATCTCATTTATTTGTTTATTTAACCTGTTGGCTCATGGCGGTAGGCTCCTCATATTTTTAACATTTTTGTTCATTAATCATCCTGGAATATGAAATCCTCTAGAATTTCTTCTAGAAATTCCAAGATAAAACAAATGATATTGTATAGGAGATACACTCCAGCAGAGAGAATCCTGAAAGGTCCTTGTTAAAAAGTTCAAGATGGGTGAAAACGCTTCATGAAGAAAACCATCCATTGCGATTGCCCATGTTATTTCACTGAATTATATCTAAAGTCATGGCCATCTTGTTATATAAAAATCCTATATTTACCTATTTAAATATAATCTACCAAAAGTGGCAAACATTTTAGGATACATTTTACTTTACCAAGTACTTTCACATCCACTATACTGCTGAATATTCCTGATTGTCATTAAGTCATTCAAATGATTTTTTTATTACATAGAATTCAAAATTAAACTTTTCACAAGCAAAATATTCAATGCAAATATGCAAATGTATACAAATACTACAATGGCTTTTAGTCACAGTTTTAATATCAATCTATTAGATTTGAAGGATGGCTGTCATTTTTCTTCTTCTTTTTTTTTTTTTTGTAATGGTGGATTTATTCATTTTCTTTCAGCTTTGAGCTTCCTAATCACAGGATAAGACTATCCTGTGATTTTCTTCTTTAGAGTTTATTCACTGACAAGACTATTCATTGATAAGACTATCCTGTGATTGGAGAAAATCCTGTGATGCAGAAAGCACATAATACAGGCTAGCCAATTGTAGCTCTCCCTCTAACAACACAAGATGATTGATGTATTAGTTTGTTTTCACACTGCTATAAAGAACTACCCGAGACTGGATACATTATAAAGAAAAGTGGTCTAATTGACTCACAGTTCCACATGGCTGGGGAGGCCTGAGGAAACTTATAATCATGGCAGAAGGGGAAGGGGAAACAAGGTACATCATACATGGCAGCGGGAGAGAGAGAGAATGAGGGGGAAAATGGCATACACTTTTAAACTATCAGATCTCATGAGAACTCACTCACTATCATGAGAAGAGCATGGGGGGGAACCACCCTCATATCCAATCACCTCTTACTAGATCCTTCTCCTGACACATGGGAATCACATTTCCAGATGAGATTTGGGTGGAGACACAGAGTCAAATCATATAAATTGATATAGAGTGGCTTATGTTACCCACACAGGAGAACAGTGATCTTTTAAGAATAATTTTGGCCCTGTGGGGAATTAAATTATTTTGCTATTGACATGATGAGAGCTGAGAAACATGCGAATCATCATTGACCCCTAAATATGGAAGTTGTCGATGAATGAAATCTAAGGAAGAAAACAAATTTTTAAATGGTAAACAAGATTATTGTACCATAAAGTCAGTTTTACTACTGAAACACTGTGAACCTTCTTAACCTGTTTTATTAATTATGTTAATAAACATTTGTGTTCCAGTTGGTTTGGCTTTAGTTTCAATAATCTCTGAGGCTTGCCTGACATATTGTCCAATAACAGGAAGTATGTATCATTTACTGAACAGAATCTAGTGTAACTGCCCATGCACATAACTGCTTATACATGCCATGCCAGCCTCCAGACACATTCAACTTTGAGCTAATAAGTGGATCTTACTTCAAACTGGAAAGCTTTTGAGACTTTATCATGAAGCCATCAGAATCTAATGCTAGAGTCGAGATTCTTCCTAGTGAAAGAAATTAAAATCAAAGAGATTGAAATCATAAAAGGGATAGGATTTGTTCCTGACTTTGAAGATGGAGGGTTCATGTGGGAGTGGTGAATAGAAGCTGTAATCAACATCCAACTGACAGCCAGAAAAAGGATGAGGACCTCACCCTTACAAGACACAAAGAACAGAATTTTGCCAACAATCTAAATGACCTTGGAAGCGAATTTTTCTTGAAAGCATCCAGATGAGAGCTCAGTCAAGCAAATGCCTTGGTTTCAGCATTACAATACAGTGAGCAGACAATCCAGCAACCTGGCTCTGACATACCCAGACTCCTGACCTGCAGCACTGTGAAATATAAGTGTTGCTTTATGGCACTAACTTTGTGGTAGTAATTCCTTGCATAATAATGCAAGGGAATGGAAGAGTTGCCTATCTCTATATTAATTAGCAAGACGTTTCCCTTAGATCAGCCGGGGACAGAACGGTGAAACAAGGAAAGAGAAATGGAAACTAAAATGCATACTAAAGAGAGATAGCCATATTGGTTTGATAACGAAAAGACATTGAGAATAAAATTGGTATGAAAATCAGATAAAGGTCAATCATAAAGAAAATGAATTTATACATTTTCATTAGAAAGAGATAAAAGTGTTATAACTCTCAATAACATTGTTTTGACACAATTGTAAACAAAAATTTGCAAGAGGAGTTTAAAGAAATTCTATTGCTTTTCAACCAAATTTATTAATTGTTTATTTTTCCCCCACTATATTAATCTCTTTCATGTGTGTATATATGTGTGTATATTCTGTATGTGTAATTTTGACTATAAATTATGTCATATACATACATACATGCATATACATGTTTTATCTTATATTGAAAGATCAATGGATAACTTTTTTAATGAACCATATGAGAGTAAGTTATAGACACCAATACTCCTTATCTCTAAATTTACAATGTTATTTGTTTAAAAATTAATATTATATAAGTACAAAACAGTTATCAAAATGAAGAAATTTAACGCTGATTTACTATTACTAGCAAAACCAAAATCTACGTTGCAATTTCATCAATGATAAAAATGAGATCCTTTATAGTTTTTTTAATTTTTTTTTTTCTGTAACTAATTCAGTGTTAGGCGTATCACTTAATTTATTTACACACTTGTAACCTGGAAATATCCATTAGCATTTCTTGTATTTTTCTTAACTTTAACATTTTTTAAGAATATAGGATTTTTATTTTAGAGATTTATCATCAACTTGTGTTTGCTTGATTGTTTGTGGCAGGAATTCCTGAACTGGTATTGTCTGTTCTACAACAAGCTGCTAGATTTACCACTTCTTGGTGATGTTCCTGCCTTATTCCATTGACTAGATTGTTTCATACAATATATATACTTTTAGGAAAAGTTGTTTAATATTTTATCATTAGAAATATTAGTGATAAGACCTTACTTTCCTTTGTATGCCACTATGGTACCCTGGAATTTGCAAGGGTGTGAGTATTATTTATACCATGAACACTGGCAAAAGCTACCAGTAAGGGTTTCTTCATCAAAGAGCTGATAGTTAAATGTCTAACAATGTGCTAATGATTACAACTATTATTTGTTTTTAGAGGGTTTTTCTAAAATATGGGAATTAAAATTTCATCAAGCATTTTTTTGTGCCCAGTTTTTTCTCTTTCTTTTGGGGAGCAATAACGTACGATGGAAAAATTTATATTTCCCTTAGTTCACTTATATTCTGTAAATCTTTTCTAGTCTTTGTTTTATTTTCTTCAGATTGTTTTCTTTGTTTTTCAAATGTATCTATTTAATAATTTTTTAAAAATATAGCACATATACACTGTGGAAATCTATGGAGCCGTGAAAAATAATGAAATTATGTTCTTTGCAGCAACATGGATGCAGCTGGAGGGTATTATGCAAGCAAATTAATGCAGGAATAACAAAAAAATACTGTATATTCTCACTTATAAGTCGAGCCAAACATTGAATACATATGGGCACAAGTATGGAAATAGATACTGGGGAGCACTAAAAAGTGAAAGACAAGGGAGGGACATGCTAGTTATTGGGTACTACACTCCCTGTCTTGTTGGCATGATTATTTATACACCAAGCCTCAGTAATATGCAATTTATCCATGCAGCAAATCTGCACACGTACCCCCTGAACCTAACAAAAGAAGAAAAAAAATTGTTCTGTCTTCGATGCACAAATATATTTCTTTTGGCATTTCTAAATGTTTGTTAAATTCCAATACTTTTTATGTGTATATATATATATATATACTTTTTACTCCTTTGTTTCTATCAGATTTCCTTTATGACTTTCATTTCTCTACTTGCATTTTTAATCTCTTTATTTATTAAAATCATACTTCTTTTCAATTTTTGAATAATGTGTATAAAAGTTGTGTTAAAGTTACTCCATGCTAATTCTATCATTCTAACTTCTATCATCTCAGGGTCAATTTCTATAGACTGCTTATATTCCTGCTAATGAATCATATTTTTAGCTTCATTGTTTGTCTAGTAAATTATAATTCATGGAGGACATTGTTCTTTTTAAAGTATGTATGCCCTTTTAAGTATTTATGATAAAAGTACAATTCGGCATTTTGTACTGTCATGGGTAAATATGGGTAAAAGGTCCTAGAATTTAGATACTTGGATTTTTAAATAATGTATTTTGATAAATGCTGACAACTAATTTTGAAATGTTAAAATGCCATGCCAAACAACACTGTGCAATTAAATAAAATATGCTTATAAAGTGTATCTAGTGAGCTCAAATATGTGAGCTCTGTTCTGGATGTAGGTCATATTCTCTGTTCTCATTTGCTGTAGAACACATTTCCATTATGTAATATGCTATGTGTATGCCACAGAGCACAGGCAAATTATGTATATATTATATATGTACCTTATATGTCAGATATGTGTATTGTGTATCTGCCTGCATTCTGTTTACTACCTGTAAAACAAATACCCCATAAAAGATGCTTAAAGATTTTTATATAACCAAAAGAACAAAATTTCTTGCCACTTGCTTTGAAATGATTCTTTAATAGCAAAAGGAATTTTTTGAAGGTGATAGATATGCTTATGGTATAGATTACAGTAACCATTTCACAGGTCTGTATTTTATAGAATGATCTCCAGACTCACCAAATTATATACATAAATATGCACATTTTGTGCATCTATTATACTTCAATAAAGGTTTTTAAAAAAATGGTTCTCAAATCTATGACATCGAAACATATCAAAAAATACTGTGACAGTACAGAAGTAAGTATTTAGTAAGTATTTCCTTACAACAATAATGATAGATAAGTTTTTTTTTGCTCTGTTGTCTATTCTGAATTTGTAGTTCTTGAGATGTACTGGGTTTAGAAAATTCTTTACTTTATTGTTTCCTTATACTATCTTTGCAGCTCATTCTACCTTTAGAATATGGAACAGACAGCATGTATATTTTAGGCATTCTTCAATTTATCATCTTACACTCATGTTCCCCCTCCCCCAACACCCATCAGAAGCACTCATATGCTCTTTTGTTACTTGACAATTAAGTTCTGAGATCGGGACTTGTTTCCACATTAATTAACTGATATCTTTATTAAATTATTTGTTTGTGCCAGGCTTCATGAGAGTTCCTGTAGGGATTGTGTCTCTCCTTCCTATTCTCTAACACAGGTAATACATTGTAAATCAGCAAGACTTATATCATAGTAGAAACGTAGAGTGAACATTGGCAGAACTCTGGAACCTGTTTTTAGGCAAGGCTTGGCTAAAATGTGCTCATATTATAAATAGGAAAAGAAAAACAATAAATGTGGATGTTAATGATTCATCTTCTAGCAGTTAGTTGAATTAATTTGAACACATGAACTTCTCTAAACATTTTTTTAATTTATGAAATGTATGTAATGTTTCATTCTCTGCTATCTTCACAGGCTTAATGTGAGAATGGCAGATAAAAACGTTTAAATGCTATGAAAACTAAAACACGAATAATAAGAGTCTGTACTTGCTGCCCTGAGGATAAAAAAGCAGATGCCTGAAAAGTATGCTTTCAATACTGCCAAGAATGTCCTCTTTTATACATAAAAATCAAATCTGCTAAGCCTACTAGTAATCAGTGTTTCAGAAAATAAAGTAGTAGATGCAAATGCTCGGAGTACTATAAAAGGACCAGAACAGAAGACATGTACTAATTTGGACAACTAAGTCACATTTTCTCAGAACAAGAACACACTTTCATCCTTAGAGTAATGGTTTAAGAAAACTGCAGTGGACAATTAGAACACTTGCCCAAAATTGGAAGAGATGAAAGTATGATGGGTTGGCTTGAACAGTTTCCTAAGTATGTGCTCACACCCAACAGGAGACGGGGCCAAAGGAAGGTTCTCCTTTGAATAGATTCCTCCACTGTTCTGGAGGATTTAGATTGAAGAGCTGGCTGAAGGGCAGCTGCTGGTAAAACTATGGATTAGGTATCCTTTATCCAAAATGCATGGGACCAGAAGTGTTTAGATTTCAGATTTTTTTTAAATTTTGAAATATTTGCATATATATAATAAGATATCTTAGGGAGGGAACCCAGGTCTAAACACAAAATTCATTTACATTTTCTACACACGTTAAACACATAGCCTAAAGGTAATTTTAAGCAATACTCTTAACCATTTTCTACATGAAACACAATTTGTGTACATTGAACCATCAGAAGGCAAAGGTGTCGCTATCTCATGTCAACACTCAACAAATTTAAGATTTTGGAGGATTTCGGATTTCAGATTTTCCAATCATAGATGCTCAACCTGAATACATTTCTTCCCACCAAGTAAGGATGCTGATTCTAATATTCTTTCCTTTTCTTATTTTTTTTCTTTTATTTTTTCCCCATAACACTTCATTTTTTTTTTTTTTCCTTACCTGATGCAGTGGTCCCATGACCTGATGAAAATTGTGGATGCCAGAAGAATAGAGGGTTATTAAGTAAGAAACTGTAACTATACTTTTAAATTTTACTTCAGAATTCCTAAGGGCCTGAGGAGTTAGGTTTTTACCTTCCTTCCATCTGGTAAAATCAAGGAGTAAAATGAATGTAGCCCTGTTGCTTAGCAATTGATATAGCCCAATATGAAAATGTAAGAAACCCTACCCTAATGTAACTCTACCTATATAAATGGGAGTATTCTGAGAGAAAGATATATTTGCTAGACCAGTATTCCTGCTGGAAATTTGGACAAGCACAGGGGATGACACTAATAAACCTTCCAAAGGTAGAAAGGGTCGAATACAAATGGAGAGAAAAAGAAGAGGCTGGGCATAAATCAATAAATAAATAGGTTATGCAATGAGGAATCCAATATTACATTAGTGCCTCATAAAAGGCTCAGAGCAAGAGATAACTTTGTCTTCTAGGTCAGTTATACTGGATTTCTGAAAAGGTCAAATCATACGTTGCTGAGACCACTCTTGTTTTTATCTGACAAAATTAAATGAAAACCTACAAACAAGAGTGATGCCACTTTGGGACACATTTTGGTCATACAATATGATAATGGACTAGACTATTCATCAATATCAAAGTCAGACTCTAGTCATGTCTGCCTCTTATTTTCCATGTTATATCTACACATCTACAGCCATACTAGTATGGCCTAACACTGGCATCAGTGGTCAAATGTATTGGAGAATCGAGTTAAAGCCTCCTGAGAATGTAACACCAACATAACATGACTGGCCTTAGGAATCATAGGATTTGCTAATTTCTATGCAAAATAATTCTATACAAGTTTATTATAAGTTATAAACAGTGGTAGATGAAGGAAAAAAACATGAGCATTTATGTATCATATAGATTATTTATTTCTTTAAATCTATTTCTACCCCATACTGGCTCTTCCAAATGTTAGGCTTATTTATAATGATACTATTGCTATCTCTGTTATATAAATTATATGCTAAGGATAAGAGATCCTGGCCAAGGCCCAGAGGATAGCCTTTGCAGTAGGTAATTTAGCCTTGAACAATAAGAGTCATATTACAGGTCTCTTGATAGAGAACTGAAATTCATTATCTTAAATTTTCTAACACACTTAGAATGTAATTAATCTGATCTGATATAACACTTATGTTCATCATATGGTGAGAAAGGCACATATCTTAATTCATTTTTATATTTGAAAGCCTATTTTTTTAACCTTTCTTATTCTAAAGACTAGTAAAGAGGAGATCGTATTGTCTACTAACTTAATTTTATATGTGGGTTACCTGAGACCTTGAACTCTCAGAACAAATTTGTGCCCTTGACTCTTAATTACTAAGTAATTTTTTATCCTTTTTTTCAGTCCAGACATCCTAAGCACTGCAACACTCTCTCTAAATCTTTTTTCACTTTTCTCAACAAATAATAATCTTTCCTATCTAATCATTTTTCCAAGTAGCTCTCCAACTTTTTAGATCTAATAGATTAGAATTGGTATTTTAAGACACAATCTGTCAGTTAAAATTACCAAATTAAAATAATAAAGACACAGCTAAATTGGATTCATTCTGACTTCAGAGGAATAGAGTTAAAAGAAGGAAAATGAAAAAGCTTTAAAATAAATTTGGCTCTTGAAAGCACAATTTTATAACCAAATTAAGAGAATCTTGCTTGACATTAAAGTCAGATCAAACTCTAAACTTGATTTCATTCAAATTGATTTAATTTGCAACAAAAAGTTTAGCTGAGTTCCACCTGGGAGATATTTTCAGATTAATGACATTTAGTCCAATATACTGCATGGAATATGAGTGTAGAAACTATCACGCATTCATTACAGAAATGCACCAAAATAAAAAAGTTTCCCTCATACAGAATAAAACTCAGCAAGCTGAGGGCCTTTCCACTGATATTATCATCAAGTCTGATGCTAACTTATAAAAAAAAATTGTCCCTTTGAGCCACAGGTTCCTAAAGCACTCACATATGTATCATAAACACACACATACCTACCATATTTGAAGGAAATAAATGATTGTACAATTACCAAACAGGTTTTAGAAGTTGTATTACTCCCTTATCATGCTGCTAATAAAGATAAACTTGAGATTAAACAATTTATAAAGGAAAGAGGTTTAATTGACTCACAGTTCAGCAACAGGGAGGCCTGACAACCATGGCAGAAGACAGAGGATGAACAAAGTCACATCTCACGTGGCAGCAGTCAAGAGTGCTTGTGCAGGGGAACTCCTATGTATAAAATCATCAGATCATGTGATACTTATTCACTACCACGAGAATGGTATGGGGCAAACTGCCCCCATTATTCAATTATCTCCACCTGGCCTCACCCTTGACACATGGAGATTATTACAATTTAAGGTGAGATTTAGGTGGGGACACAGCTAAACCATATCAGAATTGTATGACCCTGTTATAAACAAATACCTCCAAATTCAGAAATTAAGAACCCAAGTAGTTTAAGAAGCATCATTTTTTGACTCCCTTTAGCTATCACCAGTCTTTACTAGAGGTCTGACTGACAAATAATAAGGTGTTTTGATATACCCAAAGAGGTAGAACAGGTAATATCCCTCCCTGGTGGTAAAGGAACAAGCTCCTAAATTAGGATTAGACCTTAAGAAGGCAATTAACTATGATTAAAAACTCTTATTACCTCTCAGGACATATAATAATTGTCCAACATAGCTTGGATATTGAGAGTTTGCTTGATGATTGGATGCTAAAAAGGATCTATCACAGACTAACTGGACTAAGAAAGTATTTTCTTAACTTGCCTGAAGACCTAAATCACCTAGAAACATTTGATACGGTACAGCATACATAGCTCTTCTTTTGGAAATTCTCATTTAGTTACCCTCAGACAAGGACAAGTGTTGGAATTAATGTTATGTATTCTAGCTGATGCCGATTATCAGGGAATTTGGAAGACTAAGGAGTAGGAATTATATGGTTTGGAAATAATAGACTCACAAATTATTTTGTGGTTTTTAAAAGGATGGGCTATAGATTTAGAATCATTTTGATTCAAAAAAATGCTCAATTGCCACTAATTGGAACTTTGAGTTAGTTCAAAGATATATTTTGTGTAAAGCATTAAAAATAATGGCAAGGATAATGCCCACAGATGTTAATACATTATTTTGTGGAAACTAAGTCAAATACACAATTATTTTAACTTACCTCTAATAAACTGCCTATTAAATTATGACACATTGCTGACTTTGCATCAACTGTAAAACTTATCTCAATCAAAAAACCATTAAAATATAAAAAAATGTATCTTGGAATTAATGGAATAAACAATAAATTAGAGAAACCCACAAAGTAATATAAAACCATAACGCAGGATGGAAAATAAATTTTAGGGAGAGTAAATTTTGTTTAGGTCAGTCCTTCCAGTTGGGGGGAAATAGGGGAGGGATGGTGGGGGGTGGGGAGCTGGGGAGAGATAGCAAGGGGGAAAATGCCAGATGTAGGTGATGGGAAAGAAGGCAGCAAGTCACACTGCCACGTGTGTACCTATGCAACAATTTTGCATGTTCTTCACATGTACCCCAAAACCTAAAATGCAATAAAATAAATAAATGGGGGGGAAAAAAAAGAAATACTGAAGTGAATACATCAACAGAAAAAGAAATCCGGGTGAAGCAATGGTAAACACAAGAACTGGGAAACCATATGGTTAGATTTAAGTAATGACTCCAAAATACTTTTAAAATAAATAAATAATTACAAATAAATAGTGTTTTAAAAACATTTAATCTACTGTTTCAGAGAGCAATTACAAGGTTGAAAGGCTAAGAACACTCTAAGACAAAAGTGGGCCTGCTAGATAGTTTCCCACAGTGCTGAGAAAGCTGGGGGCCTACTTCACTTCTACTTTGCACCACTGGAAGAAACCATGAACTAAAAGGAATTCTCTTGGCACCAAGTTGTGTTGGCACAACTCCTGTGTTAGCACAATTCTCTTGGCATCAAGTTGTATCCTAAGAGTGTTCTTCAACTGGTACTTAACATTTACTAATAACTTTACATTGACTGGGGGGAGACTAGACATACAAAATAGCTTCACACTAACTATATTATTGTTATAATCAGATGTGCTATACAACCATTCAATGTAAGAATGAGCTGATTAACAATTTTTACCTTTCAAACAAATAAAAGGTAAATTTTTTAAAATATATTTTTAACTTAATATGTAGGAAATAATAATTTAAAAAAAGCACTTGGTTAGCAGAAAAACACAAAATAGGATCACAATTATGATTTTTAAAAGTGTTAGAAATATCAACAAGATGGTGAGAAAGGAGGTTTTAACCCTCATCCTCATTGCCACCATCTCCATAAACACCTATTTTGTAAACACTAAGAGATGAGAATACCTTTGTGGGAGACCCATAGTCCAGATGAGAGGATCCTGCACCTCAGTGAAGCAAAAAATCTGAAAGTGGGCACCTTGAAGAAGGTAATAAGAGAAGTTTCACTGTATTCATCTCACCCCTCCATCAAAGCAACACAACTTGGTGCCAAGAGACTTCCTTTTAGGTCATGATTTCTTTCAATGGCGCAAAGTAAGAGTTCAGTAAGCACCAGCTTTCTCAGTCCTGTGGGAAACTATCCAGCAGGCCTAATTTTGTCTTACCCTCCTAGAATATTGAGGGTATTGCCATAGCTAAATTATCTGGGACAACTAAGATCAGAAAGAAGAAGCAGGGACTCACAGAAAACAGTGTGACTCTCAAAAACTTGTCATGGAGCCTGCTAACTTGCTCATGGACTCCACCAAAAGCCCTATCCACAAATGCTGTAGGACACCTCAACTGTGGACACAGTCAATGGGAGCCCCCAGCATTTTATGGTCCTCTCTGTGGCTAGCACCTCACATGCTCCTGTGCATGGCCCTCCATCTAAATCCACAGGCAGTATATCCAAGCCCCTGTAGATGGCAATATGGATCTCAGTAGCATGTAGAATTTCAGCTGCTAGCTGACTCTTCTGGATTAGGAGTAAGCTATATAACCTTAAATATTTCAAGAAACTTCCCTAGATAAAATAAACTTGAGGTTCTCAGCATCCAGCCTAGCTATGAGGTATGAAGAGAAGACACAGAGTCATCAGACTTCTCCTTTAAGAATCAATAAAATGAATAGAGTGGGTATATCTATTGAAAAGTTCTGAGATACATCTAGAATATCTAGTCAGGTTGATTGGTCAAGGTCAGTCAGTACAAGCTAGAGGAGGTGACTGCTTTTTCAAATACAAAGACAAAAACATGAAGAATCAAGAAAATGTGACACCACCAAAGGAACAAACTAAAATTTCGAAGTCAGCTTTAAACAAATAGAGATCTATGAACTTCCTAACAAAGAAGGCACAAGAATAATCTCCAAGATTAGTAAGCTACAGGAGAATCCACCTAAACAAAATCAGGAAAGAAAAATTCACAAACAGGAAGCAATACAGGAAAGAAAACTACACGAACAAAATAAGGAATTTAACAAAGGTATGGAAACCATAACAAAGAACCAAAGAGAAATTCTGAAGCTGAAGAATGCAATGACAGAACTAAAAAAATCAATGCGGTTTTAACAACAGACTTTTCTAAGCAAAAGCATCAGTGAAATCAAAGTCATATCATTTGAAATCATCCAGTCTGACAAAGAAAGAAAGAGGGAAGAAAAAGGAAGACTGCAAAGCTCATGAGACACAGTCAAAGGTACTAATATAGTCACTTGGGGTGTCCATGTAGGATCAAAAAAAGAGTAAAAAGCTTATTTTAAAAAATAATAACAAAAAATTTTTGAATTTTAGGAAGAAAAATGAACTTCCAAGACAAGAATCCCAAACAACCCCAAATAGGTTAAACATATGGATGTCTTCACCAAGACACATAATAAACAAATTGTCAAAAGTCAAAGACAAAGAAAGAATTTTGGAAGCACTAATAGAAAAGTGACTTGTCACAAAAAAAAGAGATGCTCCATAAAACTATCTTTCAGCAGAAACCTTATAGGGCTAATGAGAGTGAGATGATAATTTTAAATTACAAAACAAAACATCATCAATGAATAATACAATATTCAGCAATGATGTCCTTCAGAAATGAAGGATAGGTAAAGACTTTCCTAGACAAACAAAATTCTGAGGGAATTATCACTAATAGACCTATATTAGAAGAGATACAAAAGAAATTACTTAATTTGAAATAAAAGAAAGCTAATTAGCAAAATGAAAACAAATGAAAGTATAAAACTCACTGATAAAGGTAAGTATTTAGTCCAATTCAGATTACACTAATTCTGTAGTGGTGGTATGTAAATAACTTTTAAAGCTATTATAACATTTCAAAGACAAAGCTTTTATAAATAATTATAGCTATAATATTTGTTAATGAGTACACAATGTACAAACATGTAAATTAAAGCATTAATAACATAAAATGTGAGGCAGAGGAAAAGTGTAAATTTCTGTATGTGGCTGAAGTTAAGTAGTTATCAGGTTAAAATAGATTTTTATAACTATCAGAAAATTTATGTAAGCACACCATGGCAATCACGAAGGAAAGTAAACTGTAGTAGACATAACAATATAATTTTAAAGGGATCAAAGCATACTACTGCAAAAAAGAGAAAATCTTCAAATTACAAATGACAGCAAAGAAGAAGGAAGGAAGTACAATTGGAATGATTAACAAAATGTCAGTATTAAGTCCTCATCTATGTATCAGTACTTACATGTAAATGACTTAAGCTGCTCACTCAAAAGACATAGTGTGACTAAAAGGATTTAAAAAATAAAAGATTCAACTATATGCTGCAAGACACTCACTTCATCTTTAAGGACACACATAGGCTGAAAGTGAAGGATGAAATAACATTCAATGCAAATACTAACCAAAAAAGAGCAGGGGTGGATACACATGTATCAGAAAAAGCAGACTCGGAGTAAACAACAGTCACAAGAGATGAATAAGTTCACTATATAAAGGGGTCAATTCATCTAGGGGATATAAAGATAATAAATATATATGCATCCAGCATTGGATCACCCATATATATAAAACAAATATGCAAAACTAAAGGTAGAAAGAGGATCAATACAATAAGAGAAGAGGGATTGAATAACCCATTTTTAGCAATGAGTAGATAATCCAATCCAAATAATAGCAGTAAAGAAACAGCAAACTGGAGCAACACTGTAGACCAAAGGGACCTAAGAGACATATGCAGGATATTCCATTCAACAGCAGTAGACTACATATTCTGCTCAACTGCACATGGAACATTCTCCAAGATATATCATATGTTCGGTCGCTAAATGAGTATTGATAAATTTAATAAAATTAAAATCACATTAAATATCTTTTCCAATGACAATAATATGAAACTAGAAATCAGTAACAGAAGAAAAATTGGGAAATTCAAAAATATGTAGAAAATAAACAACAAATTCCTGAAGAACCAACTGGTCAACGAAGAAATAAAAAGAGAAATCAAAAAGTATGAAACTAAACCATACTTAAATTTATGGAATACAGCAAAACTAGTTTTATGATGGAAGTTTATAGCGATAAATATGAACATTAAGATAAAAAAAAAAGTGAGATCTCAGGTAAACATCCTAGCTTTATACCAAGGAATCAGAAAACAAACAAAGCTCACAATTAGCAGGAAAAAAAAAAGATCAGAACAGAATTAAATGAAATAGAGACAAAAAATGATAATAATTAAGATCAAAATATGTAACAGTTGATTCTTTGAAAACGTAAATAAAATGGATATATCTTTAGCTAAACAAATGTAAAAGAAAGATGATTCAGATAAATAAACTTTTAAATAAAATAGGAGACATTACAACGGATATAATTCTAATAAATAGAATAAATTACAACTGATATACAAAGGTTTATAAGTTAATACTAAGAACAACTACAGGCCAACAAATTTCCCATAAAGAAAGGCGCAGGAACAGATTGTTTTACTGGATAATTCTGCCTAATATTTAAGAATGAATTAATGTCAATTCTTCTCAAACTCTTCCAAGAAATTGAAGAGGAGAGAACACATCAAAACTCATTTTACAATGTCAGCATTACTCTAAGACAAAAGCTACACAAGGACACTAAAAGAAAAGAAAATTAGGCCAATAACCCTGATGAACGTAGATGCAGAAATCTTGTAAACCAAATTCAATAACACACTAAAAAGATGATTCCCCAACATAAAGTGGGATTTATCCCTCGGACACAAGAATAGTTTAAAATATGCAAGAAAATAAATGAGATACACTAAGTCAATAGAATAAAGGATTAAAAACCATACAATCATCTGAATAGTTGCAAAACCCCACATTTGACAAAATTCAACATTCCTTTATGATAAACTCTCTTAATAAATTAGGTATAGAATAAACGTCAGCATAATAAAGGCAATGTATGACAAGTGCATATTAAGCTGACATCATTGTGAAAAATTAAAGCCATGTTCTCTAAGATCAGAAATAAGACAAGAATGTCCACTCTCACCACCTCTGTTCAACATAATATTAAATGATCTAGTCGGAGTAATCAGTCAAATAAAATAAATAAAAACATCCAAAAACAGAAAGAAAGAAGTTAAATTGTTTCTGTTTGCAGGTGACATGATCTTCTATACAGAAAATTTTAAAGTCTCCATCAAAATATTGTTAGAACTAATAAACAAAATCAGTAAAGTGGCAGGATAGAAAATTAACATTAAAAAATACTTACATTTTTATGCACTGAACAGACTGTCTTGAAATAAAATTTAAAAATCAATCTCATGTACAATAGCATCAAAAAGAATAAAATACTTAGGAATATATATAATGAAGTAAATACTGCTACACTGAAAAATACAAATTTTTGATGAAAACTTAAAAACACAAATTAACATAAAAATTCCTATGGTCATGTGTTGGAAGATTTAATATTGATCAAATGTTCATACTACCCAAAGCAATCTACATATTCAATGCAACCCCTATCTATTCTAAATCTCAATGGCATTTTTAAAGGAAAATAAACAAAATTCCTATTATTTATATGAAGCAATAAAAGGCCCCAAAGAGCCAAAGTAATCTTGAGAAAGAAGAACAAAGATGAAACAATCATATTTCATTATGTCAGACTACATTACGAAGCCACAGTAATCAAAAGAGCATGATAGTGGTAAAACTAGACACACAGACAAACAATACAACAGAGAGTCCATATATATTATCACAAACATATGGTCATCTAATCTTCAAAATAGATTCTAAGAACATGCCATTGGGAAAGGATAGTGTCTTCAACAAATGGTGTTGGAAAAACTGGATATTGACATGCAAAATAATGAAATTGGACTGTAGTCTGACACCATAAACAAAAATAAGAGACACAACTCTAAAATAACACTGTAGATACAAGAAAAGACTTTTCACAGAAGAAGAAAAATGAAGTAATTAAACATGAAAATATCTCAGTTTCAATGAAAATCAGGAAAACACAATTAACATCAAAATCACTTCCCTTTTCATGCTGCAAAAATTTTAAAAAAGGCTTATAAAATAGAAAATGTTGATCAAGGACTTACAGTGAAAGAAAAGAATGTACCCTGCTCTTAAGAATCTAAATAGGGGAGGATCCAAGATGGCCAAGTAGAAACAGCTCTGGAGTGCAGTTCTCGGCAAGAACAACATGGAGGGTGAGTGCTCACCACATTTCCAAACAAATTTTCATTGCTCACAGACCAGGAGATTCCCAGGCCAAAAAGTGCCATGAGCTTTCAGCATGGTGGTTTCAGCTGGTACTGGGTTGGCACACAGAAACTTACATAAATCTGGACAGCTGTTTCAACTGACACCTGGAACACCTGGGAGACAGACCTGCCCATTCAACTGAAAGGGAGGGGGCAGAGACAGGGAGACAGGTGATCTAGGTCAGCAGGTACCACCCCCACAAAACAAGCAATCTGAAATGCTCTGGATTGAGACTTTCCCAGCAAGTGCAGCTGGACCCTACCAGCTCAGTGTGGGGAAGGGCGACCACCACTACTGAAGGCAGTCTACCACTACCGAGGCAGTTCACACAGCAGCTGGGCAGAACCTGCAGCAGCTCAGGAACACTTCTGCTGGCAGACTGTTTCTAGACTACTCAGTGCAGGTCAGGATATCTATGAAAAAAAGGCAGCAGCATGACAGGAACTTATAAATAAAGCCAAACTTCCTAGGACAGAGCACCTGGGAAAAGAGACAGTTATGAGTTCCACTGCAGTAGACTTAAAAGTACCTGCCCAGCAGCTCTGCACAGAGCAGCAGAGCTCCCAGCACAGCGCTTGAGCTCCTATAAGGGACAGATTTGTCTCCTCAAGCAGCTCCCCGACCCCTGTATAGCCAAAGAGACACCTCATAAAGGAGAGCTCAGGCTGACATCTGGCAAGTAACCTTCTGGGACAAAGATAACAGAAGAAGAAATCAGCAGCCACTCTTACTGCTCTGCAGTCCCCATGGGTGATCCTCAGGCAAGCAGTGGGGATGGAGTGGACCTCCAGCAGTCCTGCAGAAGAGAGGCCTGACTGTTAGAAGGAAAACAAAAAAAAAAAAAAGAAAGAAAGAACTTCACCATCAACAGAAAGGACATCCATTCAGAGACCCCATCTGAAAGTCACCAACTACGAAGACCACAAGTAGATAAAGCCACAAAGACAGGAAGAAACCAGTGCAAAAAGGATGAAAACACCAAAACCCAGAACACCTCTCTTCCTCCAAAGGATCACAAATCGTCACCAGCTAGGGATCAAAGATGAATGGAGAATGAATCTGAAGAATTGACAGAAACGAGCTTCAGAAGGTGGGTAATAACAAGCTTCTCAGAGCTAAAAGAACATGTGCTAACCCAATGTAAAGAAAGTAAGAACCTAGAGAAAAGGTTAATGAGATGCTAACTACAATAAAAAGCATAGAGAAGAATATAAATGACTTGATGTAGCTGAAAAACACAGCAAGAGAACTTTGTGAAGGACACCCAAATTTCAATAGCCAAATTGACCAAGCAGAAGAAAGGATATTGGAGATTGAAGATAGGCTCAATGAAATAAAACGAGAAGGCAAGAATAGAGAAAAAAGAGTGAAAAGAAATGAGCACAGCCTCCAAGATGTGGGATTATGTGAAAAGACCTAATCTACATTTGATAGGTGTACCTGAATGTGACAGAGAGAATGAATCCAAGCTGGAAAATACTTTTCAGGAAATTATCCAGGGGAACTTTCCAACCTCGCAAGCCAGGCCACCATTCAAGTCCAGAAAATACAGAGAACACCACAAAGATATTTCTCAAGAAGAGCAACACTAAGGCACATAATTGTCAGAATCACCCAGGTTGAAATGAAGGAAAAAATGCTAAGGGCAGCAAGAGAGAAAGGTCTGGTTACCCACAAAGGGAAGCCCATCAGACTTACAGTGGATCACTTGGCAGAAACCCTACAATCCAGAAGAGAGTGGGGCCAATATTCATCATCCTTAAAGAAAAGAACTTTCAACCTAGAATTTTATATCCAGCCAAACTAAGCTTCATAAGCCAAGGAGAAAGAAAATCCATTATGGACAAGCAATTGCTGAGAGATTTTGTTACCACCAGGCCGGCCTTACAAGAAACCCTGAAAGAAGCACTAAACAAGGAAAGGAATAACCAGTACCAGTCACTCCAAAAATGTACCAAATAGTAAAGAACATCCACACAATGAAAAAAATGCATCAACTAACTGGTAAAACATCCAACTAGCGTCAAAATGGCAGGATCAAATTCACACATAACAATATTAACCTTAAATGTAAATGGGCTAATTATCCCAATCGAAAGACACAAACTGGCAAATTGGATAAAAAGTCAAGACCCATCTTTGTGCTGTATTCAGAAAACCCATTTCTTGTGCAAGGACATACACAGGCTCAAAATAAAGGGATGGAAGAAGATTTATCAAGCAAATGGAGAGCAAAAAAAAAGCAGGAGTTGCAATCCTAGTCGCTGATAAAATGGACTTTAAACCAACAAAGTTCAAAAGAGACAAAGAAGGACATTACATAATGGTAAAAGGATCAATACATCAAGAAGAACTAACTATCCTAAATATATACACATCCAATACAGGAGCACCCAGGTACATAAAGCAAGTTCTTAATGACCTACAACGAGACTTAGACTCCCACACAATAATAGTGGGAGACTTTAACACTCCACTGTCAATATTAGACAGATTGATGAGACAGCAAATTAACAAGGATATCAAGGACTTGAACTCAGATCTGGACCAAGTGGACCTAATAGACATCTACAGAAATCTCCATCTCAGATCCACACAATATACATTCTTCTCAGCACCACATCACACCTACTCTAAAATTGACCACATAATTGGAAGTAAATCACTCCTCAGCAAATGCAAAAGCACAGAAATCATAACAAACAGCCTCTCAGGCCACAGGGCAATCAAATTAGAACTCAGAATTAAGAAGCTAACTCAGAACCACACAGCTTCATGGAAACTGAACAACTGGCTCCTGAATGTCAACTGGATAAACAATGAAATGAAGGCAGAAATAAAGATGATCTTTGAAACCAACGGGAATGAACACACAATGTACCAGAATCTCCGGGACACATTTAAAGCAGTGTCTAAGGGAAATGTATAGTAATAAATGCCCACATAAGAAGCAGGGAAAGATCTAAAATCAACACCCTATCATCAAAGTCGAAAGAGCTAGAGGAGCAAGATCAAAAAAAAAAAACCCCAAACCTAGCAGAAGGCAAGAAATAACTAAGATCAGAGCAGAACTGAAGGAGATAGAGACACAAAAGCCCTTCAAAAAATCAATAAATCCAGGAGCTGGTTTTTTGAAAAGATCAACAAAATAGACAGACTGCTAGTCAGATAAATAAAAAAGAAAAGGGAGAAGAATCAAATAGATGCAATTAAAAATTATAGAGAGGATATCACTACTGATTCCACAGAAATACAAAATACAATCAGAGATTACTACAAACAACTCTATGCACATAAACCAGTAAACCTGGAAGAAATGGATAAATTCCTGGACACTTGCACCCTTCCAAGCCTAAACCAGGAAGAAGCTGAAACCTTGAATAGAACAATAAAAAGGGCTGAAGTTGAGGCAGCAATTAATAGCCTACTAACCAAAAAAGTCCAGGTCCAAAAGGATTCACGGCTGAATTCTACCAGACGTACAAAGAGGAGCTGGTACCATTTCTTCTGAAACTATTCCAAACAATACAGAAAGAGGGAATCCTCCCCAAATCTTTTTATGAGACCAAAATCATCCTGATACCAAAACCCAGCAGAGACTCAACAAAAAAAGACAACTTCAGACCAATATCCATGATGAACATAGATGCAAAAATCTTCAATAAAATACTGGCAAATAGATTGTAACAGCACATCAAAAAGCTTATCCATCCCAATCAAGTTGGCTTCATCCCGGGGATGTGAGGCTGGTTCAACATATGCAAGTCTCTAAACGTAATCTGCCACATAAGCAGAACAAAAGACAAAAACCTCATGATTATCTCAATAGATGCAGAGAAGGCCTTTGACAAAATTCAACAGCGCTTTGTGCTAAAAACTCTCAATAAACTAGGTATCAAAGGAATATATCTCAAAACAACAAAAGCTATTTAGGACAAACCTATAGCCAATATCATACTGAATGGGCAAAAACTGGAAGCATTCCCTTTGAAATCTGGCACTAGACAAGGATGCTCTCTCTCACCACTCATACTCAATATAGTATGGGGAAGTTCTAGCCAGAGCAATTAGGCAAGAAAAATAAATAAAGGGCATTCAATTAGGAAAAGAGGAAGTCAAATTGTTTCTATTTTCAGATGACACAATTGTATATTTAGAATACCCTGTTGTCTTAGCCATACTGTCCAAAGTAATTTACAGATTCAACACTAACCCCATCAAGCTACCAATGACCTCCTTTCCAGAACTGGAAAAAACCACCTTAAACTTCATATGGAACCAAAAGAGAGCCCACATAGCCAAGACAATCCTGAGCAAAAAGAACAAAGCCAGAAGCATCATGCTATCTCATTTCAAACTATGTTACAAGGCTACAGTAATCAAAACAGCATAGTACTAGTACCAAAACAGACATATAGACCAATGATACAGAACAGAGGCTTTGGAGGCAATGCCACACATCTACAACCATCTGATCTTTGACAAACCTAACAAAAACAAGCAATGGGGAAAAGATTCCCTGTTTAATAAATGGTGTTGGGAAAACTGGCTAGTAGTGCACAGAAAGCAGAAACTGGACCCTTTTCTGACACCCAGGACCCTTTTCTGACACCTTACACTAAAATTAACTCCAGATGGATTAAAGACTTAAACACAAGACCTAACACCATAAATATCCTAGAAGAAAACCTAGGCGAAAACCATTCAGGACATAGGAATAGGCAAGGGCTTCCTGACTAAAACACCAAAAGCATCGGCAACAAAAGCCAAAATAGACAAATAGGACCTAATGAAACTCCAGAGTTTCTGTACAGCAAAAGAAATAATCATTAGAGTGAACCAGCAACCAACAGAACAGGGAAAAAATTTTGCAATCTACCCATCTGGAAAAGGGCTAATATCTAGAATCTACAAAGAACTAAAACAGATTTACAAGAAAAAAAAAACAAACGAACCCATCCAAAAGTGGGCAAAGGATATGAGCAGACACTTTTCAAAAGAAGACATATATGAGGTCAACAAACATATGAAAAAATGCTCATCATCACTGGTCATTAGAGAAATGCAAATCAAAACCACATTGAGATACTACCTTACACCAGTTAGAATGGCGATCATTAAAAAATCTGGAGACAACTGACGCTGGAGACGATGTGGAGAAATAGGAACATTTTTACAGTGTTGGTGGGAGTGTAAACTATTTCAACCATTTTGGAAGACAATGTGGTGCTTTCTCAAGGACCTAGAAATAGAAATTTCATTTGACCCAGCAAGTTCATTACTGGGTACATACCCAATGGATTATAAATCATTTTATTATAAAGACACATGCACACATATGTTCATAGCAGCAGTGTTTACAATCACAAAGACCTGGAACCAACCCAAATGCCCATTGACAATAGACTGGACAAGGAAAATGTGGCACATACACACCATGGAATACTATGCAGTCATAAAAAATGATGAGTTTGTGTTCTTTGTAGGAACATGGATGAATCTGGAAACCATCATTCTCAGCAAACTGACACAAGAACAGAAAATCAAGCACCACATGTTCTCACTTATAGGCAGGTGATGAACAATGAGAACACATGGACACAGGGTGGGGAGCATTACACACTGGGGTCTGTTGTGGTGAGCCTAGGGAGGGATAGCAGGGGTGTGGGGAGGTCAGGGAGGGATAACATGGGGAGAAATATCAGATGTAGGTGATGGGGTGATAGAAGCAGCAAGCCACATTGCCATGTATGTACCTATGCAACAATCCTACATGATCTGTACATGAACCCCAGAACCTAAAGTACAATTAAAAAAAAAGAATCTAAATAAATCTGACCACTTTGGAGAGACATTCAGAATTACCTGTTGAGGTTAAAGATACACCTACTCTGATGGGTATGTACCTAAGAATACTATCAGATATGTAAACAAGAACACATTAAAAAAGGAACATTACAGGACTTTATAAGTGTGAAAAATCTAAATATTCACCAATAAAAAAATCAATTAATATTTTGTGGTATATAAGCACAATAGAATATACTGTGAAAAATAAACAAATGATAGTTACATGTATTAGAACAAATAAATATCACATAAAAATGTTGAGCAAAAATGTTAATTCCATCGGGATACTATGGTCTATGATTTCTATAGATATTAAATTATTAATTAAAACCTCATATTTTTAACATATACATTTGCGAAGAAGTCTAAAAAGATGCATGGCTATGAAAAGCATCAAGTCTAGGTTGGTAGGTATTTTTGGGGTTAAAAGGTTGGAATTAGAATAGGATACCTGGGAGCTGAAATTTTTATTTTATTCTATTTTATTTATTTATTTATTTATCTATCTATTTATTTATTTATTTATTGGGCCAGAATCTCTCTCTGTCACTGAGGCTGGAGTGTAATGGCGTGATCTTGGCTCACTGTAACCTCCACCTCCTGGGTTCAAGCAATTACCCTGCCTCAGCCTCCCGAGTAGCTAGTATTACAGAAGCCTAACATCACACCTGGCTAATATTTTGTATTTTTAGTAGAGACAGGGTTTTATCATGTTGGCCAGGCTGGTCTCAAACTCCTGACCTCAGGTGATCTGCCTGCCTCAGCCATCCAAAGTGCTGGGATTACAGGCGTAAGCCACCGTGCCCAGCCTGAAATTCTATTGGTATGGTTTAGTTGTGTAAATATTGTTATATTATCCTTTACAATTTTTGCATAAATTTGTAAAGTAATTTAAAAACTAAGATAAAATTTGGTGAAAATACAGCATCATTAGAATTTCAATAACTTGGACAACAGAGAGGAGAAAACAAGTTTTCTTCCCAATTTTTGTCCTATACCACGAATAAATTATCTTTTGTCTTTAAAAAAGACTCCTTCTTGGCAGGGCACAGTGGCTCATGCCTGTAATCCCAACACTTTGGGAGGCCGAAGCAAGTGGATCACTTGAAGTCAGGAGTTCAAGACTAGCCTTGCAAAATATGGTGAAACCTTGTCTCTACTAAAAATACAAAAGTAGTGGAAAGCTCCTGAAATCTCAGTTACTCAGGAAACTGAGGCAGGAGAATTGCTTGAACCCAGGAGGCGGAGATTTCAGTGAGCCAAAATTGTATCATTGCACTCCAGTGCCTGGGCAACAGAGCAAGAGTCTGTCTTAAAGAAAAAAAAGACTCCTTCTCTAAGAAAAGATACATGTATGTATCTTTTATATAGAAAAGATACACATAAATACACACACGGAAATAAATATACATATATATCACTGGAAAGCAATGAAAAGCAGAAACAGAAGCTAGGGAGGGGCTCAGTTTATAAACAAAAATATCTCTCCAACAGGTTTGAATTGCAAGCATCTTACTGCTGCTGCTTATCTACAGTAAGCATTACTGTCTTACTACAAACAGTAAGAATTGCAAGTTTAAGGCTTTTCACAGACATGGAGACAGAAACCTACAGCTTTTATGGCTTTTAGTCCTGAACCTGTTGTCCAGAGGAATAAGGAACTGAAAATGAAATATGAAATTTCCCTCAGTGAGAGACTTTCAGAAGAGACTCAAATCAGACTGTAAGCTCAGCATAAGTAATAGTATTATAATTTATATACATCAAAGAAGGTACAATCATCTTGTTCTTAATCAAGAGTATTTTGGCTTTTCTGGCCTTGTGCCCTTATATATTAATTTTCCCAATCAACTTGTCAAGATCCATAAAACCTTGCATTCAATTTATAGATTAGAAAATATTAAATCTTTACAATGTTGAGCCTTATTCTATGAAATATTTATATCTCTTCAGGTACTTACATTTTCTTAAATGTTTTTCGGTAAAACCTTTTGAAAAAAGGTCATAAGTCAATGCTTTTTAAAAGATCTATTCTGAGACACTTATAATCTTGTAGAAATTCTAAATGATGTCTATTTTTAAAACACATACAAATATTAGGTTGGTGCAAAAGTAATTGTGACTTTTGTAATTACTTAAAATGACAATGCTTTTAATACATACACATATATTTATAAACACATGTACGCATATACACATATATATTCAAACACACCAAATACATATTTGTATATTTATGGGTAATGTCAACTTTTCTATTTTAGTATATAATAATATATACAGGGTTATTAAACTGTATATAATTTATTTCCCATTATTTAGCATAGAAAAATAGATGCTTCAATAAAAGAAAAAATATCCAATAAGTAGTAGGAAAACTCAAACATTAATAGTGAAGTTGAACATATCTATTAACCTCTCATAAATGACAAATGTTAATTTGCGCCTCATCAGAGGTAACAAAAATTTTGAATTTTGTGAATAAATTTGCCTGTGTATTTCTTTATGCTTGAACTCTCTGATTTTCCAAGTAGTAAAATAGAATTTTTGATATTTGGTTAACCTACCTATAAAAGTTCTATTAAACTGTGCTTCCGTGATATTTTTCTTTTTTACTCTATCAAGTTTTTTTGATGCCTCTGGAATGCATGTATTTCATTGTGTGACTGTATCATATTACCCAGTATCCTCTGAATTAACTTTTAGGTGCTTTCCCGTTATAGACTACTACAAATAATGCTGTTATGAACATTCTTATTAATAAATATGTCTCCTTCTAGATATGTACAAGAACCTCTCAAGGTTAAATAGGAGGAATTTGATGAAAGGAGACATGTCTCTCAATGGACTTAGGAATCTTATACATGAACAGTTAGTGCTGGCAGTTTCCCCACGGTAATTACAGTGTCTACATCCTTATCAGCACAGAGAGCCATCCCTGTCAGGGAGTGTTGTGACCCCTTCTGAAATCAGTGTCCAGTCAGCAAAGGATCCACCTTGTATGCAAATATGTTTTTTTTTTTTTTTTTTTAGGCAGAGTCTCGTTCCATTGCCAGGCACCAGGCTGGAGTGCAGTGGCGCGATCTCGGCTCACTGCAACCTCCGCCTCCCGGGTTCAAGCAATTCTCCTGCCTCAGCCTCCTGAGTAGCTGAGACTGCAGGCACGCGCCACCATGCCCAGCTAATTTTTGTATTTTTAGTAGAGACGGGGTTTCACCATGTTGGCCAGGATGGTCTCGATCCCTTGACCTCGTTATCCGCCTCCCTCGGCCTCCCAAACTGCTGGGAATACAGGCATGAGCCACTGCGCTTGGCCACAAATACGCTTTTCTAAGGTGCAATTCTCAACCAGGCTGTTAACTCTTTTCTTCACAACCTCCTACTGGATAATTTTAACATGTAACTTTTTAAGTGTTTTCCTATGTTATTCTTTATTTCTGCGGGCACCGTTTCTTGTTTCTTTATATGCTTTACGATTTTTGATTTGTCTGATCTTAATCACAGAAATCCTGGGGCTAATGGGTTGTAAGTATTTTCCTCTGAAATATGTTTGGATTTATTCTTCCAGGAATTTGAGGGTGTTGCTAACTCTGGCAGTGCTCAATTATGCAGTTGGTGTAAAAGTAAACCACACATCAAATAAGAGTCAAAATATAGTTATAATTTCTGAAGACATATGTGAGTTTTCTTCCAAACAGAGTCACTATTGAGACAGACCTTCTCTGTTTACATGATTTATTAGCATGTATGCTTTTTGGCTCATTGTTTACTTAATCTGTCTTCAAAGTCCCAGCTTTATGAAGTGGAAGCCAAGTCCACCTCCCCAACTGTACAGGGTTGGAGGTCTTTTAGCTTTCCCTATAGGCTCTATAAAACCCGGTGCTCTAGCTTTCTCCTGATGGCTGATGCCCCACGGTAGTCTAGTTTTATGATTTCAGTTGCCACTCTTATTTCAGCTTATTCTTAGATTTTGGAGCCTCAGAAGTTACCTGTATTTTCTTGTGATTTTCAAAAGTAGATGCTTTTGATAGTAGCATTTTGGAAAATCGGGTCTCCTTTTACCTTGTTGAAAGCAGAAATGTTGGGATCATTTCTCCATTTCTTACTTTCTTTTTTCAATTTCCCAAGACAGAATCATGGGAATAGTATAAAATAGTTTATACTATCCTGCTTCAAATTCTCTTCGACTTAAATTTTTTCTTTAATATTTTTTCCTGATGTTAGTGCATTTGTTTCTCATTTAATAATATATGTATATATCCATATAAATTTTACTTTGAGTATTGGTTTTGAAACATAACAAATATTGATATAAAGTGTGCTAGATATGACTTTTCCTGTGGTAATAAAAAGAGGAAGAAGGAAGGAGGGAGGAAAGAAGGGAGGAAGGGAGGAAAGAAGGAAGGAAGGAAGGAAGGAAGGAAGGAAGGAAGGAAGGAAGGAAGGAAGGAAGGGGGAAGGGGAAGGAGGGAAAGAGGCAAGGAAGAAGGGAGGGAAGGAGGGAGGTACAGAGGAAAGGAGGGAAGGAGGGAGGGGTAAATTAGTTCCAAATCTCTTTTCAAAGAATCTTCTCACAAATCTCATATTCTGTGTATAGGGAAAACTGGGGAAGAACTCTGGACTATTTAAAATTCCCTATGATATGTACTATTTCACTCTGTACTATGCCTGCAGGATACTTGCTCCTGTAGAACACTGTAATTAACATTTTTGTGTACTTATTTAAGTAGTACCTGTTTCACACAATGAGGAAATTCATGGATTCTCAAAATTGAACTTACATGTTAAGTCTCAATAAGCATTTTTGAATGGCTTACTAAATAAGGGGATACATGATAAATGGTTGGTTTACTTTTCCAAAATTTCATTCCATTAGAAAAAGGTGGAAGGAATATTTTTTTCCAGAAATATCAATGAAGCATTATTTTTACTATTTGTAAAACTTTGAAATGATCTCCTAGGCTCTTTCATAAGTTTGCTCAGGCCCAAATCCAGGAGAGCAGCTACAAATAATTCTGGAAGAGACGTGTTAAAATTTAGAGCTTAAATCATGAGCCAATATAGACTTTTTATTAGTCCTGAAAAAGAAAGTTAATGTAAACTTAAACAAACAAAAAAAGGATCAGAAATCAAAAGAGTCAGAAATGTATGTCTATCCATTAACCACACACCTTGCAGTGAAGAGTGAGAGAAAGAGCCTAAAAGCTCACATAATACAATGTGGTCTTTAGTTAACAGGACACAGTAGTACTGTATGGAGGTCACATGCATAATGTCTGAGAAAATCAAGGATAGCTGAAAGAAGGGCCCAATGACAGGGAAGGGAAGGAAAGGGATTTTGATGGGAATTATCTCATACAGAATATAAGGATTATAAGCAATGCCACCTATGGAAGGCTAATGGGTACTAAAGGCAATTTATTTAGGGGACATAAAAATACTCTTAAAACTATGATCAGTTGTGAGTTTTAAAAAACTTGCAAACCTATATCAGGAATGTAGTTTCAGTCACTACTGTAACATTAAACAATATAAAACCAAGATAGTGAACATGAAAATATATAAGGACAATATTTTCCCCTTTTCCAGTGTCTGATGTTTGTGTGGACAGAGAGTTGGTATTTAGCGAGGTAAATGTATGATGTGAAGACTCTTGGGTGGTTTTTAGGCTTGTAACGTTTTGTTATTTGACATACTATAGTGTATGCAAATTATATCAAGTTGCAGGAAAATTCTATTTCTTTTGTACTTTTGAAAACATTATTAAATTATGAAGTACAACAGGTTAAAAGCCTAAACTTGAAAATCACAGAGACCTAGGTTCAAATTCTAACTCTACTATTTATTAGTTTTTTGACTGGACAACTCTAAGATGCACTTTCCCATATGGGAAGCTCACTGTATAACAATGAAAATTAAATTAGATTAAATGTAGTGTTGCTTAACCTAAGTCTATTACTTCAATCTCTTTTATGAATTATTTAAAAATATCCACTGCCTGTCAACCTTTTAGAGATTACTTTCATATAGGTCTATTTTTGTTCCCATCTTAGAGCTATAATTCAGATGACTAATTATTGATCTATTTGTTTAATTATAAATAAGTAAACACATAGTGTAGTCAGCATTTTCCTCTGTATATTCCGACACCAAATCTCATAATTTATAAAAATAATCACCGGAGGCTTGTAGGTTTCATCACACTAAGCCATGGTAACAACTAAGCTTAAAAAAATGGGAAGGTATATTCTGATTTTTTTCTGCACATTTCATATTCTCTTTTCCTTTCTTCTTCTGCCAACAAATATTCAATTTTTAAAAATTTACCCAGTTGCTTTCTCTAAGACTTTCTCAGTCAGCTTCCTTTCTTCAAAACTATCTTCTGAAGAGTCAAGCAGATAGTCATTTATACTTTTGTATATTTTAGTGCTGAGCAAGGGGGAAATTTTTTTCACATTTATTTATTTATTTATTTACTTACTTACTTACTGTCCCTATATCTTGCTGGTTTTTACACTCTCTTGGTATGTTTTTAAATATTCAGGTTTTGGTTTCTCAAGCTGTGTGGACTGGATCAAAACTTCTTGAAGGTTTTGTTTATGTAATATTTTATTTAAAAACTTCAAATGAATATGATGATCACTTAGGTCAAAAGATATTGCCAAACCCAATCTTTCTATTTAAAATATGTGTCTTAAAGTAGATTTGGATGGCTTCTAAGATTCTTTTCAAATCAAAAATTCTGAAATCATCAAATGTTAGAACTAAAGAGAACCTGAGACTCTTTGCTCCAGCCTAGTGGCTTGCAAGTATGTTTACCAGGGACACTGTGTTCTGTGCTAGTGTCTTAGCACTCACTACAATGTGTGGTCTTGAGGCTAAGTGTCTAAGGCTCCAAGTTTCTTGATTAGAACAACTTCACTTTTATCTGTTTGTTTGCAAAGATCCTGTAAAATACATTGGTCTGGTTGCAGTAGAATCAAAGTGTTTTATGTCTTGACTTTTCTAGACACAGTCTTTCTTTTTTTCTAAAATACAATGCCAGGGATAACTGAAAAGATGATGATCTACTTAAAATAATATAGAGGTTTATCTGGTTATTTATGCAGAAAGTTCATCTCAGGTCTTTGAGAATCTGATTATTTCTTTTCTTTCATTCACTTATTGTTTGAAGCAGCTTTATAATTCTGGGAAATGAAAATCTCAAGGTAGATTTCTTTTCCCTAGGGAACTGAACAAAACATCTTTGAAATAGTGGCCCGAGGTCAAAACCAATTATCTCACAAGAATTGGTCTTGGGCCTGAATTAAATGATTCTGAGGTCCCCCATGGCAAAGAGTAACTGTAAGTCAGTCTAAAAGATGAGGAGGTGTGAGTACAAAACTCCAGAAATATCCCTCCTGAATTTTCCATTAAAATGGAATAATTCATACAAATGTCTCTGTCATTCTATGCTCGTTATCATTTGCAACCAAATTTTCAGTTATCAATGCTGAGAAATAAATGGAATAGTCTCCTGTCATGCTACCACAAATCCTTTCACTTTCTATACATAAAACTTGCGCGATGTTTCTAGACTCATTTTCAAGTATCTGTACCTCCTAAGTTTTCCAGTGACTAGAACTGTATGTTCCTAGCATGTTTCATTCTATTGGCCAATAATTATTAATTAATGTAGCCTGCAACCATGAGTGTTTCATTAATTTATTAATACTTGCCATGAGCTATTGGAGAGGTTAAATGTATTGTGTTCCTTTTGTTACTGTGATAAGCAGCTTGCAAGTATAATTTCATAAACTTCATAACAAACTTACTAACATAGCTGCTCTGATTGTCAGCATCATAATTGTCACCATCATCTCATTTCCAGGGGAGAAGAGTGAAGTGTGAGGGAGTTGGCTAGTTCAGTCGTATAGCTACTAATCTGCAAACACAGGACTTGAACAGAAAGTTCATACCCATAGCCACTACAGAATTCTAAGCCATAATGACCATCCATCTAAACTTTCACTACTGCATTTATTCTTTTAATAAATGAAGAAAAAGTGATCAAAGACTTATAGTTAAGCTCATAATTTTATTGGCTATAAAAGCTGTTTATAAGTACAGTTAGAAATGGACACAGAAAAATAATTATTACTATAGAAATAAACATTTAAAGTACATTCTTATCCATGGAGGATGAGAGAATGTACCCAGAAGATAATTAGGTTCTGTGGCTTCAAATGTTCATAAGTCTGATATTCCTTAAATGTCAGTTTTGTAATTTATAAACTTCAACCTCTAATTTCAAAAAAAAAATTCTCAAATTGAGCTATTCACATGTTTTTCTTTTAATTTAAATAATTTGCTTTTACTGACATTAAGTTATATACAATTGAGTCCTGCTAGCCTGAATAGTGAATAAGATCCAAGTCCATGGGAATGACAAGGAACTATCTGCCTTCTGTAATTATTTCCAGATTGAAATAGCTTAGCCTCATATTTATTTTGTCCTGGTGAAATGATTCACATTTATGTAATTTGAATAATCATTGATATAGAAATTTTTTTTTTGAAGACCTAAAAAAATTGACTGGGAAGATTCCACAATTAAGAATGCCATATTCTAGTAATTCATCAGTAATTAAATTGTTGAAATTTATAGGAGTTTTACTTGAAAATTTTTATGGTGGTACCTTAATGGTTTACGGGCCTGTTCCAAGATAATACTCTCATTTTCAAAGAGCAATATTGATTTTACTATATCCCCTTTTAGGACTTCATTTTTTGTTGTTTTATTCTGGATTTAAATTTCAACTTGGTTTATACAATGTAATCTATTTAATGGTTTAAAGGCATTACATTAATATAATTTGCTTCCTCTGAACTGAATGTTTTTAGCTAATTTTAAATTGCTGAATTACTTAATTGAATATATTACTTAGTGGAATATATTTTCCAATAAAAATCTCTATACATTGCAGTAGTATATTTTCTGCATTATTAAAAAATAATTTTCTTATTTTATATACTGGCAAACACACACATACTCTGTATTATAGCATCACTATAGATGAATCTATCAGTATACATTCAAGTTTTAAGGATGTATTATCAAAATATTGCTGATTATTATTATTAATTTTGTAAGGGATGGACAAAAAGTAATGAAAAACATATAGAAAAAGTGATTTGCATAAGTCA
Source organism: Sapajus apella (assembly GCF_009761245.1). Taxonomy (NCBI): domain Eukaryota; kingdom Metazoa; phylum Chordata; class Mammalia; order Primates; family Cebidae; genus Sapajus; species Sapajus apella. Next base: position 6,938,483 of record NW_022436992.1, on the reverse strand, counting down.
TCACTATTAAAACTTATATTAGGGTCTATGCATACCATTCAAAGTTGTAAAGTAGATAAATTTTAGTCTTTGCAACTCTATCCAGCAGGATGTGAAGTTACTGTCAGCTCCCTTTTTCATGTTGATTGACACAAAGTCAATCAGATTCCAATTTTTATTATGTGTTTTATTTGATAGTGACATACTAAGCAAATGAATTAATAATATAAAAGAAACACATTCATTCTTAACACTTAAGATGAAATCAGAAGAGATTTAGAGCAGATCACATATATACAGGTAGCATAGGAGGCAATCTAGCAAATAACAACCCTGTAGGAACTTGAAGTGCTACTATTGGATTTGAATTATAGTCTCTCTGTCATGCATAGTACCCCTTTTAAAGAGAATGTCAGTTCAGTTAGGCAAACATGCAGTCTATATAAAGTATTTTTAAAAATAGTGATAAGAGCACTAAACATGGGACCTATACTCAACAATTTTTAAATACAGAATCCAGTATTTTGCACTGAAAAATAAAGGGGGTACAATGCATGAAATACATTTGTGTATTTAAGTGCAAAATTAATTAAGTGCCTTTTATTAGTAGGCAAAACATGATGCAGTAAATATCTGGAACTTACTCATCTTATATAACTTAAATGTTATACTTGTTGAACAGCAATGCCTCACCTTCTGCTTCCCTCTGCCCCAGCAACCACCATTCTACTCTCTGTTTCTGTAAGTTTGGCTATTTTCAATACTTCATATAAGGATAATCATACAGTACAGTTGATCTGTTTTGAACAACTTGGTTTGGAGCTGTGAGGGTCCACTTAGATTTTCTTCTACCTCTATCACCTCTGAAACACCAGGACCAGTCCCTCCTATTTTTCCTGATCCTCAGCCTACACAATGTAAAGATGAGAATGAAGTTCTTGATAATGATATATTTTCACTTTAAAAATGGCGAATATATGTTTTATGATTTTCTTAATGTTTTTTATCTACTTTACTATAAAAATGCAATATATAACATATAACATACAAAATATGTGTTAATGAACTGCTTACATCATTGGTAAGCTTGCCGCCAAAAGTAGGCTATTAGTAGTTAAGTATTTGGAGAGTCAAAAGTTAAATACAGATTTTTGACTGCATGATGGGGTGAGGAGTCAGTGCCGTTAACCCCTTTGTTGTTCAAGGGTCAACTGCATTTGTGTTTTGGTAACTGGCTTATTTCATTTACATAATGTCCAAGGTTCATCCATGTTTTTGTATGTATCAGAATTTCCCTCTTTTTTAAGGCTGAATAATATTCTATTGTATGGACACATTACATACTGCTTATCCATTCATCCACTGATGGACTCTTGTGTTGCTTCTACATTTTAGCTATTGTGAATAATTTTGCTTAGAGCACATGTATGAAAATATGTCTTCAAGACCCTGCTTTCAATACTTTTGGGTGTATACTCAGAAGTTTAATTGTTGGATGATACGGTTATTCTATTTTTTATTTTTTTCAGAAACCACCATACTATTTTTCACAGCAATTGTACCATTTTACTTTCCCATAAACAGTGTTTAAGGGTTTCAATTTTTTCACATTTTTGCCAACACTTATTATTTTCTGTTTGTTTTGTTTGTTTTAACTACTAGTCAACTGTACTGGTGTGAGGTGGTATTTCATTATAGTTTTGATTTGCATTTCCCTAATAATCAGTGATATTGAGAATCTTTTTATGTGCTTTTTGGCCATTTGTTTATGTTCTTTGAAGAAATGTCTATTCAAGTCTTTTGCCCATTTTTGAAGCAAGTTTTTTTTTTTTTTTTTAATTGTTGACTCGTGGAAGTTCTCAATATATTCTGAATATTAATTCCTTACCAGATATAATTTGCAAACATTTTCTTTCATTCTGTGAGTTGCCTTTTTACTCTGTTAATATTCTCTTTTGAAGTACAAATTTTTAAAAGTTTTGTGAGTCCTGTTTTTCTACTTTCTTATTGTTTTTGCTATTTCCTATGCGTTTGGAGTTGTATCCAAGAAATCAGCACCAAATTCAATGTCACAAAGCTTTTGTCCCATGTTTTCTACTAACAGATTTATAGCTTTAGATCATACACTTAGGTCTTTGAGCCATTACTTTTTATATACTGTATTTTGTAAGGGTCCAATTTCATTTTTTTTCATGCAGATATTTCAGCATCATTTGTTGAATAGATTCTACTTCCCTTTTTGAGTGATTTTTACACTCTTCTCAAAAAATAATTTGACCATATATTTGAGGGTTTATTTCAAGGTTCTCATTTGTCTAAATGTCTACCTTTTTTCCAGTAACACAATCTTTTGATCCTCCAGCTTCATTCTTTGTTTTTAAGATTGCTTCAGTTATTTGGGGTCCCTTAAATTTCCATAAGACTTGTAAGAAAAGTTTCTCTATTTCTGCAAAAAATAGCTATTGGAATTTTAATGACAAAATTTTGATCTGTAGATCACTGTGGGTGGCATTGACATCTTAATATTAATTCTAATTTATGATTATGGGATTTGTTTTCATTTGTTTATTGAAAAAAGTTTTTTTTTCAGCAATGATTTATAGTTTGTACATGTCTTTCATCTTTTTAGTTAATTCCTGAATCTTTCATTCATTTTTATGCTATTATAAATGGATTGTCTTTATAATCTGTATTTAGGTTGTTCATTTTTAGTATATAGAAATGCAACTGATTTTTGCATATTGATTTTGCATCCAACTAGCCTGCTGAATCCATTGATTACTTGTAGTAAATTTTGTGAAATATTTAAAGTTTTCTACATGTAAAATCATTTCATTTGTGAGCAGGTATCATTTCACTTTCTCCTGTCCATTTTGGATGCCTTCTATTTTTATTCTTTCCTAAGTCCTCTGGGTAGAATTTTTAGTACAATGTTAAATAGAAATGGTAAGTATAGGCATCGTTGTCTTATTCCTCATATTAGAGAAAAAAACTTTCTGATTTTCACCACTGAGTGTGATGTTTGCTGTAATAGTTCATTCTATTCTTAGTTCGTTAGTTGTTTTTAAACATAGTAGACTATTACATTTTGTTAAATGTTTTTTCTGTATCAATTGAGATTATCATTTTTTCCTTCATTCTGTTAATGTGGTATATTAGGTTAATTTTTGTATTTTTGTATATTGTAACATCCCTGCATTCTTGAAATAAACCCCACTCGCTCATGGCATATAATACTTTTAACACTGCTGAATTTGGTTTGCTATTATTTTGTCTGGTATGTTGGCTTCAATGTTCATAAGGACTTGGTCTGCAGTTTTATTTTCCTGTGGTTTCTCTGGCTTTGGTATCATGGTAATACTGGCCTAATAGAATGAGTTAGAAAGTATCAAATTCTCTTCAATTTGGGGGCAAAGTTTGGGAAGAATGAATATGTTATTTAAATGTTCAATGAAATTTACCAGTGAAGTAATCAGGTTCATGTTTTTACCTTGCTGGGAGATTTTTAAACTGACTCAGTCTCCTTTCTACTTATAAATCTATTCAAATTTTCTATTTCTTCGTTATTTATTCTTGGTAGGTTTTGTGTATCGAGAAATTTTTTCATTTCATCAAGGTTATCTAATTTGTTCACACACAATTATTCATATTATTGTCATAATAATGTATCTGTAGAATCAATAACAATGCCACAACTTCTATTTTTGATCTTACACAAATGTGAGAATTTTTTTGTAGTCTAGCTGAAGATTTGCCAGTTTTACTCATTTTTTCATGGAACCAACTTTTGATTTCTCTTGCTTTTTTTCCATTTTTTTCTCTCTTCTATTTCATTAAATTCTACTCTAATTTTTACTGTTTTTTATTGTTTCTGCTAGGCTTTGCATTTAGCTTGTTCTTTTCTTCTAGCTCCCTAAATTGTAAAGATGAAGCTGTTGATTTAAAATCTTTTTCTTTTTAAATGTAAGCTCTTATACCTGTATATTTCTCCCGTAGCAGTCTTTTATTTACTGTATATGTTTTAATATATTGTGTTTCTGTTTTAATTCTTGTTTAAGTACTTTCTTATGTCCCTTTGTTCTCTGCATTGATCCATTGTTTGGTTAAGAGTGTACTGTTAAATGTTCAGAGATTTGTAAATTTTCTAATTCCACTTCCGTTATTGATTTCAAACTCAATTCTGTTGTGATAAGAAGATACTTTGAATGATACTCACTTTTTTAAATATATTGAGACTGAATTTGTAACCTTACATATGGTTTACCTGGAAAATGTTCCACGTGTGCTTGAAATGAATATGTATATGGTTGTTATTGTGTAGAATGGCCTGAGTATGTCTGCTCGATGTACTTTTTAAATCCTTTACTTTCTTACCTATTTTCTGTCTTGGCTATTCAATCCATTATTGAGAGCAGGGCATTGAAACATTGAACTATTATTGTAGTATTATATATTGGTAGTATTGTATATTTGTAGTACTATGTATTTCTCCTTTCAAATCTATTAGTTTTTGCCTCATATATTTTTATTTTGGTCTATCATTAAGTGTGTAAATGTTTATGATTGTTATACTTTCTTGCTTTATTGAAACTTTTAATATATAGTGCTCTTCTTTTTCTCTTATCAACTTTCATATTTTGATTTTATTTTTTCTGATATTAGTATAAGCATCCCTGCTCTCTTTTAGTAATTATTTGCATGAAATACCTTCTTCATTTGTAACTTAAAATAAAGGCTGTTTTTGTCCCCAAATATAAAGCAATAATTCTCTTAATTACATTAGTCTTTTACATTTTATAGGGAAAAAATTAGAGTTATAATTCCAAATTATAATCACACTGGTTTTCAGACTAATAATTGTTTAAATGTATCATTCTCTTAAATCATGTAGAAGACAAAATGTGAAATCATAAACTGTTGTTACAATAATACTAGCTATTATAATTACACTTGTATTTACCTTGACGGAGATGTTAAACTTTTTTTTTTTTTTTTTGAGACGGAGTTTCACTCATGTTACCCAGGCTGGAGTGCAATGGCACGATCTCGGCTCACCGCAACCTCCGCCTCCTGGGTTCAGGCAATTCTCCTGCCTCAGCCTCCTGAGTAGCTGGGATTATAGGCACGCACCACCATGACCAGCTAATGTTTTGTATTTTTAGTAGAGACGACTTTAAGTTATGGGATAGATGTGCAGAAGGATGATGTTTGTCATATAGGTATACATGTGTCATGGTGGTTTGCTGCACCAAACAACCCATCATCTAGGTTCTAAGTCCTGCATGCATTAGGTATTTGTCTTAAGCTCTCCCTCCCAGTGGCCCCCACCCAAACAGTCCTCAGTGTGTGTTGTTCCACTCCCTGTATCCATTTGTTCTCATTGTTCAACTCCCACTTATGAGTAAGAACATGTGGTGTTTGGTTTTCTGCTCTTGTATTAGTTTGCTGAGAATGATGGTTTCCAGCTTCATCAATGTCCCTGAAAAGGACATGATCTCATCCTATTTTATAGCTGCATAGTATTCCATGGTGTATATGTGCCACATATGCTTTATTCAGTCTGTCATTGATGGGCATTTGGGTTGGTTCCAAGTCTTAGCTATTGTGAACAGTACTGCAATAAACATACATGTCCATGTGTCTTTATAGTAAAATTATTTATAATCCTTTGGGATTTATATACCCAGTAATGGGATTTCTGCGTCAAATGGTATTTCTAGTTCTAGATCCTTAAGAAATTGCCACACTGTCTTCCACAATGGTTGAACTGATTTGCATTCCAGCCAACAGTGTAAATTGTTGCTATTTCTCCACAGTTTCACCAGCATCTGTTGTTTCCTGACTTTTTAATAACTGCCATTCTAACTGGCATAAGATGTATCTCATTATGGTTTTGATTTGCATTTGTATAAGGATCAGGTATGATGAGCTTTTTTTCATATGTTTTTTGGCTGTCTTCTTTGGGAAGTGTCTGTTCATATACTTTGCCCACTTTCTGTTTTGTTTTTTTTTTTTTATATCTTTTTTTTGTAAATTTAAGTTACTTGTGCATTCTGGTATTAGACCTTTGTCAGATGGGTAGATTGCAAAACTTTTCTCCCATTTTATAGGTTGCCTGTTCACTCTGATGATAGTTTCTTTTGCTGTGCAGAAGCTCTTTAGTTTATTTAGATCCCATTTCTTAATTGTGACTTTGGTTGCAATTGCTTTTGGTGTTGTAGTCATGAAGTCTTTGCCCATGTTTGTGTCCTGAATGGTACTGCCTAGGTGGTCTTCTAGAGTGTTTATGGTTTTGGGTTTTGCATTTAAGTCTTTAATTAATCTTGAGTTAATTTTTGTATAAAGTATAAGGAAGGGGCCCAATTTCTGTTTTCTACATATGGCGAGCTAGATTTCCATATACCACTTATTAAATAGGAAATCCTTTCCCCCATTGCTTGTTTTCGTCAGGTTTGTTGAAGATCAGATGGTTGTAGATGTGTGGTGTTATTTCTGAGGACTCTGTTCTGTTCCACTGGTCTATATATTTATTTTGGTAACAGTGTCATGCTGTTTTGGTTAATGTAGCCCTGTAGTGTAGTTTGAAGACAGGAAACATGATGCCTCCAGCTCTGTTTTTTTTTGCTTAGGATTGTCTTGGCTATATGGGCTATTTTTTGTTCCATATAAAATGTAAAGTAGCTTTTTCTAATTCTGCAAAGAAAGTCAATGGTAGCTTAGTGGGAATATTATTGAATCAATAAATTACTTTGGAAAATACTTTCACAACATTGATTCTTCCTATTCATGAGCATGGAATTTTTTTCCATTTGTTTATGTCTTCTCTAATTTTCTTGAGCATTGATTTGTAAGTTTCCTTGAAGAGGTATTTCACATCTCTTGAAAGTTGTATTCCTAGGTATTTTATTCTCTTTGTAGCAATTATGAATGGGAATTCACTTCTGATTTGGCTCTCTGCTTTCCTCTTGATGTATAGGAATGTTTGTGATTTTTTCACATTGATTTTCTATCCTGAGACATTACTGATGTTGCTTAGCAGCTTAAATAGTTTGGGAGCTGAGATGATGGGGTTTTCCAAATATAAAATCATGTCATCTGCAAACAGAGACAATTTGACTTCTTATATTCCTATTTGATATTTCTTTCTCTTGCTTAATTGCCCTGGCCAGAACTTCCAATACTATGTTGAATGGGAGCAGTAAGAGAGGGCATACTTGTCTAGTGCCGTTTTTTTAAACAGAATTTCTTCACACAGCTTTCAGTTACCATCTATTGTTCTTTCATTTCACCCTACGGGACTTCCTTAAACATTCCTTAGAGGGGTGGTCTACTAGTAAAGAAATTCCTCAGTCCTTGTTTATCTGGCAACATCTAATTTCTCCTTCAAGTTTAAAGGACAATTTTGTCAGATAGAGAATTCTTGGTTGTTAGTTTTTAAACTTCTGTTTTAGTGTTTTGAATATATTTGTGCATAGTCTTTTGCTTCCTAAGTTTCTAATGAGAAATCTGCTAGTGATCTTATTGAAAGTCCATTGCTTGTGATGAGTTTCTTCTCTCTTGCTTTCTTCAAGTTTCTTTTTGTCTTTGGGCTTGGATATCTTGTTGACAATGTGTCTTGGTCTGGATGTTTTTAAGTTCTTCTTACTTGAAGTTCATTGAGCTCTTTGGATGTTTATTTACGTCTTTCATCAAATGAGGAAGTTTGTAGTTATTATTTCTATGAATACTTTCCTGGGCCCTTTCTATCCTTTTCCTTCAAGAACAACCAAAATATATGTGGTCTATTTAATGCTGTTTCACAGGTCTGTTAGGCTCTGTTTATTTTAACTCACTTTTTTTCCTCTCTTTTACTCAGATTTAATAATTTTTATTATTTTATCTTTAGGTTTGCTGATTTTTCCTTCAGTCTGCTTGAATCTGTCTTTGAATTGCTCTAGTGAATGCTTTATTATTGTACTTCTCAGCTTCAGAATTTATTTTATTCTTTTTTATAGGTTTCCTGTTTGTTATTGATGCTTTCATCAATTTTGTTTATACATTTTTTATGCTTTTCCATACCTCCCTTTATTTTCCTTGAGCATCTATAGGACAGTTGATTTAAAGTCTTTGATAGAAATACCATAGGTCTTTTTCAGGAATAGTTTCTGTTGGTGTATTATACTTTTACATTAAATGGATCATACTTTTCTTTTTCTTTATATGCCTTGTGATTTTTTTGTTTTAAACTGGACATTTGAATTTAATAATGTGATTAGCCTAGAAATCAGATTTATCACCCTTCCCCAGGGTTTTCTGTTCTTTATTATTGCTTTATATTTTTATTTTTTGTTTTTATTGTTGTAGATTGTGTTAGTATCAGAGATCATCCTAAGGTGTAAAGTCAAATTGTTCTCAAATCTTTTCTGATTCTATACCTTGCCTTGGGGATGCCTGGTTACCCTTTTATTTTTCACATTTATGCTGTTTTTTTTTTTTCTTTTGAGTCTTTAAGGTTTGGGTTCAAAAAGGAGAAAAAGAGAAAAATGAAGAAAATGGAAGAAAATGATGAGGGTGAAGGAAAAGGTAGTGGCTCTTTAAATCCACTGGAAGTCATTTCAGCTGGAGTGGGTGGGGCTTGCAGCAATAAGGGAGGTGCAACAATGACAATTACCTCTTTGCACCTCTGAGATTAGAAGTATTCGTGACTAAAGCATAAATCATCAATATTTGGAGGACAGGGTCCTTTCTGACCCTCTGGCTCCTGCTAGCTACGTGCAAGCTGCTCCACGTACATGCGCGTAGCTGTTTGCCATGGCGGTAGGGGATGACTAGTTACTGCTGTGCTAAGAGCTGAAATTGATCAAAATTATCTGTAATTTCCCTTCTAAACCTCTCCTGGAAGTTGTAGTCCTTCAATAAACCCTGTAATTCTAAAATAGTTAAATCAGACAGATTCTGCCAGTACAATTTTTATCTTGGTGGGGAGACAGATTCCTGGTGCTTCCTACTCCATCTTCTCAGAATTTTCCTCTTCACAGTAATTTTTACAGACTAATCCCTGCCCCATATTAAGGTATCTTTTCTTGTATCTCAATTTCATGCCTTTCAGTAATCATGGCAATGTACATTCTATAACAAATATTTGATAATTAAGAAAAATATGATTTGATCACCAGTATAATTGCTGCAAAACTTTGTAGACTGTGATAGGCTCGCATTGCCATGTAACTTGTCACATTAAAATAAAGATATATCAACCACCTATTATTCTGACTCTAGCAGAATGTAGAAAATAGTTCAGCGTTAATGGTACTTAGATTTGCTTTGCATTTCTATTACTTTGTAATTTTGAAGTCTTATACAAATCATGTAATTTTTAGTCCAATTTTTCTTAGATATAAAATTAGAAAAAAAGATTTACATCATCGGATTCAATTAGATGGAGAACTTAAAAATCCTGGGACACTATCGTTTCTATTAATCAGTCTCCTTTTACATACACAATCTCTCTTTCTGTCTTTCTCCTTGATTCTCTCCCTTCCTTCCCTTTTTATCTTCCTTTATCTACCTCTCTCTTTACTTTCCTGGTATGTATGTTTGGGTGTATGTGTGTTTGTGTGTGTGCGTGCGCATTGGTGTGTGGGTGTGTACCAGGATTTGAACCATTTTAAGATATTCGTTACATTCATTCCCTTGAGTATCTACTATATACCCAAGCAGAGGGCCAATACTTATTTTAGCTTCTTAAGTGCTGCTCTAACTCTTCAATCTACTTTTTCATATCTTTGTAATATAGGCCTTACTAATCAATAGAGTATAACAAGACATACTTTTTTCTTTGTCTCTGAATCCTAGTCCTTATTCAAAACCTAATTTTATTTATTCTATTATCTCTTTATTAACTGGTCCACAAGGCTTTATGTCATCTTTCTGAATTCAAGTTCAGATATAGCCAACATTACCTGAATAGCAATAATGCATTGTTTAATAAGTAGGAATAACTGTACACTGAATAAGATCAGAGACACACAAGCCTTAGATTTAAGTCTCTATCTTAAAACTTACTAGCATGTGATATTAGTTATATGATTAAATACTCTGATTTTTATTTTCCTCATATGTAAAAAGATATGGTAAGAATATTTTGCCATGTGTTCATTGTGAGAATTAAATAAACTAATATAAGAAAAGTAGTTAATATACTTCTTGAAATGATAAAAGTGCTTAAATTATTACTTACTCTTTGTGGAAATGTATCACTATAGACCCCTTATCAGAGCAGAAAAAATAGTGGTTCATTTAGCTTTGAGTTCAGTGCTTCAGATTATTGCATTTCTACTGCATCTTTCTTCAAAGCAATTGTATTCTGAGGTATGGTTAAGTAAATGAACACACCTGAAATAGTCATGTTTTACATGTTTTCCCCCAACCAAAATGGAAATGACCTTTTTCTCATGATGCTGATAAGAAAAACCTCACAGAAGAGAGTCAAACAATAACAAAAACAAAAAAATACTCTTTTCTTCTTTTCAGATTTGTCTAGAAAGTACTATCAAAAGAAACTGACATGGCTCACGCATCCATCCCAGTCTGTTGTCTGAAACCAATCTCTTTACCTCTTTCAAGTCAATTTTAGCTACTTCTTCCCTTGATTTACCTAAGATCTCAGATATAACAACAATCTACATTAAATTTCCCCCCTTAAAATAAGTAATAAATGAATAACAAAGATGTCGCTAATCTCTATTTATATATAATTTATTTGCCCTGATTTTTCATGTTTTGAGCCCTTGCTACCTGAATATTGATATTTCAGATAGTCCCCTTCAAATTATTTCTTTTAAAAATTCCTAGTTACTGTATTTACAGAGTTCCCTTGCCCTTCCTTACATTCTAGTTTTCCAATGCCTGAATTTCTTTGGATTTCCAGCAACCACAGCCTCTTCATTTCTCCATTAATGGACCACAAGTTTCAATCATCTTTTTCTCATAGTCTACCTCTTGTTACAATCCCACTGTCACCAATACAAACCCAGAGAATAGACAAGATATGGTATTAAATAGCATAATGAAGTCAAATGCACTCAACAATTAAAATACTTTTAGCGTGAGGATAATTAGAAAGTAAAGTGCTTCAATGCTGTATGTATGTCCCTCTATACACAATATGAAATGCTTAAATACATAAAACATCGATTAAAATAGAATAATGTGAATATGCCCAGGCACTTCTGGCTCTAGTGTATCATAATCTACTCTGCTGTTACTGCTCAGTAACTCAATGTTGAATTATCCCACCCGAAATCAAGAATACCTATGTAAACACATTTATCTTTGTTCTCCAATCTGTGGCTATGCAAGCTACAAATAATGTGAATGTATATTATTGAACTTACTGGTTTTCTGCACTTTCAATTTCATTCCTAAAACATCATCTTTCTTATCTTTTAAAATATCCTAAAGTGTTAGGAGATTCACTGTTGAAAGACTTTTCACTTAACACTACTTGCCTTAATAGATGTTTGTTTCTTTCAATAACTCGTTCATATCTGTTTGGGAATCTCCACGTCATCTATGAGCATACAGGCACTCACTTCTATATTTCTGTGACATTCTATTGTTTTAATCTTTGTCTACATTTTTCCCTCTTTACACTCATTGACAGGGAGGACTGTCAGTGTTGTGACCTATGTAAAATTTTGCTTTCTGGGTTTCTTTGAATAGCACCATCTGAAGACAAATGTTTTGCCAACACAAAGCATTAAACTGTTTTAGAAGGTTAATTGCAGAATTATCACTCAAAATGAGGAGGGAACTGGCATGCGATTTAGATGAAATTTGAAAACACTAAAGGTGGTGGAGAATATTCAGGAATGATATACTTTCTCTGCATGAGACTAGATAACATACACAAAAAATCCCATAGGTAACTAAGTTCATAAACCTGCTGTCTTTGCTGAGTTATAACCAAAAGGACCAGAATCTCACTATAGGATTAACAATAGTAAAAACAGAAAAAACTGCAAAGTTGCTGTGACTTTATCAATTACGTAGCTGTGATTTTTTTCTATACATTGAGAAATCATAGAGATTCATTAAAAAGATAAATAAGGTTTATTTATGTTCAGAGCCTGGTTGTGGCAACTCATCAAATAAGACAAATTTGCCTTAGGTTATTTTCTTTGCAAAGTATTCATTCTTGATAATGTTTCTGTTTCATCTCCTTATGTATAGAATCTATTGAACACATACCTATAGCGTATAGAAATCCACAACATGAGTGTCTTTTTATACGAAATACTTGGGTAAAGATCAAAGGCAAAGGAGATAGGCACACAACTGGGTTTTGCATGTTTACAAAAGAAATAGAGAAAAATTTGAACAATGGTTAATTTGTATCGATTTAAAATAATAATAGTTTAGAGGTAAAATTATATGTTCTGTTTTTCCACTTCTTTGTGAGAAAAGACCCGAGCTAACCAGATATCTGGTAGAAGTCTTGTTGTATTAAAACATTCTGTACTTTTTGAGCTGTAATTAAATTAATACCACATCTTATTGGAACACAGGAAAATTATGACTGAAAGGAGAACTAAAGTTACAAGAAATCATTTTGACAGCAAGCTGGGAAAAGGCAAAATGAGATAAAATGACTCAAGACCTTTTATATAGGCCAGGATCCAAATTATTGACTAGGATAATCTTTCAGCTTTCTATTCATGAAGATATATATATATATATATGTTTTAGATGGAGTTTTGCTTTTGTTACCAAGGCTGGAGTGCAATGGCACGATCTCGGCTCACCGCAACCTTCGCCTCCTGGGTTTAAGCAATTCTCCTGCCTCAGCCTCCCAGGTAGCTGGGACTATAGGCGTGCACCACCATGCCCAGCTAATTTTTGTATTTTTAGTAGAGATGGGGTTTCACCATGTTGACCAGGATGGTCTCGATCTCTTGACCTCGTGATCCGCCCGCCTCGGCCTCCCAAAGTGCTGGGATTATAGGCTTGAGCCACCGTGCCTGGCTGAAGATATTTTTAAAGTGCTACCCTCTTAAGCTGCTTTCTTTGTTAATAAAGGAAACATTATGGTGGAATTTATCTTGAATAAGATACTAAAATTAGCTTACATGATGAACCAACAATTATGTACCTTGGTGATTATCTGAATGAGTTGAAAATTTCTGACTACCCAAAAATCTTCACAAGGATTTTTATAGCAGCTTCATTAATAATTGCAAAAGCTTGGGCAACTGAGATGCACTTTAGTTGGTGAATGAATAAACTGTGATACATCCAGGCAATGGAAGGGTATTGGGCACTAAAAACAAATTGAGCTATAGAGTCACAAAAAAGACAAAGCAGACCTTTAAATTCACATTACTAAGTGAAAAAAGCCAATCTATAAAGGCTGCTTATGATATGATTCCAACTCTCTGACACCCTGGAAATGGTAAAACTATGGAGCGGTGGTTACTAGGACCTAGGGGAGAGGGTGAGATAAGTAAGCACAGCACAGAAAATTGTTAAGGCGGTGAAAGTAGTTTGTAGGACACCAAAATGACGGGTACATATGGTTATACATTGGTCCAAATCCACACAATGTTCAACATCAAGAATGAACTCTAATGTAAACTATGGCATTTGTTGATAACAGATCAAGGTAGGTTCCTCGACTGTAGCAAATGCACCACTCTGGAAGGGGATGTTGGTAAGAGAGGAGGCTATACATGTGTGGGGACAGGAGTTATGTGAAATAACTATACCTTCCTCTAAATTTTGCTGTAAAATTAAAACAAAAAATAGTATATTTTAAAAAGTAGATACCTTTTTTTCTGGGTAGTTTCAAAAAATGTGGCTGCTTAGGTTCTTTGTCACTTTTTAATAGGAGAACTTTTGATTTTGGGCATTATTAGTTTTTTATTAAGCGTTGAGGCTAAGTTTCTACTGTTCATATAGAAACAATTCAGAGGATTTTCATTTTTTACTATGATATAAAACGTTAAAAATTACTTTCTATTTCCTACTCTCTTTAAAAGTTAAATAGAGCTGAGCTGCAAAATAATGTAATTCTGGTATCTTTTTATTAGTGTATTTTAACCTCCATTGAACATCTTCTGCAGTAAGATAATACTAAGTAAAGTAATGACAACAGATATGAGCAAAGAGAGGAAATGAGTCTTCTGATGAAAATACAAACTGAGGTTCTCAACTTTCAGTGTTCATTAGTATCAACTAAGGAACTTCAAAATAAGCTGATCTTCATTCCCAATATTTTGATGTAATTGATCTGAGGTAGGAGGAACCTGAGCATTTGTAATTTTTCATTCTAAATTATTTCAACTGATTGTAATGAGTACTTCAGGGTTGAAGATATCAGGCTTTACATTTTTAAAGAAATTCAGATATTTTATTTAGTTTTTGAAAAATATTAAATTCAAGTTGTCTTTCATAATTCTTAACTTTATTTGTATCTATTTTATGGATTTTATTTCATTTCTGATCTTAAGCATTTCTACTCTTTTTCTTTGGTCCCACATATAAAGTACTAATCATCAATGTTATTGATTTAAAAAAAAAAAGTTGGAAGTATGTATCTTTTCTACCAAAAAAGGAAACTTCTTTCATTAATTTCATCCTTTCTTTTAATTCTTCCTTTGTCTCTTTAGTTTTTTATGCTTTTTTTTTTTTTTTTTTTCTTTGAGACAGTCTCGCTCTGTCACCAGGCACCAGGCTGGAGTGCAGTCGCCTGATCTCGGCTCACTGCAGCCTCCACCTCCAGGGTTCAAGCAATTCTCCTGCCTCAGCCTCCCAAATAGCTGGGACTACGGGCCCGTGCCACCGCGCCAAGCTAATTTTTGTATTTTTAGTAGAGACGGGGTTTCGCCATGTTGGCCAGGATGGTCATGATCCCTTGACCTCGAGATCCGCCTGCCTCGGCCTCCCTAAGTCCTGGGATTACAGGCGTTAGGTACTGCACCTGGTGCTTGTATATTTTTATAAACGTGCATTATAATTTTTTAGTTGCTTATTTCATTCTCTTTATTTGCATAAGTGCTGAGTTCTTATATCTTTTGTTTTTTCTTGTGTGATAAAGACATTTTAGTCTAAAATTTAATTTGAGTTCAGCTTGTCTTTTTCCATAAATTTTATGTTAATGCATTTCTGTTGCTTCATAATTGATTTGTGGTTTCAGTTAGTATTTATTTTAAATTTCAATTAAATACTTTTGCAAGTATTTATTTTCAAATATATATTTTTGATAAATGTTCACATTTTAGTTTTCTTGAATTATATAAAGACTATAGTATATAAATTCAATATTCTTTCTTAAAACTGTATTGATTTTCATTGATGTTCTGTGGACATTTTTTTAAAATTATACTTTAATTTCTGGGGTACACGTGCAGTTCGTGCAGTTTTGTTACATAGGTATACATTGGCAATGGTGGTGGTTTGCTGCATCTATTGCCTCGTCATCTACATTAGGTATTTCTCCAAATGCTATCACTTCCCAATCCCCCTACCCTCTGCTCTTCCTCATCTAGCCTCCCTCCCCCCAGGCCCTGGTGGGTGATGTTCCCCTCCCTGTGTCTGCGTGTTCTCACAGTTCGACAGCCACTTATGAGTGAGAACATGCAGTGTGTGGTTTTCTGTTCTTGTGTCAGTTTGCTGAGAATGATGGTTTCCAGTTTCATCCATGTTCCTGCAAAGGACATGAATTCATCCTTTTTCATGGCTGCATAGTATTCCCATAGACAAACTAAAAAAAAAACATGCTGTTCTCTATTTCAAGTATAATAAAAACATATGTGTTCTCTATTTCAAGTATTAAAATTTCTGCATATTTCCATTGACTTAATTTTTTAAATTAATTATGTTATTTTGATTCTGAAGGCACATTTTTTTTTTCCTAGAGCTGATTATAAAGGCAAAATTTCTCTTTTAATCCTCAATACTATATCCTAAGGGTTGTTGCTTATATGTGAACATATTTTTTTTTCGTTCTTCCTCCTCTTTGATTACAACCAATACAGGATAGTCCTTAGTTTTTAAAATGGATTTTGTGCCCCTAACTCCACTGAATTTTTATAATTTATCTTTAGATTCAATTCAATGTTTCAAAGATTGAATATGTCATAATGATAGGACTTTTGTTCTTTTAATCCTCCAATGCTACGTTTCATCTTTAAACATATTTTCCACATCCTCCCTGTTCTTCTTACTATTTACCTTATTTAAAAAGAATATATCAACTCTAAAAAATTACTTGTGAGTTTGCTGGAGGCTTTTGTGTTTGTATCCCTCAGTGCCTACTCTGTAAACAAGTCCATTTAATTTATAATTCAGGACAATTTATTCTTTATATTTCTATTTTTCCTAATTATTTAAGTGAGTTTTCACAAATGATATTTGGTTAACTGCTGGCAGTTTAGCCTTGACTTCTACACTCATGCACATTTCTAGTAAATATAGTTTGTTTTTGAAACACATGACTAACAATACACATACCTCTTGCATCTCAGTGGTAATTTCTATCTATTTATTTCTGCTGGCACTCACTCATGTTTTCTCTTTATCTTCATATGTCTGATTATCTTTTATTGTGTTAGCTATTAGTTCTGAAAAATAATTTGGGCAAATACATTGAGTCTTAGATGACTTTACCTTCCCTTGCTTTTTCCATGTGCCAGAGGACATATATAATGAAAAAAATTATTTTAGTTATATTTCAGCTTTTTGCTTTTGCAGATGACATGAAACTGGTCAGAAAGTCATGCCGTAGTTGGTTTATTTTCACTTCTTTTAAATTTTTCAATAGCATTTTGGGGACTGAACCTAAAGGATAATGTATACAAATTCCTAAGTACATGTGCTCTGACTTTCGTCCCCTAATTCCTAGTCAGCTATCAAAACCACAAACTAGCTTCTCAGCTTTATTTCCCAGATTCTCAAATACCTTCAAGGAAAGGTAGCCTCATATGTTGGCATACTTCTGGGATCCGGGTCTCTTCTGAACGTGGGCTCAGTAATTCATCACTATTGTGTTAAATATATCAGAAAAAATTAAATAATATTTTATTGAGCTTTTAAAAATTATCATCTGGAAAGATGACATCTTGTTATTATTATTACCACAGCATCACCACCATTACTATTACCATCATTATTTTATTCAGATTGCCATCTCTCTCCTTGGGAAGTTTTATTTTTCTGAAAGCCACATGATTTGAGTACACACTTTTTTCTTTAGATCTGGCTTTAAGTCTCTTTGGGTACATTGTTATTGCTTTTTTTTTTTTTTTTTTTTTGAGAAAGAGTCATGCTTTGTTGCCAAAGGCCAGGCTGGAGTGCAGTGACACAGTCTTGACTCACTGCAATCTCTGCCTCCTGGGTTCAAACAATTCGCCTGCTTCAGCCTCCCTAGTAGCTGGGACTACAGGCTCACGCCACCACACCCAGCTAATTTTTGTATTTTTTAGTAGAGATGAGGTTTCACCATGTTGGCCAGGATGGTCTCGATCTCTTGACTTTGTGATCCGCCCACCTTGGCCTCCCAAAGTGCTGGGATTACAGGAGTGAGCCACCACGCCCAGCCCATTGTTACTGTCTTATGTGCATTTACAGGAGGCACAGGTCTCATGGCTGAAGTTCCTGTACCAGAGGCAATCCTGACAATGGTGTAAGTGTCTTGGTCTCTACCACTATTAGCAGCTGTATCATTACCTGGCAAGTGATCAGTGCATTGTCAAAGCAGAAGAAAGAATTCTCTTAAAAGACTAAATAACAAAGAACATGAGAGGTTTTGAAATTTTACTTATCACCCTGAAAGCTAAACTGTACTTGAATGACTGCAGAACCTGAAAAAACACTTTGATCAATAGCTAGGGAGAAACTCATTTAAAAATAATTTTACACTTTATGTACATATATATTTTTTTATTTGTAAGACTTCAGTATGAGACATAATTTTCTTTCAGTTTTATCTTTGCTATTGAATAGCTGTTCTTACTAATAACGCCAGGACATCATGTTTCATTTTTGAAGACAAGCTTCATATGCTTCTCACTTTCCCACCAACATCGGTACCAGAAGCTTTTTTCCTTAGTAATATTTTCTTAAGTACTTCTTTTGATTAATCATTGCTCTTCCAAATATATGTGCATAGGACCTGCCCTAGATGGCTTGCAGAATTAACTACCGCAAGAAATGGCTGCAACTTTTACTCACGAACACACTGCATTTCACACAGGAAGTAGCAACCTAGAAGGTTATAGCTTACTAATGGTGGACAATCAATGTATTATTATTATCAATGCAATTTTACATAGAAGATACTTTGAGATGTATTCCCTAGTGACAAAAATTCCTGACACTCTGCAAGTTAGGCAACCTACTTAACCATTTTGTGCATCAGTTTTCTGATTTATAGAGTTAATAATTATACCTATATTTTAAGATACAAGAATTAAATGGGTTAATAGATATGAACATTTAGAGGAACACCTGGCAATAAATAGTTGCTATTTTCATGGTGCTGAGAGTAGAGATTAGGCAATAAATAGCTCTCAAAGGATTCATTCCATTTCTTTTGCAGGACAGTAGAGCATTATTTTAAAACTGTTCCTAGCACTTGGAAGCCTAGAAATCTTGCCAGTTTCACCTAACTTTCCCACCTCCACCACAAGGTAAGTACTTGCTTAGCCAAAGAAAAGTGGTCTTTTCTTAATCTCAGCTGTGAGCTTCCTTATCTCCATCTGGTCCCTCTCTCTCTCTTTTTTTTCCCCCACCTCTTTGGCATCATGACAGCAAACATAAGTCACATCTACAGTAAATGGTCAATCTGTGACACTAGAAGATTGTAACTGACCACCAAAATCAGGTCCTTCCTATCTTAGTCTGCTTTACT
Organism: Sapajus apella; assembly: GCF_009761245.1. Taxonomy (NCBI): domain Eukaryota; kingdom Metazoa; phylum Chordata; class Mammalia; order Primates; family Cebidae; genus Sapajus; species Sapajus apella. Next base: position 6,919,615 of record NW_022436992.1, on the reverse strand, counting down.
TCAGTATTTTTCAGAGTATTTGCTGCCACCCATTAGTAGGTTACAAAACAACTTAGTGTATCACAATTATCATTTAAATAATAAAATCAATTTATAACTTAATGAAATAGAGGTGATGACATATTGTAAAATTAAATATAATTTTACTACATTCATATTTATATGTGTGTGGGGGAGATTTTTTTTTATATTATAGAGTAAAAACTTTTATTATGGCTTATGATCAAGAAATGACAAAGCATTACTTTGTTTTATTTCTAGCGTACATAAAGAATAAAGAATAAATTCATTTTTCATTAACAAAGAAAAAAATGAGAAAGAGTAATTACCTAATTCTTACTTCTGTCTTTAAGAAAGCTGTTTTTCAGGGCTTTAAAAAGTGAGAGGCAGAGGAGATAATCACTATTTTGACCTCACTGACACTGCTCAAAGAACCAGAGGATCATTCCACTTACTTATAAACATGTCCTCATCTTGAAGATTTAAAAACATCTATTTTATAAACCCTTCATCCATAGTGACAATACTCAGGTCTTGCTGTATAGCAGCAATTTATTATTTCAAGTCAAGCAAAACCCTCTAATCTCCCCCAACACCACCCTTCAGTTAGAAACATCTTGAGCTAAGGAAACTATGCTGCAATGAATTGTGTATCCCACTGCTCTATAATGCAATATTATTTACCTTAACATTATTAGTATAACATACACTAACTTTGGCAAAATGCAATGGAAATCTAATATAATTATGTAGTACATATGCGGGTAGAGGAGGACACTTCCAGCCACTTCATAGCCCACCTGAAAACTGCTGATTTAATGGAAAAAAAAGTTCCATGAAAAATAATGATGGTAATTTAAGATGAAATTTATCATGTCAGCTTAGTGTTTATAAAAAAAGAAAAGAGATGATCTGATATAGGCATATTTGTGGTATGGATTTAAATTAAGCCAGGTGTAAAAATATAAAAATCATTACACACCTACAATAAATGTAATCTTCAATATGTAAATGGTAAGAAAGAATCTATACCAAGTGCTTATGCATGCCAGTTGATTTGTTAGAATAGTTTTAGTTTGAAATTATAAAACAGACATAAAAATGTTAAGAAGGCTAAGTCACAATAAACTACAAATTGCAGATATTATACCCAATTTTAGATTTGTCAACTTGAACTTCATTTTTCATATTCTTCCACTCCATAATTGAAAATAAAAAAAGAGTTAAAAAAGTTATAGACCAGGAATATAAACTCCAAACAAATCCACCACTTAGAATGAATCTGTAAATGTGTAAAAGAAGCAAATAACAACAATAGGAAAAAAAGCTCATTTATCCCACAGGAGTATTACAAACAGATGGATGTAGCATTAAATAGTGGCTTTGAATGGCCTCCAGTCTCTAGGCCAAAAAATTGTGAAAACCAAATTTAGAATTTTTTTTTTTTCTTTTGAGACAGGGTACCAGTCTGGGTGCCCAGGCTTGAGTACAGTGGCATCATCTTGGCTCATTACAGCCTCAACCTCCCTGGGGTCAGGTGATTCTCCCACCTCTGCCTCCTGAGTATCCGAGACCACAGACTTATTCCCCTATGCCTGCCTAATTATTTTATTTTATTTTTTTGTATTGTTAATTGAGGTGGGGTTTTGGTATGTTGCCCAGACTGGTCTCAAACTCCTGGACTCAAGCAATCTGCCTGCCTTCGTTTCCCAGAGTGCTGGGATTATAGGCATGAGCCACTGTGCTCGGCCCCAATTTTAGAATTTTGTTTTCTGATGTATTATTAAACATGGATGGGAAAAGATGAAAAATTTAATGGGTGGCTAAAAAAATAAGAGATGTGCCAATGATGGTCAGATTTGGAAAAGATTTCTGGAAAACAAAAATCTTTAAGCCTGACAATGGTTTCTGTGGCTAAAAAAAAAAAAAAATTGGTAGATTTACTGCATTAAACATTCAAATATTATAGTAAAGACTGTCAGCTGATCCTTTGTGCATTGGGAAGAACACAGATAATATTTGGCCAAGATAATTAATTGATTGAAACTGCATTTTAGAACAAACGTTTCAGTGCTATTAAGGAAGGTAGAATATATGTGAAAGAGACAGGACATTTGAAGACTTACTGTGCTGCCAAAAGGTAGATGAATTTGGACATAGCAAGAAAATAATATTTATTGAGTACAGTTGTCCCTCAGTATGCACAAGTGATTGGTTTCAGGACCCCCTCAGGATACTGAAATCCATGGGTGCTCAAGTGCCTTATATAAAATGGTATATTAACAGCACTGAAAAATGACCTCTGCACATCCTTGTGTATACTTGAAATCATCTCTAGATTATTTTTAATACTTAATACAATGTAATGTTATATAAATAGTTGTTATACTATATTGTTTAGGGGATAATGACAAGAAAAAGTCTGCACATGTTCAGTATAAACACAATCGTCCATTTCTTTCCTGAACATTTTTGATCTGCAGTATGTTGAATTCATAGACGTAGAACCCACAGATTTGAAAAGAATAATTAGCTACTAGTAGAACTTTTATACTAGTTAATTGAAGTTATTTTTTTGTTAAGAAAATATATTTTGCCCAGTGTCATCAGCAAAATGCCATAAGTTGATCCATAAAATCAACTATTTATTGTAAATGATGGTCTCCTCTATTCATGTGAATTACAATAATGTAACAAGATTTCTGCAGCCTGCAACTCACGCATTTCTGGTTATTTATAAACACTGTAACGGAATTATCATCAAATTGCTTTTCTTTTCCAGCTTGATCCATTTGACTTGTTCCCTTTGCTTGAATTGTAGGAAAAATAATTTAGTAAATGCTAATGAATTCTAAATTTGCATAAATCATCTCCCTATGTGATTTATAATCCTGAATTAAGTATATCTCCAAATACCAATGTGCAAAGAAAGTCTATTATATGGGTAGGCACAATTCTAATAATTATTCAATTTATAAGCTAAAAAAATGAAGACTAGATTACCTCAAGCCACTCAGAAATGAGCCTTTTCTTTCACTTTTTACCTTTTTATTAGTCTGTCAATTAGAGAACTTAAGTATATATCTATCTTGTATTACTTTTAGCATTGCATTAACGTTGCTTCAGTAATTAGATCCCTTCAAAAATTTAAGATGTTATTAGCATAAAAATTTAATTTTTATGCTAATAACAACTGAAGTAAATATGAATTAACTAATTTATTTATTTATACAGTTAATAGTATATTTTTTATGATGGCTTAATAAATGCCAAGCACTATTTTAAAATCTAGAAATAAAACACTGAATAAGAAAGTATATGCATGTGTGTTTGGGTTTATGTTCTTGCAACCTATGAAGAAAAGAGATAGATAAATAAGCAAATAATTCAACAGACATGACATTTTTTGGTATATTAAGAAAAGAAATTATGGTGGAAAAAATTGCAGGTGGGTAGTATATTGTTTGTTTCTTTCTAATGGTGTGATTAGAAAAGTTTTCTTTGTCATTTAAACTGAAATCTACAAAACAAAAAGAACCAGACTTTTAATGATGCAACAAAAACTTGTCAATGAAAAATATTGTATTCAGTATAGCTGTCCCTCAGAAATGAAGAACTAAAGTATTTCCTAGACAAACAAAAGCTGAAGAAATTTATTGCTACTATAGCTGTTCTACAAGAAACCCTAAAGGGAATTCTGAAAACTGAAAGAAAAGAATGCTATATGATTGCTGTACTAACATTGTCATCATAGTGTGTAAACCACTTATATATTTAGCAAGAAGACTGAAAAAGAAATCTATTAAAATAAATATTACAACAATTTGTTTTAAAATAAGAAATATAAAATGTAAATTGTGATATAAAAACATTCAAAATATGTGCAGAGGATAAAGTTAATATATACAGGTCTTTTTTATTTCCTTTTCTTTTTTTTTTTGGTACTCAAAGTTAAGTTGGTATTAGTTTTAAATAAATTATCATAACAATAGAATAGTTTTGTAAGCCTCCTAAAAACCACAAAGCAAAAACCTGTAATAGATACACTAAAAATAAATAGCAACACAGTAGCAGAGGAAGTAACTTCATCACAAAGAAAGACAGTAAGAAACTGAAAAAGTAATAGAAGAGCCATAACACAACTAGAAAACAAGAAACAAAACAGCAGTAGTAAGTCCTTATCTATCAATAATATCAATTTTAAATTGACTAGATTATCCAATAAAAAGACATAGAATGGTTGAAATGATAAAAATTAGACCCAATGTAATGCTGCCTACAAGAAATGTACTTCATCTGTGAAGAAATATATAGGCTGAACATGAGGGATGGAAAAGGTATTCTATGCAAATAGAACAACAACAACAAAAAAAGCAGAAGTAGCTATACTTATATCAGATAAAAAAGATTTTAAGTAAAAAACTAAAAAGAGATGAAGAAAGTTTTTATATAATGATAAATGTGTCAATTCAGCAAGAGGATATAACAATAATCAATGCATATGCCCCCAACAATGGAGAACACCAAAATATAAAGCAATATCAGTAGATCTAACAGAAGAAAAAGACTACAACTTAAGAATAGTAGAGGATTTCAACATGTCACTTTTAGCAATAGACAGACATATCATGCAGGCAGAAAATCAACAATAAAACATGAGAGTTAAATAACACTATAGACCCAATGGAACTCAACAGATATTTATAAAACATTACATCTTATTGCAATGGAATATACACATTTTTTTCATCAACACAAAAAATATTATCCAGGATAGATAATATGGTAACCCAAAAAAAATCTCAACAAATGAAAAACATCAATAACATGTCAAGTATCTTTTCTGATCACAATAGAATAAAACTAGAAATCAAGAACAAGAGAACCTTTGGACACGGTACAAATATATATAAATTAAACATCATGAACCAGAATAACCAATGAATCAATAAAGGAAATTAAGAAAATAATTTTTTAAATTTATGAAATAAAAATGGAATTATAATATACCACCAAGAGATACAGGAAAAGTAGTACTATATAGGAATAAATGTTTACATCAATAAAGAAAGAAAGACTTTGAGCTAACAGCTTTGCAGTACACCTTAAGGGAATACAAAAGAAACAAACCAAACCCCAAATTAGTAGAAGAAAAATAAGTCTAAAAGTCACAAGAGAAATACGTTAAATTCAGATTAAGAAACAATACAAAAGATCAATAAGATAAAAAGCTTTTTAAAAGGTAAACAAAATCAATACACCTTTAGCTAGAATTAAAAAAAAAGAAAAAGATGCAAATAAATACATTCAGAAATATATAAAAACATTACAATTGATAACATAGAAATACAAAGAATCATTAGACTACTATGAACAACTATATGCCAACAAATTGGAAAACTGAGAAGAAATGCATAAATTCAATACAACCTATTAGGATTAAATCATGAAAAATAGAAAACCCAAACAGATTAATAATAAATAACAAGATCAAAGCAGGAATAAAAGGCCCCCAATCAAAGAAAAGCCCAGGGTCTGATGGTTTCACTGTTAAATTCTACCAAATATTTAAATTATTAAACATTTAAACTAATACCAATTAAATATTTAAACTAATACCAATCCTATTCAAACTAGTCCCCCAAAAAATGAAAAAGACAGAATACTTCCAAACTTATTCTAAGAGTCCACGATTACCCTGATACTAAAGTCAGACAAGGGTATATCAAGAAAGAAAACTACAAAAATTCCTGGTAAAAATGGCTGCAAAAATAAACAAAATCCCTGCAAACCAAATGCAATAACACATTAAAAAAGTCCTTCACAACAGTTCTTTGGAAAAAAGTCATTGGGAGTAAACAGAATGAGGATGCAGATTCTGGGATGAAGGTGGGAGGAAGCTGGAAACCCTTCAGAGGGTTACTGAGCACCAGGACCTGTTCTTGACCTCGATTTGTTCCTAGGGTCCATGAAAGAGGCATGGAATAGCCCACTCTCAACATGGACCTCTGGACTCCTAGCTGCTAGAGACCCCCCAGTGCCCACAGACATTTGGGCTGGCAGAGGTGGTAGAGACAGAACTCCAGCCTGAACAGAGCCCAGAGGGTTTGGCTCAGGAATAAGTTGAGTGAAGCATGGCCATAGATATCCAAACCCCAAGGTTTGTCATACTCCTCTACGTGACCTAAACTTTTGTTAGCTGCTTGACCTAGATGAAGCAGGTATATCTTGCCTATAAAATAGGCCAGTCTGATCTGAGCATTACCCTGTTTGCTGGCCTCTGCCAGGGTCCCTGCATGACTGGATCCACAGTCAGCATGACATCAGCTTCCCAGCCAAGGTACTTGCCAGTGGCCACTGCCATACCTCTTTTGCCAGCAGACCTTACCTAACAGTCGGAGAGCTTCTGCAGGCAGGCCCGCACTGGCATACACCTGCCCACAGCTCTCCCTCTGGCTGTTTCACTGGTTCACACTTGCCCACACCCTGTCCCCCACTTTGTGTGTTCAAACACACACACAGCCTATTGCTGCTGCTTCCCAGGTGTGCACTGACCACACCACTGCCTCACTGAAGTGCACTTGCTGGCAACTTTCATTAGCAGCAGACTAGGAATACCTCTGCCTGTCAAACTCAGGAGGAGGTTAATCTCAAGGGGCCAGAGAACAAAGCTGCAGGCCTGGTCCCAGCCACTGACAGTGTGGAGTCAGCCCAGGAGTGTGGAGCTGAGCCTTAGCCTCTTGAAATCATCCAGAAATGAAGCTAACTGAATAAACTCAACTTATACCATAGTCAAACCCTCAAGGACATTAAATAATATAAAAGCAAAGAGCCGATTTAAAAGAAAACAGCTTCGAAGATTAAAAGAACATTAGCCTACGCACAAGAAAGAACCAGCACAAGAACTCTGGCAACTATAAAACCCAGAGTGTCTTCTTTCCTTCAAATGACCACACTGGTTTCCTATCAGTATTTCTTAACCAAATGGAAATGGCTGAAATGGCAGACATAGAAATCAAAATCTGGATAGTAACAAAGATCATTGAGATTCAAGAGAAAGTTGAATCCTAATCCTGGAAATTTAAGGAACCCAGTAAAACAATTCTAGACCTGAAATACAAAACAGCTATTTTAAGAAAGAACCAAACTGACCTGACAGAGCTGAAAAAACTCACTACAAACATTTTATAATATAGTTGGAATTAACAGCAAAACAGATCAAGCTGAAAAAAGAATCTCAGATTTTTAATACCAGTCATTTGAATCAACTCAGTCAGAAAAAAACACAGAAGAAAGCATAAAAAGAATAGACAAAATCCCTAAGAAATATGAGATTATGTAAAGAGACCAAACCTGTGGCTCATTAGCATCCCAGGAAGAGAAGGAGAGAGAAAGCAACTTGAAAAACATATTTGAGGATACTGTCCATGAAGATTTCCTCAACCTTGTTAGAGAGGTCAACATTTATATCCAGGAAATTCAGAGAACCATTCTATACAAGATGACCAATCCTGAAGATTGGCTTGTCAGGCATAACATCTATTATACAAAGCATGATTCTGCTGCTCATTCTAGATTTTAGAGCCAAGATTGCTAACTAAATGCACCCAGGAGGAGCTTCTCCCATTGAGAGAACAGACCGTCAAGAGGCCAGAACACTTTGAACAGATCTTTGCAAGAAAGAGATTGAGGGAGGATGAAGACACAGAGCCTGGCATGAAGGGTGAGGAATCTGGAAACCCTGAGAGGGTTTCCAACCACTAAAACTTGTTCCTGACCCCAAGCAGCTCTAGGGGAAGAGGTGAGTTGAATAGGCATGAAGTGACCCACTGTTGACACAGACCTTCAGAATCCTGGCTACAAGAGTCCCCATAACTCTCATAGACATTTCAGCTGGCAGGGAGAACTTCTTGGAAAGTAGGTTGGGAAAGAACTCTACCCAGCATGGAGTCCAAGAAGTGTTGGTGTGGGAATCGCTGTAGTGGAGCACAGCCAGGGATGTCCATCCCTCAAGGCTCTCTATGCTCCTCTGGGTAGTTTTGGCTTTGTTGACTATCTGGCCTGAACAGAACAGGGCTATTTTGCCTGTTGGATGGGGACAATCTGATCTGAGTGCCTCTCTATATCCTGGCCTCTCCTGTACACACAAACTGGAAAATCTAGAAAAATTGATAAATTTTCTGGAAACATGCAACCTTTTATGATTTAATCAGGAAGAAATAGAATACCTGAGCAGACTAATGAGTCTGAAATTAAATCAGTAATAACTGCCTATCAACCAGAAAAAGCCTTGGACCAGATGTATTCAAAATTGAATTCTACCAGATTTATAAAGGAGAGCTGGTACCGATTACATCAAAACTATTGCAAAAAATCAAGAAAGTGGAATTCCTGCCTAACTCATTCTATGAGACAGCATCACTCTTAGATGTAAACATGGCAGCCACACTATGAAAAAAGAAAACTTTAGGACAACATACGTGGTGAACATAGTTACAAAAATTCTCAACAAAATACTAGCAAACTGAATCCAGCAGTACTTCAAAACTTAACCCATCATGAACAAGTAGGCTTTATTCCTGAGATGAAAGGTTTGTTCAACATATGCAAATCAATCAACGTGATTCAACACAAAACACAATATCACTGGAAAAGACATTGAAAAGGCTTTTGACAAAATTAAATATCTTTTTATGTTAAAACCCTCAACAAACTAAGCATTGAAAAAACATATTTCAAAATAATATGAACTATCCATGACTATCCCACAGGCAACATCATGCTAAGTGTGCAAAAGCTGGAAGCATTCCCTTTGGGAGCTGGTATGAGACAAGGATTCCCACTCTCACCACTCCTATTCAACATAGTTCTGGAAGTCCTAGCCAAAGCAATAAGGCAAGAGAAAAATATAAAAGGCATTCAAATAGGAAGAGAGGAAGTAGAACTCTCTCTCTTCCACAGACAAAATGATTCTATACCTAGAAAACTGCAGGGTCTCTGTCCAAATGCTCTTAGATCTTATAAATAACTTCAGTAAAGTTTCAGGATACAAAATCAATGTAAAAAGTCAGTAGCATTTCTATACATCAATAATGTCCAAGCCGAGAGCAAAATCAGTTATGCAGTCTCCTTCACAATAGCCACAAATAGAATAAAATATTTAGGGATGCAGATAACCAGAGGGGCAAAAGTTTACTACAATGAAAATTATAAAACACTACTGAAAGAAATCAGAGATGACACACACAAATTGAAAATCATTCTATTTTATGAATAGAAATAAATTTTAAATAGAAAATCATTGTTATTCATTATATTTCCTATCATTTGAGATGGGTAGGAAGAACCCATGTTGTTAAATTGGTCATACTACCCAAGCAATTTACAGATTCAGTGCTATTCCTATCAAACCACCAATGTCATTTTTCACAGAAGGATCTTGAATAGCCAAAGCAATCCTAAAAAAAAAAAAAAAAGCTGGAGACATCACACTGACTTCAAACTATACTACCAGGATACAAAAACAAAAAGAGCATAGTGTTGATACTAAAGCAGACAAACAGACCAACGGAACAGGTTGCAAAACACATAAATAATCACACACCTTCCACCATCTGCTCTTCGACAAAGTGCACAAGAGCAAACAATGGGGAAAGGAAACCTATTCAATAAATGGTGCTGGAGTAACTGGTTAGCCATATACAGAAGATTGAACCTGGACCCCTTCCTTTCACCTTATACAAAATTCAACTTAATATGGATAAAAAAACTAAATGTAAAACCTAAAACTATAAAAAGCCTAAAACACCCAGGAAATATTCTGGACATAGGCCTTGGCAAGTAGTTCATGATAAAGACTCCACTAGCAATAACAATCAAAACAAAAATTGACAAGTGGGACCTTATTAAACTAAAGAACTATAGTTTGAATAGCAAGAAAAACTATTAGTGGAGTAAACAGACAACCTATAGAATGGAAGAAACTATTCACAAGCAATGCATTCAACAAAGGCCTAATATACAAATCTGTAAAGAATTTAAACATATCAACAGGCAAAAACCAAACAACCCCATTTAAAAATGGGCAAAGGGCATGAACAGATACTTCTCAACAGAATACACACATGCAGCTAAAAAGTATATAGAAAATGCTTGACATTACTAATTATTAGAGAAATACAAATCAATACCATTATGAGATGCCATCTCACACTAGTCAGAGTGGCTACTACTAAAAGGTTAAAAATAAAAAATGTGTTTACAAAGCTGGGGAGAAAGGGGAACACATACACTGTTGGTGTGAATGTAAATTACTTCAGCCACTGTGTAATGATATTTATAGAGATTTCTCAAAGAATTTAAAACAAAACTACTTTTGACCTAGCAATCCTATTGTTGGGTATATGCATACCAAAAGGAATATAAATTGTTCTATCATAAACACATATACATGTCTATGCTCATTGCAGCCCTTTTCACCATAGTAAAGACATGGGATCAACCTAGATGCCCATAAATGGGGAGACTGAAAAAAGAAAATGCTGATACATATACACCATGGAATACGAAGCAGCCATAAAAAAGAATAAAATTATGTCCTTTGCAGCAGCATGGGTGCAACTGGAGGCCATTATCTAAAAGAATTAATGCAAGAACAGAAAACTATGTTTTCTACATGTTCTCACATATAAATGGGAGCTAAATTTTGAGTACACATGGACACAAAGAGGGGAACAATAGATACCAGAATTTACTTGATGGTAGAGTTTGGGAGGAGGGTGAGAAAAAGAGGAAAAAAAAAAAACTACCTTGAAGGTTCTGTGCTCACTACCTGAGTAACAAAATAAATCATACACCAGACCCTGTAACATGCAATTTACCTAGGTAAAAAACCTTCACATGTATCACTCTGAACCTAAAATAAAAGTTGGAATAAAAATGATCATCCACCATGATCAACTGGGATTCATTCCAAGGATGTAAAATGGCTCAACATATGCAAATCAATAAACGTGATACATCACATAAACAGAATCAAAGACAAATACCATGTCATCTCAATAGATGCTGAAAATGCATTTAATAAAATTCACTATTCCACTATGATAACAACTCTTAATAAAGGAAGCATAGAAGGATCCTACCTCAAAGTAATCAAGGCCACATATGACAAAACCACAGGCAATATCATATTGAATAGAGAAAAATTGAAAGTCTTCTTTCATTAATAGCCTGACAAGGATGTTCACTTTCACCACTTTCATTCAATGTAGTTCTGGAAGCCCCAGCCAGAGGAACTAGGGAAAAGAAATATATAAATGTCATCCAAATTAGAAAGAAAAGTGCCAAATCATCTTTTGTGACAAATGACATGATCTTACATTTAGAAAGACCTATCAACACCAAAAAAGAAAAAAAAAAAAAAGTAAAACCAAGCAACCTCTTCTAACTGGTACAAAAATAAATAGCAAATTTGAAGGATAAAAAAACCCAACAGACAAAAATCAATCATATTTTTCCAAATTTTATCTGTAACAACATGCAGAAAACATGGTTTTTTGTTTTTTTATTTTACAAAATAATATTAATTTTTCCAATATGCTAATAGTGATGTTTGAAAAAGGAATTCAGAAATCAATTGCATTTATAATAGCTATAAAAATAAGAATAAAATAACTGTAGCAAGTTTAACTAAAGGAGTGAAAGATCTCTACAATAAAACAATCTCAGTGAAAGAAACTGAAGAGGACACAAACAAATGGAATGCTATCTTATGCTCATGGATTGGAAAAATTCATATTATTAAAATGTCCATATTACCTAAAGCAGTCAACTGATTCAATGTAATTTTTATATAAGTAACAGTGACATTCTGCATAGAAATAGAAAAAAATTCTAAAATTTGTATTCAACCAAAAAAAAAAAAAGATAGAAAGCAATCCTGAGTACAAAGAATAAAGCTGGAGGTATCTCATTACCTGGCTTCATGCTGTACTACAAAGCTGTAAAAACCATGATGCTGGCATTAAAACAGATGCATAGACCAATGGAATAGAATGGAGAACCCAGAAATAAATCTATTCATTAACAACCAACTTATTTTTGACAAAGGTGCCAAGAATATACATTGGGGAAAAGATACTTTCTTTAATAAATGTTGCTGGGCAAACTGGACATCCATATGAAGAAGAATGTAACTAGATTTCTATCTTTCACTATATATAAAAATTATTCAAAGTTGGCTACAGGTTTAAATATAAGACCTGAAAATATGAAACTAGTAAAAGAAAATACTGGGGAAAATCTATAGAACGTTGCCAAATATTTTTTGAGTAAGATCTCAAAAGCACAGGTGACAAAAGCAAAAAATACACAAAAGTAAGGCTTAATGTTTGCTGATTGATAAATAAATACATCATCCAATTCTTCTCGACAATAATTCTTTACATTATTAATGGTAGTGGTAATGATCATAAGAATCTTATAATTTCATTTGCCATTGAAGTCTTGTAGATTCTTGCTTTCTTTCTTCTCTCTCAGTAAGATCTGAGTTCCAGAAATATATCAAAGAAAGCAAACTCTCATGACAGGAACACGTATGTAATTCACTAGATTGCATTTCCATAGATTTAACAACAACAACAAAATAATTAACTTGATTACTATAGTAAACAGTTGGTCAACTCAGACCAGAATACATTATGTAATAATGGATTCATTTAAGGATACTACATGGATGAACTATACAAGTGCATACAATTGAGTAGCCTGAAGTAGGTACTTCTTTGTGTGAAGGACTAACCAGTACATTCTATGGCACTGGGTGTGCTGAGGTCAATAATTATCTGTTTGCATCCTGACATGGGAAACAAATGGACTGTAGCTGATAGACTCTATTTCCTTGCTTGCTGTTGGAACCTTCTATTCACACTATGTTCTGTGAGGATGGCTGAAATGAGTGAGTATAAGTTCAATGAGGTACATCCAAATAACCACAGATGGCTTAAACAGAGAGTTGTTCATCAACCAGGAATATGCTCTTTATTAGTTCCTGTATTGTTTTCAGTATTCTTCCTCTTGCTTCCTTCCCATATCTGCTTTGAAAAATGTGTTCCTCAAGCAGTCTTTGCAGATCAAACAAACAAGTGTTTAGCTTATTTAAAACTAACTAAAAAAGTGAACTCTCAATATCTTTATCAACAGTAGAATGAGGATGAATTTATGACCTTTTCTCAATTTCTTAAATAATTAAAATGAAGAGACAATATCAGAGAATGGAAATAGAATATCTTAGGAGTTGGTGATCTGAAACTCAGTTATAGCTGAGTATTCCGTTACTCTAGAGGATTCCTTTGCTTCCCCTGGGGTAACAATTTCTCCATTTGCTTGTTAAGAAAGAAACCTGACCTTAATTAATATTAACATCCTATGACAGTTGGGGTAAATTAGTTTGAAGGTTTAGAAATTTGCCTTAACTAGTAAATGGAGAGCTTGCTTGAAGAATAGAGGGTTCGCAAGAGGGACTAAGTGTAAAAAGTAAACATTTACTTCTGATTTTTCTTGGCTTTATTTTTCCTTACACATGTATTTTTTCTTCATGCATTTCTGTACATTATAGTTGCATTGTTATCAGATATCTTTGTTTCTGGTTTTGTATGATCTTCCAATTTCAACGTCTATAGAGACCAGCTAGAATATTTGAATTCTAAATACAAATTCTCAGAAGAGACAATGCCTTTCACTCAGCTGGAGTCCACTGTGACATTCCAAATGGCCAGTCATCCTGTGTCCAGGGGCCATGTGAGCTGATACAGAATAGAACGGAGATACTGAATAATAGCATAAAGACATCTCTTATAGCTTTGTGACACCATGTATAGTTTATATTATTTTTCTACATGAATTGTACTTTGTGTCAGGGCAAAATGCTGAAATAACCAAGGTTTCTTAGGCAACAAAGAAGCAAGAATTTGAATTGAAAGCCACATCAAGATAAGCTTATGTGTAGGGATTCTCAGCAGTGATTATTTTCCCCTTCTGTGTAAGGGGAAAATTAAGTGCAAGGGTCAAGAGAAATATGCTTGCTTAGAAAAGTGATGCAATCTTTCAGTTTCTTAGTTGTCATTTTTTTGTTTTGTTTTTTTGTTTTTGTTTCTGGAATGTTCTTTAGCATTTTCACCATAGCACTTTCCAATTTGGGGATTTATCTCCCAGATTTCATGCCTCATCCATTTGAAAAAGCATAAATTCAAGGTTTCTAAAGAAACTCATAGTCTGAGAGCTGACTTTGTCTTTTACTTACCTCTGGGAGCTACTAAATTGGCTAAATTGTGGACTTTCTCACTTTGTCTAGTTGTTTCAGCTTGGAGGTTTGTTCAGGGTCTTCAATAGGACATACTAGGGGAAAAATACATTTCAGGCTATGGATTTAACTTTGAACCGCAAACCCTTCTCTGTGAAATTTTAAGAATCTCATGCTCTCATTGTAGCCTTATAGAAACGAAATGGCATTGTCATTTATTCTTTCATTTATTGTGCCACGGGCCTGGCAGTGGTTTGGAAGTTGAGATAAAAAGATTATGAAGTCTTTTCAAGGCTTTATAAAAATAAGGTCAATGTCTTAATACATAGAAAAGCCAACTTTCTTGGTTCTCTCCAGAAAGAAGCATAATTATAATGCAGTGTTGGTTGTTTATTTCCTCATCATTAGCGAACAAAGAAGGAAGTATACAGATGAAGTAAACATGCTGTTTCTACATAACTTACATTGTCAGGTTCGGCACCTCCTTTTGCACATATGGTTTATTCTGCCTGCCTGTTTTAAGGAGGCTATCTTAGCTTCTGAAAATCTGATTAATGATAGTTGGATATACAATATTTGGACTCTAAACTGGTTAATGTTCTAATGCTTTGTCAAATCTCTTTGTAATATTTGGATTATAGCTAGGAAAATGAAAGAGAAGGAGTTGGTGAGAGAAATTTGCAGGCTCTAAAACCAGAGACTAGCAAATGCTAATCATCTGTGTAAGTTAATTGGATTTTGAAAAGAACCAAAAATGAGAATGCCAAAAGTAGATTAAGCTCTGACTTAATCAAGCCAATATTAATTCTGATCAATTTATCTAATAATTTAGCCTCTCTCTTCCTTGAGAAATGGCATCCCTGCTTATATCTGAAAGATATTCTGAATGGTAGCATATGGTACAGGCATCTGTAAGTTGCAGCTGTGAATCAAAGCTGCTGCTTTGTGGCTTAGGCAAGACCACAGCTTAAATATTGATTTCTGGAGCTTTGACATAACAGTAAACAAAGTGAGAAGCTGAACTTTAAGGTGAAAGGGCCAAAGCACAGGACCAACCCCCTGGGTAACTGTAAAGAAAGGTTGTGTATCTTGCCTTTCTACATCTCTTCTATCAAGAATCCAGCCCCTTATGCTCATATTAAACTCCAGGAGTCCTTTGGCTCTCTAGTCTCGTCTTTCAAACCCTGTCCATGCACATCCAACCTCAGGCAGACAAATTCTTTCCAACTTCTTTTCTCACAACATTAAATATTTCTCTTCCATGTTCATATCTCAGAATTTCACTCTGTGAGTTAGGAAACTGGTTAACTGAAAAGTTTCAAAGTTGATTTTTAGATAATGAGCCCCTGCCTATTAAAACTCACATTTTTTTTTTTCTGTCTTGAACATCAAACCAAAGAAAAGAGTGCCCTGTTCAAAGAAGCTCTTGGGAATTACTCATCATCAATTTCATGTTTGAGTAATGGTCAAGTCACATTGACCAAATGTAATCTGTACATAAACTAGAATCATTTTCCTTGATCTGAAACTTAAAAGGATATATTTAATTATGTTCATTTCATCTTTTACACAGAAAAATATATGATGCATTTCATAAAACAATTATTAAAATGTTAGAATTTTTTGATTTCTGAGAAATACTTTGATGAAATAGAAAATTCACTTTTGTGTGAGAATTCAGCCCTTCTCCATATACGGAACTCATCATTTATCCATAGAAGATGTAAGTAGAAGATAATGATGAAGAAACTAGAGTATTATTTTTTAAAGTTTTATTTTCCTATTTTATAGTTAGGTCCAAGTTCTCATATATGAGTCTGGCAGTAGAATAATACATTTAGTCTTAATACTCAGTTTCATTCCTAAATAATCGTTCCAGATTTTCTTCCTGACAAAGATTACTCATTCTAGCTGCTTAAATTGGAAAGATTAAAATTGCAGTGAGCAATTTCATCTGAAAAACTAAATTCAATAGGACATTAAAATATATTGAGATTTCTGGTATCCTATAATTTTCTGGGTTTGGCATAATTGTAAACTCACATCTTAAAAAGACTCATAAAGTAATCTCATAGAAGTTGCATGTGATTGCTTCCTATTAGGGAATATTTAACCCAGGTCCTCCACCCTATAATTCTTTTTGATTAAAAATATGACATGACTTACATTTGGACTAAGTGGTAGGCAGAGGAAAACCTTTCATTGAGAAAATTCTGTAGTTATTTGACCTTTTCAATAATTATTTTCCTTAATTTTAGCTAACTCTAGAATTAGTCAAAAATAATAATTTAATTAAGCTCTAAGTTAGTGCCAGTGTGTGAAAGAAATAATCCAAAACTAGTTATATGCCTTATGGAATATTCAATCATTTAGAGCTAAATGGTTTACTTTTCAAGGTAAGTGTTATAGGAGGCCAGAGAGAAAAAATACTGAAAGTTAGAACAGGAAAGTTTTATTCAGGAGATGGGATTGTAATTGACCATAATTTAGATGGGGAGAGAGAGAGAGAGAGAAAGAGAGAGAGAGAGGAGTGGGGGAGGGGAGAGAAAGAGGAGATATTTAGCTAAAGGGAGCTGTTTTTCAACACAAGGGAATGAGATATGACTATAATTGAACAGCTTACCAAAAACTGAAGGTGTAAAGTTTCCATTATGCTTTGGCAGTCTCTAAGCAAGGGTACTATTTCCTAGTGTCCAAGTTCTCAGGTTTAGGTTTATATATAAATTACAGTTTTATCACTTTGTAGTTTTATGAAATGGATATTTACTTAATTTCCCTGTTTCACAGTTTCTCAGTTAGGAAATTGAAGAAAATAAAAGTATGTACTATATGGGAGGCTGGAAAGATAAAGAGACGATCTGAAAACAAATCCAAAGCAACAGAAACAAAACAAAACAAAACAAAACAAAACATGTGCAGTGTGCCTGGCAGGTCATCAAGATGTTATTTCACTACTTTCACTCCAGAGGTTTCCTGATTATTGTAATTATAGATTAAAGAGTGTGCCTGTAGTGTTTCTACTGTGATATCATAAATTCTATCATTAAAAATATATCCCCATGGATTATGCATGGCTTACTCTTTGCAATATTTATGACATAGACACGTAATAGCACATACTACCTCCTTCCCTTACTGCTTTATCAATTTACTTATTGATCAAATATTTTAAATTTCTACCGTATTTTATGGTACCTCTTTACATGGTTGATTATAAAATGGTTGAGTCACAGCTAGCTGTGCTGCGGTTGTTAGAGGATAGTGTTAGTGACATTCCCTGCAAAGCATAATGACATCTACATTTCAGCCACATATACCACATTTGCATGTGTTTAAAAGCTACACTGCTGTTTCCCACGTAGATGCAACTTAACAATATCCTTTTTTAGAAACTTCTTATCTTACAACCCAATTGTTTCCAATTTTGTTGGTAGAATCTTCTTCTAATTGCTCAAGTTAATAAAATCTGGAGTTGTTCTTAAATTTTTCCCTTTATTTACATGATATATGTGATCTGACAAAAATAAACCTAGCTTTCTGTGCCCTCAGTACAGCTACACAATCTGTTCATTTCCATCTCCAATGCGGCCACTGTGGCCATCTTCCTCCTCTCACCTGGATTGCTAAAAGCCTCATAACACACCACTCTCTTCCTTGACTTCCTGCTGTCAACTTAGGGGTTGCAAAAGAGATTCAAGAGATTCATCTATATACAAGTAATATTACATAGCTACTCTTTTTATACTTCACCAGTGTCCCCCTTTCCTCTCAATAAAAAATAGTTTGTGATGAAAAAAGAACAAATTATAATTGTGATTATGTGATGGTTACTGCCAAGTAGAATTACAAAATGCTCTAGGAGTATATAAGAGAAAAACCTTGCTAAGTCCGTCAAGTCAGGAAAGACTTACCAAAGGAAATAATATTAAGTAGAAATCTGAAGAAGAGTAGGAACCAGCTGTACATGGTGGCCAGGTATGCATGGAAGATTAAAATAGAAAAGCCTATTTCATAGTACTAAGGCAAAAAGAAGCATGATCTGTTTGAGGAATTTAAGGAAAGTCAAATTGGCTGATGCAGATAGAGTGAGAGTGGCTGCTGCTGTCACTGAGAATTTAACTGAGAACTTCCCTGAGCTTCTCCTCTTTGGAGCAAGTGCACCTTTTATCTAGCATTCACAATTAATAGAATCTAGAAATCAGCCAGCCATGGTGTTGTGGAGATTTCCTACTAGATTTTGTTACTGAACAACTCAGTGTGTTTCTCAGTCTCCAAACTTGGATTGCCTGCAGGTGGATTGGAGCATGAACAAGGCTTCTGTGAGCCTCTCTCAGTGATTCATAGGAAATATGAGAGTGGCATGAACAAATGAAGGGTTTCTGGAGATAGAGAGACAGGAGTGGATAGGAAATGCTTGTAAATAGCAACTTCAGGACTTGGATTGAATTGTACCAATTGTTCTCACTTATGAAATGCTGTGTTAGAGGTTCCTCTTCTGTAATGCTTTCCTCTGCTGCACTGATGGATTAATTTGTCTTTCTGTTCTCATAGGAAATGTGTTGCTTAAATTATTTTCAGTTTTCTTTTCATTATGAGAAATTACATAAAATCAAGTTTAAGAGTACAGGCTTTGCTAAAACTGGATCCAAATACTGAATTTGCCATTCACAAGTGAGGTTAGTGAGGTTTTTTTCTCCTTTATTAGCCTCCACTTCATTATTTTTGAAATGAAAATGATAATTCTCTTACAGGATTGCCATGATTATTTATATGATGCATATGAATTATGTCATTTCATGCCAGCCATATAGTAAATACAGAAGACATACACACTATTATTTACACAGCTTTCTCCATATTAAGTTGTAAATTTCCAGAACAAATGAAGACCATCTTATTTATTTATTTAAACTCAGCATGATGTCAAGACATTGCCTTCCCTATAAAGGGGCTTATTCTGTGTGAAGTTGAACTAAATAAAAATAAATAAAGACTGGTAAACTTCAGCAGAATTATGCAGGAAGTCTCAATTTACTCAATTTACTGCCTCCCTTTCTCTTCTCAGTTTACTATTTTCCCTGACCTCAGGGAGCTTTTTATCAATGACTAGTAATTACTTTTATGGCAATTTCCTATACATGGCCCCCCAAGTATATTTAAAACACCTCTGCCTTTTGAGTGTCTATGCCATTTTATTAACAGCGAACCAAATTCATTTGCAATTTATTGGAGGGATAATTTAAATAAACATGTTTTAAGTCAGGTGCCTGCCTTATTTTGGGTATTTGGGGAAATAATCTTTTTTTCTGATTTGTCTCAGATAAAACAAAGAGACAGCAATCTCTATCCTATTTTTGATGAAATGTTAGCTGTATGCTCATTTTATTTAAACTCAGATATGAGTAATGGAAAGGATTCCAAAAGGTCCAGTCCCCTGCTTTCAGACAAATGGGATAAATTTTCTCCCATTTATAAATTTTATATAATGTGATGCCCAATGACATTAAGTACCTTGTTCATAGACAGACAGCTAATAAGGGACTGGGCGATTTGTGCTTTCTCCTGCCTTCTGCTTACAGCACCACACAGTGGTGCTTACCTCATGCTAAGACCAAACAAACCCCTCTGGTGTTAGAAAAATGTATCAGTCTTATCCAAAGTCTATATAATAATGAAAGTTATTAAGTAGAGAGACTTGCCTAGCAATATGAATCTCTGAATAAAAATCCTAACATGGATTTCTCACAAAGGCAAATGTAGTCTCGAAACCATTTTATTTTTTTTTTCTTGTTATGTCTGATTATAGAATTTTAAAATATAAAGCTTCAGCATGAAATCCCTGACATAACCTTAACTACTGTAAAACCAGAAGGCAAAGCTATAATAATTTCAGCTTTATAGTATAATCTGAAATTGAATTACTCTCATTTCATGGCAAATGAGAGTAATTCTGCTAATGGATCAGAAACATGGCCGATGAAAGTGTTGAGTATATATATATATATATATATACACACACATATATATATATATATGTAGAATCTCATGAAAAATGATTTCTCTGTGGTCTATGTTGCTTGAAACTTGGCACTCATCTAAAAAGAAACTTCATGGTATGGACCACTTTAGTAATTAAATGCTTGGAAGTCAAGATAATGAGACTAAAATGTGTCTGGTAAATCAATTGCAAATCTTTCTCGATATGTCCCATGTTACTGTCAAGCTACCATTGGTAGAATGGAGCCTAACCCTGAAAGGCCTGCTCTACCAAGGTGAAAGTCATGCCAAGAGGGTACCCATGAAATAAAAATGTTACAATTTCCTTGAGCATATTCTCAGAGTCCCTTAGGTATCTGTCAGTTGGACAATACATTGGGAACCCTGGGTGAGAAGTTAAACTCTACTATTTTTTAGCTTTGTAAATTTGGGCAAATTATCCTTTATCTGCTTTTACTGTATCTATCAATAAAGAAATGGTCTACAAGAATCTGGCTATTTCATGCTTCTGTGATTCTACATAATCCAGTAAAGAAAGGTACCAGGACTACCACATTTAAAATGCTCTACATTTACAGGTGATGATTAGCTTTTGGGGACTTGCTGTAATACTGGATGTAGCCTTATCCCAAAGAAAATGTTCTCAAGTTTTTTCAATAGAAAGAAAAATACCTTAAAAATTAAAACTGAAGTTTTGGAAAAGCAGATGTTCCTTATATCCATAATTAACTGAGAACTAGTGCTGAAAGTTTTCTTTGAGAACCAATTCTAACCATATCATATGTAAATCTATATTCTATAAGTATGATTCAAACTTTCTGTTTAGCTATGTCTAGTTTTTTAATAGTTTCAAATTCATAAAAAATTTGAGGTCATAAATAAGCTATTTATAGCGCCTATAGTTAGTGGTAAGAGCACTGAATTCTTTATTTCAGTTTCTCATTCTAGGTGTCTTCTGTGCCACACTTCATTTTTCAGCATAAGTATTTTCCATCTTCCAAAACTTATATAAAAGTTCACCTGCCAGAATGTGATGTTCTTGCCAAAAATGTGTAACTTGAATCAAAGCATGATGAAACAATCATAGACAAATACACCCCTGCACACACGCATATATACACACACACAAAGCCTATATATTTTTAAAATGATATTAAAAACAAGAAAAAGACTGAAAAACGTTCTAAATTAACTAAGACTATAAAGTCATGAAAACTACGTGTAATAGATAGTTCTGGATTGAATCCTGAAGAGAAAAAGAAAAACCTTATTAAGGATAGTACTGGAATAATTTGTGAAGGTTGAAAATAAACTATACATTAGGCTATCATAATACATTGATGCTAACTTTTCTGAATCTAAGAGCTGTGTTGTGTTCATGTGAGAAAACCTTGCTCTTAATAGATTTATGCTCAAGTACTTAGATTGAACAGTGATGATGTCTGCAACTTACTCTGAAGGGTTCAGCAAAATAATTCAAACAAAATTTTAAAAAGAAGAATGCAGCCAATGTTAACGATTGGAGAACCTAGGTGAACAGGAAATCATTAGACTGGTTTTGAAAAATATTTGTAGATTTAATTTTTTTTTAAATCAAAGGTTTAAAAGACACTTGTTTTACAATTTTTAAAAATTCCTCTCCTTCTTTGAAAACTATGACATTCTTAAATGTATTTAATTTCACATGTAAGTTCATCTAAAATATATTTCTGTTTATATTATGTATTCATTAGTAGAATGTGAATACCTTAAGGATAAAGTCACTGCTTAATTCATTTTAATCCTTTTCAGTGTCAATAGAGTATTTGTATATAACATGTATTCAACTCAATAATAAATTGGTCAAATAATTCATTCAAACCAAATCTAATATACGCAATGTGCTAAAAAACAAGGCTAGTTTTGGGGATTACATTAACGTGTTGCATAAAATCTTCAGACTCCCATGATATTTTAAACTAAACTTAATATAAATATATTCTTGTATATTCTATTCTTCCATATTTTTTAACAGTTTGAGAAAGAGCCGGGATAGGACTCCCAGGCATATCTGGGAGGCACAGTGAAAGTGAAGATACGTCAGAAAAAAATATTTTTGAGAAGCACAAAATTTGTCCTTCAACAACAGTGGGAGAGGGTATGCACAAAGACAAAGGTATGATGTTTTCAAAAGATTGGAATAGTTGAGTGTGGCAGAAACATACAAAGTAAGGAAAAGAACTCAAAAGCTGCCATGGCTGAATGAAACACATGTGCTCATGAATTACATTTTATGCAAAGCTAAAAGACTTGTTTTGAATTTTATGAGTATAGTTTAAAAAAAATAAGCAGATACTTTGTACCATAAGAATGGATTAAAAGACAAACGTTTAGAATGGCAGGGTTAAAATGAAATAAAGGAAACAACAAAAATCAAAGCAGCAACGCTTTTAGAGGGTTGTTGCCTTAATCCAATGGAGAAATTAAGAGTGTTAGTCAGTGGTCATGGGGATGTTGAGAGTGTGGAGGATGGAATTAAAGGATATCAAGGAAATAAACTTATAGAATTTATTGATTTATTTGAGGAATAAAGGGGAAGGCAAAATAAACCAAAACACGATTCCTATTTTTTTTTCTGGTTTAGGAAAATAGGTTCAGTGAAGTGACAGTAATTGAAGAGAATAATGCAGAGGAAGGAAATTCTGCTTCTGTCAATAAGAAGTCACTTATAATGAAATAACCTTCATGCTGAAAACAACTAGAAGATCTAACATTTGAAGGCATTACAAAGTTATCAAAGAAGTTAAGATTTCAGTGTCAAGGCATGAAAAAAGTAGAGAATTCTGAGGAGTGAGGCTAATTGTTGCTGATTTTCCTCTGACTCATTAGAAAGCAGCAGTTAAAATGTAAAGAAGCTGAGGGGAGAATAGCTCAGATCAATAATTACAGAAATGAAGTTGAATTCTCAGTATTCTAATGGAACTTGGGGAACATAAAAGGGTTTCAGGATCTTCCAGGAAAGCAGATCCATGGTGAATTCAAGCAGAAGGAAGATTAATCCTAGTACTAAAAAATGACTATAATTAACTTAATACATGGGTTTTACAGCAAATTAGAAACAATGAAAAAAAATAATGGATTGAATGACATAGACGAAAATATGCTGATTCATTATTGCCAATTTAAAAATACTACGGAAATTCAGGAAGAAATTCAAAAGTCTAACATACATATAATTGGAACCCAAGAAAAATATGATTGTAAAAATGAGAAACCAAGGAAATACATAAAGCCATAGATTTAAGAATCGCAACATACTAAAATATACATGTATGTATTATCTACATAAAAATAAATATAAATAACATGAAATATTGAAAGGAAGGAATATTATAATCTCTCAAAGAATAAGAGAAAGCTTCACTACTGAACTTTCCGTACACTTTACCAAAAGAAATCTTTATTCTGAAGTAAAAAAGGCAACACAGCATTTCAAAATGAAGGTTATACAGAAAATATTTTCAGTTGAGCAATAACTATGAAATTTGAGTAATGAGCCACACACACGCATAATCCCCACAAGCTAAAATGTACTTTAAGAAGAAGGAAGATTAATTCAGATAACAAACTTAGACATGCAGGGTTGAAACAAATAGAAAAAATGTAGGCATGTTGATAGGCAGTATTATATCATAATAATTGTTATTGTGGGGTCCTAAATGTATAAAGAATTAAAATACATAAAATTGTCTCTGAACTTTTATTTTTGAAATGATAAAATGAACAATTTATATTAGATGTGACTAAAGTATATATTTTTAATATCTAAACATTAAAAAATGAGAATGTATAATAATTAATTGAGGAAGAAAATGGAACAATGAATAAATACTTAATTTACCCAAGACGAGCCAAGATAAAAGAGGATTGTGAATATGGAACATTAAGGGCAAATACAAAACAAAAAAGTAGTAAGATAGTACATCAAAACTTGCATATTACTAATTTTTATTAAAGGCTATGGAATTGATTTAAATGATAACGATGGTCTGGTTAAAACAGAATCACCTAAATGATAAAAGTGATGATAGAGAAATGTATCAAAATGGCTAAAGTGATTAATATCTTACCTCTTCTTTTCTTGAAGTACTTTGATGATTAGATTGTTATTGTTTTACAGAAAGAACAAATTTAATGCAACCAATAGATAGATATTTTGTGTATATTAGTGTCACAATAATCCTGATACTATAAGAAACTTAACTTATCACAACACTGAATAAATGTCCTACTAAGGTTTTATTCAGTGTTTGGAAGAATTAACCCAACTGCATATCACAGATATGTGTTTTTATTAACAGTCCAATTTAAGATATTATCATTATGTCTTCTACCATACACTCCCCTTTAGGCTCTTCAGATCTTTCCTCCCCCATGTCCCAACTGTCTGCTGCTACCTTTCCGCTCTGTATCTCTATTCCACAGCACAAATTCCTGTATACCTTTAAACCGTGCTATGAATTGTCTCTTTACCATTTTGCTTTAACTGAAAATTAACTTCTCATTGCAGTCATTTTAAGAGAACACTGCCCATTCCCCATGTATTCATGGATTATAACATGATAACATGAGTTGGCAGATTTTCCAGCTCCAAATAACAGAAATGTGTATGTGTGTGTGTGTGGTGTATCCTGAAAGCTAATGTTTCCATCCAACTATATTCATGCCTGTGACTACTCATCATTAACATCTATCAAGCTATGTGGACATTTTCAGGATTTATCAACATGTTGACAATAAACTCAGTTTTTGAAATGTCTAGTCCCACTCTGATCCTGCAACTATTTCAATACTTGCAAAGTTGACCTATTCAAGATTCTACTCTCTCAATTCTTTAGCATGCTCAACTTCTGTGACCTTCATCCTATAAATGTAAAATATCCTGTAACTTGTTATTATCTGGAATCACTGGTCTTCTATAATTTGTAATTTCCATATCACATTTTCTGATTGTAGTTTTTTGAACTAAAGTGCTCTTATTCCTTGTTTCCCACAAAATCCCATTTCTGACTCTACCTTTCTACTACCTACTATAGCATTTGCACTCACTTTATTTTACTATAGCAAAACTATTGACTGCTATAGTTCTTAACTCCTGCCCTTCCTTTCTCTTTCAGCCTAGTGACCCTCCTTCCTTGATATCCTTGTTTAATAAGCATTGAATTTTAGTACATTATTTTAAATTCATTACTTACAAGCAACTTAAACACCTTTGCCCATTTAAAATTTCATGGATCTTCCTACACTAAACCACACACTTAGACCAATATAAAAATTTGCTTTATTCCAACATTTACTTGAGTATCTATATATATATATATAAAAAGAAGCAATAAAAACAACTAGAAAATAAACTCTTCACCAACTCTCAATCACCCTCAAAACATTTTTGCTTTTCTTTTAATCACAAAGAATATAAAGCAATTAGATAAAAATGTTCTAAATTATTTCCCTCTATATAAACCTCACTGCAGTTGTGTTTATCTCCATTTCTTATTTCTCTAGTATAACAATTTCTTCAATATATCTTAATTTATGCTCTTATATTATCTTCTAGTTATCATAACATTGTGCCTCTTTAGGGAAAAATTATATTATTATTATTTTGTTTTTATTGATATTCAATCTTTTCAACGTAAGTTTTCTCTGTCTTCCTCCATCAAGGACATAAATTTGCTAAAATTACCCTCAACTAAAAAAATACATATTAACCTTCTATCTAGCTAAGCAACATTGTTATTCTCTCATTGTCTTTATAGAAAAATAGTCTTTTAAAAATCATCTATACTTTAAGAATGAGTTTTTTCGAATACCATTTTTTTTGTACAGTATAAGGCATCTTTTGCAGACTGTTACCCTGACATGTACCAGCACTGAAGCTGTGCTCAAAAGCATCATAAAACATTATTTTATAAAAATATTTTTATCCCAAGTTTCTGCAGCATTAGACAATTATAGCAACTTAGGCTCCTTGGAAAACAGATGTAAATTATCATGTAGAGGTTTTCTTATGAGCAACACCTATGGAGTGTAGAAAGCGGGGTTGGGTAGATGAAAAAGCTGAGCTTTGCTGTGATCACACTGGAGGCTCAGCTAATCCTGTGGAGAGTTCTAAAGCTAAGATGACTCTTCAGAGCTGTCTTGAGTTAGGGCAAAAAGGCTGGACCTGTACATATCAGTTACTGTGTACAGAACTTTGGAAGGGAGGGTAAACTTGAATGAGGCAGTTCTCTTCAACCACTGCAATCCTTGTTGAAGTTTAAGAGCCAAGGCTGTCTGCCTACTGCACTTCCACCAGCTCGACAAGTAAGTGCTTCACTTCTGAAGGGAATCTAGATCGTGCATTATAGTATTCGCCACAGCGATGTTTACCAATCCCAATTTCTTAAGAAATTTCTTTTTCCATATATTCTGCAACTACATTAATACATCTTATCAAGAAAATTTAAGTATTAAAAATTGATGTTTTATTATTTCTCTCAACTGACTAAATTTTCTGCTTGGCTACTCATCTTTCCTTACACGATGTATGGAAAACAACGCTCAACTAAAAGGCATCTTATACTAATTGCATATCTGACTGCATGCCAAGGCTTTGTTCTGGTCATGCTTCCTTTTCATAAATTCTTAACTATTTTGTTAACTCTGATGGAACTGTATCATGAAAACTCTAAAAACCTTAATATTGAACCTAGCATAATCCCCTGAAATCAAAGGGTATATATCCAATTTTTTATTGTGCACCTTTGTGATTGTCTTTACAGCTTCAACTTTCTAAAACTGAGCTCATTGTCTTTCATAATAAAAATGCTTATTTATCTATATCCCCTTTTGAAATGAAATTTAGATATTAAAATAGTTCATAAAGAAAAGTTAACGACTGTACAGATAAATTACATAAAGTAGAAACACCTATTAAATGCCATCTCTGTCAAGAAATAAAATATCATCAGAACAATAGAAACCTTTCTCAGGCCCCATTCTTTCTCTCCAAAGGTTAATTATTATCATGATTTCAAGTTTCTATTTAATATTTTATGCCACAAAAGTTAACTTTTATAAGCAAAATAAACTTATACACTCCCCTTATGTATGACAATTCTTTAATCTCTATGTAGTGCCAATGAATCAACACTGGTTCATGTTTAGAGTTTATTAGTTGAGTATATTAACCAATTCCTGGCCAGAGAGTTTTCTCAACAAATAATGCATGTGGGTGCTCATGTCAAACCCATAGCAATCTTGAAGAATCATACAAAATATATTTTCTTACTTGTCTCTTCATATTTACTCACTGAATCTAGAGGTATATCCCTAGAAATTGGGATCACTGACCGCCCCTCAAGTTTCTCTTTTAAAGATGCCTTCTCATCATTTACATATTCACATAAAAAGGTGTCAATTTACTATTACTTCCACAAACGAGTACTTTTGAGATCCCCTACTGCATAAAGGGAACTGGATAAGTCTGTAAAACGGACATTACTGTGTTCCTGGAAGGACTATAACTATTAGTAGAGAAAGAAGTAGAATATATTCTCGCAAATGTGATTTGATTGACTTAATTAAATAAAAATTTCACTGGACTTAGACATGAAGTGTCAACAACAGGATTACCTAGGAAACATTACATTCTGTACTGGGCTGGGTGCAGTGGCTCACACCTGTAATCCCAGCATTTTGGGAGGCTAAGGAGGGTGGATCACCTGAGGTCAGGAGTTTGAGACCAGCCTAGCCAACATGGAGAAACACCATTTCTACTAAAGATAGCAAAAAAAAAAAAAGAAAAAAAAAATTAGCCGGGCATGGTGGCAGGCCCCTGTAATCTCAGCTACTTGGGAGGCTAAGGCAGGAAAATTGCTTGCTTGAATCTGGGAGGTGGAGGTTACAGTGAGCCAAGATTGCGAGATCGCTCCATTGTACTCCAGCCTGGGAGAAAAGAGCAAAACTCCTGCTCAAAAAAGAAAAAAAAAATTGTATACTGACCACTGAATCAGTTCTCAGTAGACATTGGTTGAATTGCATGGCATGTTTTGTATTGTGTGCACTGCCATTTTACTGCAAAAGATAATAGCAACAATAGAGACATAAATACATGCTCTTATATCTCAAGAATGAAGACACATTAAGATATTACACTGATATTACATGATTCATTGACATACTTAAAGGTACTTCTTGTTTGTCGAAGTGAAAATAAAATAATAGAATTGCCCTTTTCTGATAGAACAACTTGTCATTAGAATTAATGTTAAATGATTATTCATGCCTGTCCTCTCTAGTATTTCAGGCTTTGGGAGAATTTTAATAATGGAGATGTTAACATGCATTATGCTGATAAGATTCTATTCGTAGATTGTATGGGTAATAAATTTATGCCCATCAATTTGAAATGTGAGTTTAGGAAAAGAAAATCTACTAATTGGATAGATTGTCCAACTTGAAGATTTATTTTATTTCAAATTGATTACTACTCCCAGAAGACATTGAGTTACTTGAAATAATTAAACAACCAGGCTGTTTGCTGTTATTTGGTAACCCTAGCATATTTTCATGGCATGGTGCAATAGATGAATTGATCTACCAAGCACAATTACATCTGTTCATTGGGCTTATAAAAGAGTGCTAAGAAATTTCAACATGTAATTTCAATCTGTTCTAATAAATGGAAACTAAATCTGAAAAACTGTTGGATTTGAGACAAGAGAAAAGAGAAACGAACAATTTGTTTTGCAAGTTTGTCCTCTGGTAGTTCTTAAATTAATCCAGTGAAATTAACAAAGCACACATCAGTCTGGCATAAATAAGTAGAAGTGAATTTTTTTCACATTGCAGAATGGTGTTATTCAAATAGGAACACAGTTTTCACACGTTGAGCAATTGTTGCTCTTCATGCTCTCAGCAGAGTGAAAAAAATAGAGAGAGACTACTATAAAGCAGCAAAGATTACCCTATGAAGAAAGGACAGATTTCCTGAATTTCAATGATGTGGTCAGGGTCATCTAGCCCAATATCTCCTCTAATGGTAATACAGATGCAGATTATTTGGGTTATCATTGAAATAAAAATGACGGTCAAGGGTCCAAGAACAAGACATATGAGATAAACATTTATGTGCTGTACTGTGTTATATAGTAGCATGAAGAAATAGAGAATATATATATGACATATATATGCATATATACATGAGACAGTATATATTGTATATTCCATCTCATATGTGAAAATATAGAATACATACACATGGTACCAGACTTACTATGGTTCAATTTACAGTTTTTAAATTTTACGCATGGTGCTATAGCAATGCTCATTCAGTAGGAACCATACTTTAAATTTTTTGCAGGCAGTGGGGTTGGGAGACAGGGTCTCACTCTTTCACTCAGGTAGAAGTGCACTGGCAGAAACTTGGCCCACTGCGGCCTTTACCTCCCAGGCTCAAGCAATCCTCCCACCACAGCTTCCCAGGTAGCTGGTTCTACAGCCACATGACAACGTACCCAGCTAAGTTTTGTATTTTTGGTAGAAACGAGGTTTCACCCTGTTGCCCAGGCTTGTCTCAAACTCCTGAGCTCAGGCGATCTGTCCACCTTGGCCTACCAAAGTGCTGGGATTACAGGCATGAGCCACTGTGCCTGGCTTCAAATTTTTAATATTGATCTTTTCTCCAACTAGGGATATGCAGTATGGTACTTTCACACAATCCCCCAGCATTGGCAGAAAGCCCAGCTCCCAGACACCCACATCATCAGGAGATTAGACAACTGCGACTCTACATTGTTTGATGTTTCCAGATGATTTTGCCTTACTGTAGGCTAATGTAAATGTTCTGAGCAGAGCTAAGGTAAGCTAGGCTACACTATAATGTTCAGTAGAATAGGAATATTAAATGAATATTTTCAGTTTATGTTGGGTTTATTAGGATATAATTTCATAAATTGAGAAGCATCTATATCTATCTGTATCTGTATATTGATACCTCCATATCTATCTACATCTATATTTGTATCTATATCTATCATTCCATCATTTATATATCTGTGCTCTATCTACCTATCTACCTATCTATCTCTCTATATTTTGCAACACTTCCAGTTGCAAAATACAAAACAAAGCAAATTGAAACAAATACAACTAAATCATTTAACTAATAGTTTTTCTTTGTATCTTCACTCAATAAGAAATCTGAGAGCAGGTAATCCAGGGCTGGTCCTGATGCTCAGTAATGCCTTTGGAAACAAGGCTATTTGAACCTTTCTGCTATAGTATCTTTAATGCATCATTCTTCACAACCTTTATTAGTTAAAACAGCCTAGCACGTGCTATAATATTTTTAGAACCACTATACCTCAGGGGCTCAACATAACCAAAGTTTGTTTTGTTCATGCCAAATCCACTGGGCATCTAAGCGAATCTCTTCGGCAGCTCTTCACCATGCAATGACAAAACAATCCAAGCCACTTAAACCTATTAGTTCTGCCATCTCAGAATTATTCTTCCTTGTTCACCAGTGCAAAGGAAGAAAGTGACAGGAAAATCACTGCTTCATTCTGGAAGAGATACATGTCATTTCCACCTACATTTCATTGACCAAAATCAACACTAGACCAAAGAGTATAGTTTTATAGTTTTAGAAGTAATCATGATGAAGGATATAGTCTGGAGTGACAATAATATATACCCTTCCAGGCTACAGTTACAAGTTGACAGCTGTACTTTTTGGCTGAGAGAGAGTGAGTGAGAGAGAGAGAGAAAGAGAGAGAGAGAAGAGAAAGAGAGAAAATGGAAAAGGGATCACAAATGTTTTATGTAGTCATATTTATTTATGAGACGCATACTACCACTAGGACAGGCATGTTATAATAGAAAACTGGGTTGCGATATTTTACACAAATAATTTTGTGAGCATCTGTGCTTCAGAAAGCATTATAGAAAGCGTTTGGTGGTGAATGACCTATTTGAATTGCAAATCCTAAGGCTGAATTTTCATTTATTTTCTAGCTTTTGGAAGAAGTAATCCTTACTGCACCATCACACTGAGGTATGTGTATTAATGTTGGCAGCATTAGGATCATAACTAACGGGACTCACAAAGCTTGGAAGTGAGTCTTCTTTCTATATGTCATCATAAGCCAAAGTCACAAGATCCACTGATATATCAGTCATGAGATGCTAGTGTCCAAGGAATCATTTAAGTTGTAGAGGATCTGCAGTTTGGAGGATGGCCAGAGAAATCGCTGAACTTGAAGTGTTAATGTTTCAGAATTGTTTAGAGTCTGGTCTAACAGCAGCCCAAAGAAAAGCATGTGAATAATTTATCCGAAAGCTGTCGAAGAGCCTTTAGTGACTATTAAGAGGGAACAAATTTGGCTTTGCTTCTAGAATCTACAGAATGGTCAGGCTGCCTCCTAATGGAAAAGTATGGTTCTGGCTCGCCCAATGGATGTTCTAGCAAATGTTTCCCCAACATCAGACTGTGTGTTTTGGAGAAAAGGAAGTACTGAGGAAGAGACAAATACTTCTGGGATTATGGGGATAAGAACCATCCATTTCTCTCTATCAATGTTTTATAATGATAGTAGTGAGAGAAAGGCACAAGGTACTATTGTGTCTCCTAGTAACTCTCTAAAGTCAAGACTTCACAATAATAATGTAAAATAGTATTAGGTTTACATTGTGAAAATCAACGAGGCCATTTGTAGAAGCATTGAAAATTAGGAATTTTCGGCCAGGGGCAGGGGCTAATACCTATAATCGCAGCACTTTGGGAGGCTGAGAAGGGCAAGTCCCTTGAGGTCAGGAGTTTGAGACCAGCCTGGCCAGCGTGGTGAAACTCTCTCTCTACAAAATACAAAATTTATCTGGTTGTGGTGGCACACACCTGGACTCTCAGGTGCTCAGTAGGGTGAGGCAGGACAATCACTTGAACCAAGAGGCAGAGGTTGCAATGAGTCAAGATTGTAAAATTCAAAATTTACCTGGCGTGGTCGCACACACCTGTAATCTCAGCTACTAAGTAGGCTGAGGTAGGAGAATCGCTTGAACTGGGAGGCGAAGGCTGCAGTGAGCCAAGATTGCACCACTGCACTCCAGCCTAGGTGACAGAGTGAAACTCCATTTCAAAAAAAAAAGAAAGAAAATTAGGAATTTTCAAACAGTGGTCATAAAATAACATGTTTAACATGAACACGTCTCCCTAGTTCTGCTTTTAGTTTTCTCTATTTAAGCTGTTCAAAAATTTAATAGGGTCTTTAACTGATACGTATCAGCTAGAAGCATGGTTGAACACAAGTGTTCTGTTACCACACTTTCTAGGACTGGTTACTGGTTCTGTTACTTTGCAATTTTGTGTAAGTTAATTGAATTCTTTGAGCTTTGACTTTATAACATACATAATTATAAAAATATTACCTATGTAATAGAGTGTTTATGGGCTTAAAATACAAATACAGTTAGAGCTCTCCATTAGTATTATTATTTTACTATTTAACAGGATACTAGGTGTACATTATCTACAAAGGGAAATTCTAGTATAATAACAAATCTTAGCCACAAATTATGCCTGTGACACCAGAAAATTAAATAATAATCTGAAGGCCACAAAGGGTAGACATTTCTGGTGTTCTTTACAGTGATAGGTCTGTTATATATACTAGCAACGAAAGATATATTATTGTTAGCCATATAAAATTTAATTCTAATCAAGCAATAAAATGTGAAAATTCTTTGAATGCAATTGAACATATTGCTTAGTTTTGGATTTTTCTCAAGTGTCTTAGAGTTGAAGGGGACTGGGGAAATCATCTACTTCCATTTCTTCAATGTTATTTTCAGGATGAAATTATTAAAATAAAGATGTACTTTTTTTAACTTGCAATACTGAGGCTCCTCTAGTCTTCAGTTTGTCTATCTAAATGATAAACCTAATTCAAATCGCACAAAACTTTAATAAAACAGCAAATTATAAAGTTAACATACATAAATCAAGAGCTTTCATATACACAGATAACCTTTTATTTATTGAGAATATGAGAGATATGGTATATATTAAGAATATAATGGTAGTAAAACCCTAATTAAAATAGAAACAATTTTTAAAAGAAAAAGCAAAATTTTTAAGTATCATGATTTTTCAAATGACCATTTTTTCTTATAGCCTATATATGTGTTCCAATGGCCATAACATGAATCTTTGAGTAAGCTGCCATTTTTTTGTTTCTCCTTTTGTGGGAAATAAAAGACGACTGTTTTCCTTGTTAGACTAACAACATGACCTGACTTAAAAGAGGCTCTTTTGATTCCCAGAAGCCTCCAATGTGGCCATTTTCCAGGGGAAATCCATATTGAATAGTGCCTATCTAAACAATCAGAATCTCTCTCTGAAGGTATATAGATGAGGAGCATATAGAACCTGGAAATTATTCCTTTTTTTTTTTTTTTTTAGTTTTACTTTAGGGTCTGGGATACATGTGCAGAACATGCAAGTCTGTTACGTAGGCATACATGTGCCATGGAGGTTTGCTGATGCAACAACCCATCATCTAGGTTTTTAAGCCCCACATACATTAGGTATCCGTGCTAACGCTCTCCCTCCCCTTACCCCCCACCTGCCGACAGGCTGCAGTGTGTGTTGCTCCTCTCCCTGTGTCTATGTGTTCTCATTGTTCAACTCCCGCTTATGAGTGAGAACAGGCAGTTTGGTTTTCTGTTCCATGTTAGCTTGCTGAGAATGATGGCTTCCAGCTTCATCCATATCCCTGCAAAGGACATGAGCTCATTCCTTTTTTATGGCTGCATGATATTCCATAACGTATATGTGCCACATTTTCTTTATCCAGTCTATTGTTGAGCATTTGGGTTGGTTCCAAGTCTTTGCTATTGTGAACAGTGTCACAATAAACGTATGTGTACATGTGTCTTTCTAATAGAACAATTTATAATCCTTTGGGTATATAGCTAGTACAGCTAGTGCTAGACTTACGACCACGATTGGTTCTGACAGACTGGTTGTAACACGATTTGGTCGTAAGTTGAGTAGGCTATATGCACGCGGAGATGGTAGTGCTGCCGGAAGCTGGTTCGCACTGTTGTACGCCCAGCTGGGCAACGTTTGTGCTGCCAGACTCGGAGCAATCGTGGCTAGCGATTGTGGTCGTAAAGTCGAATGGTCGTAAGTTGCATAGGTCGTAAGTCGATCAATACCTGTAATGGGATTGCTGGGTCAAATGGTATTTCTGGTTCTAGATTCTTGAGGAATCACCACACTGTCTTTCACAGTGGTTTGATTTGCATTTCTTTAATGATCAGTGATGATAAGCCTTTTTAATATGTTTCTTGGCCGCATAAATGTCTTCTTTTTAGAAGGGTCTGGTACCAGAACAGATATGTAGACCAATGGAACAGAACAGAGACCTCAGAAACAATACCGCACATCTACAACCATCTGATCTTCGACAAACCTGACAAAAACAAGCAATGGGTAAAGGATTCCCTATTTAATAAATAGTGCTGGGAAAACTGACTAGCCATATTCAGGAAAGTGAAACTGGACCCTTTACTTATACCTTATACAAAAATTAACTTAAGATAGATTAAAGACTTAAATGTAAAACCCCAAACCATAAAAACCCTAGAAGAAAACCTAGGCAATAACATTCTGGACATAAGCATGGGCAAAGACTCCATGACTAAAACACCAAAAGTAATGGCAGCAAAAGCCAAAATTGACAAATGGGATCTAATTAAACTAAAGAGCTTCTGCGCAGCAAAAGAAACTAGCACTACAGTGAACAGGCAACCTACAGAATGGGAGAAATGTTTGCAATCTACCTATCTGGCAAAAGTCTAACATCCAGATTCTAAAAGGAACTTAAACAAATTTACAAGAAAAATACCCAAACAACCCCATCAAAAAGGGGCCAAAGGATGAGAACCTGGAATTTAGTAGTGTCGGTAGAAGCAGATGCAGAGATCAGCTAGAGTCTCTTGTGGATGGAATCTAGAGTAGGAAAAATATTCCTAAGTGTAGCAATAATATCAAGTGCCTGGTTACCCAGACCTGTACAACCTACTGAGACATATTTCATTTCATCAATATAAATACTAAAGGTATTAAAACACTTTTTGGTAACACACATATTCTTAAAATGAATTCTGATTATCTGAGCTATGAACTAATCCTCCCAAAAAAGTTTCTCATCCCAAAAAAACGTTGAACCATGGTTCATATAATAAGGTTTCTAGATGTTCTAAAATTTAATTATTTTAAATAATTGCCCTTATTAAATATTAAAAGTAACAAAAGTATATTTATTAAATATATGTAAGATCAATGCAACAAGAAGAGCTAACGATCTTAAATATATATGCACCCAATACAGGAGCACCCAGATACATAAGACTTATAAAGAGACTTAGTCTCCCACACAATAATAGTGGGAGACTTTAACATCAATATTAGACAGATCAACAAGACAGAAAATTAACAAGGATATCCAGGACTTGAACTCAGATCAGGAACAGCTAAACAATAAACACTTATAGAACTCTCCACTTCAAATACACAAAAATATACACTCTGATCAGTGCCACATCACACCTACTCTAAAAGTGAAGTAAATCATTCCTCAATAATAGTATAACATTTCACAGGTTTAAATGAAATATTGGTTGGGTGCTTGTTTGTTATTTTCTTCCCTCATTTCTTCCTGTCTCCATTATTAAGCACAATTATTGGCATAAAAGAGGTTTTCAGTACCCATTTTTAGACTGCATTCTAGCCTGGGCAATAAAGCAATACTCCTGTTCTCTCTCTCTCTTCCTCTTCCTCTTTCTTCCTCTCCTTCATTTTTTTTCCCTTTCTTTTTCTTTTTTTAAGAAAAAAAATAATAAGACTCTTGTAGAACCTAATTATTTACAAAAATATATCTGTCTGGTAAAAAATAATGATATAAAACTTCTAATATGTAAGCTATGAAGGTTTCAAAATTAGGTAATATTCTCTTTCTAGTTCTGTACATTTCTTCATGTAAATTTACTTTTGTTTCCATCTAAACTCTCTAAACACTAGCTGCCATGCTTGCACCACCCTCATCTCTTACCCTGTGCTTCAGGTTTCTTGTGGAGTCCAAAGACACTTGACAACTATTTTGTTGTTGTTGACCTTTTAAAAAATTAGGGCTGGGCATGGTGGTTCACGCCTGTAATCCCAGTGCTTCCCGTTGGATCGCTTGAGCTCAGGAGTTTGAGACCATCCTGGCTAACATGGTGAAACCTCATCTCTACTCAAAATTTAAAAAATCAGCTGGGTGTGGTGGCATACACCTATAGTCCCAGCTACTCGGGAGGCTGAGGCAGGAGAAGAGCTTGAACCTGGGAGGCGGAGATTGCAGTGAGACGAGATCGCCACTGCACTCCAGCCTGGGCAACAGAGTGAGACTCCGCCTCAAAAAAAAAAAAAAAAAGAATAAGAAAAAATTAGTAAGCTTTATTTTTCAGAGCAGTTTTAGGTCTGCAGCAAAACTGAGTGGAAAGTACAGAATTTCCCATACATGCCCACTCTGCCTCTTCCACACATGGTATGCTGCTCTATCCATATCCAGCACCACAGTGGTATGTTGTATCAAGAGTGAACCCTCTTAATGCAAATTATGGATTTGGGGCATGGTACATCATCACCTAAAATCCATAGTTTGCAATTAAGTAATGTTCACTCTTGTACATTTTGTGGGATTTTGACAAATGTATAGTACTTATTTACCATTGTAGTATCATACAGAATAGTTTCACTGCCCTAAAAATCTGTGTTCTGCCTGTTCATCTCTCCCTACCCCATCTCTGGATTACCACTAATCTTTTTGCCATCTCTGTAGTTTTACCGTTTACAGAATGTCATGTAGTTGGAATCATATAGTATGTAGCCCTTTGAGATGAGCTTTTTTCACTTAGTAATAAGCATCACAAAGTAATATTAAGTTTCTGCTATGTTTTTTTGATGGCTTGGTTGCTGATTTCTGTTTAGCACTGAATAATATTCCATTGTCTGGTCGTACCAGTTTATCCACCCACAAAAAAAAAAAAAAAAAAAAAAAGAAACAAAGAAATTAAAGGTAATATTTCAACGAAACACACAAACACACAGCTTTAAAAAACCCACTTTTATATTTAGTGTTGTATCCTCTTTCAGAATTATCCATAGCTCTTAAACATACGGGATTATTCTCTTGTATTCGTTTGAATATAAATATCTATACTTTTATCCCTAAACAATGTATTATAGTTTTGACAGTTTTGAGAAACTGTGTATATGTAATCATATTCTATTTTTCTGATTTTTCTTTTTTTCTTATGAAATATTATATTCCTTAGATTCATTAACACTCTTGCATATATAGCTTTATTTAAAACATTATTGCTATATGGCATTCCATTTTATAAATAGTGTGTATCTACTGTGTAAGCTATATTATATAACTTTTATTACAAAATGATTTATCCTTTGCTGCTTTCTTAATAATTGCTCTAAATTGAATATGAACCAGAAAAATAATTTGGAGGTTGCCATGTCGCTGCACTAATTCACACTGCATTTACTGTCCCTAAAGGGAGCGTTAGTGTCCCTGAGACAGTTTTGTTCCAGGCTTTAAAGTAGCTGGCTTTCATAGATCAAATGCACTCTTTTTTGTTAAGCTACATGTTTTCAGGATTACCTTTTGTCTCAGCCCAACAGGGATTTGGGGATTCGTATTGTTATCTATTATATTTGACTGGACTTTTGATTAGTACATTTCATATTTGGCCATCTAAACTACTGATAGGAACAAATGTAGAGGTGTCAGCCCTAAGACAAATGTTAGGAACATCATGCATATTGACAGTGCTCTATTAACCAATGTCATTTAAGAGGTTATCGGACTATATGACATTCTATCTCACCACTCTGCTATCATGGACTAGGTTATGACAAGAGACGATGACAACTGCCTCACTGGAATTCAGCTCAGTTTATTGAATTCTGTCATAAATAGTCTGTAAGTCTGTCAGTGAAGTAATTGAGATTGGTTAAAAGTGAATTATTCTGTGTGAACCCTGCTGGATTTAATGTCCATTGCATAATTTCTAATGTACAGTATTCAGCATGCACAGATGCCACGGGGCAGCTGGGCACTTACATGGAAATGCAGAAGTCTTCTCCAACCTCACATAAGCTTCAATCCATTGCCCTATGTATTAGTAATTGTACATCATTCATAAAATGAGTATTGAAGTGGCATAAGGATGTATAAATTACATAATTCAGTGGTTTCCTAACCGCGTTCTCATATATCTTAGTCTCTGGAATCACTAGGATGTGTCATGGGGAGCTAACCCACAGAGTTTCAAACACTCATCTATACTTGGATCAAAAAGTCTGAATTTTGTGGTCTCAATTTCTATTGCAATTCAATTTAAGCCTTTG
The DNA here is from genome assembly GCF_009761245.1 of Sapajus apella. Classification (NCBI taxonomy): domain Eukaryota; kingdom Metazoa; phylum Chordata; class Mammalia; order Primates; family Cebidae; genus Sapajus; species Sapajus apella. The sequence continues at coordinate 6,880,820 of NW_022436992.1, read as the reverse complement.
CTACAAACATTTTTTCTAAAATACACCAATAAGTCTCCTATTCTTTTCTTCCTAATCTTTTTTTCTCAACTCATATTAATATGAAGTTATTTTTCCATCCAGGGTTATGACTATACTTGTTTTTTAAACAGGTTGCTAGCATTTTGGGGGAATGCTTGACACTACCTGAAGTTCTTTGCTTATTTTTGCATTTTTTGAAAGGAATATAGTGAGTGTAGTAGAGGTTGGAGTAAAAACACAGAAAATTTATTTGGGTGTATATATGTGAAGCAAAAAGTTCAGCTAGACAGAAATTGTACTGTGACTAGATAAAGTTAAATTATAGATAGGTATTTATGCTATAAATATATAAAGAGTTCAAAAATGTCCTAAAGGGTATTGAGGAAGCTAAAATCCTCTATGTGTTAAATCTCTATGTTTCCTTTCTATTACCAGCTGGTTTCTTCTCACTCTGTAATTTCGTCTCTTAACCATCTCTCCTTATCTTTTAAAATTGCTACCATTGAATTTTCACTCTTCAATTACTGGCTATAAACAGAATAAATCTGTTGTTAACATAAAACCTTTTTTTATTTGAGAGGACATGCACTGATAATCATTGCAATGAAGCAAATGAGGTTTAAGTTACTCCAAATACTATTGTTGTATAACAAACAACACTATATTCAGAACTATAAAATAATTATTTATTTTGCTCACAAAAATCTGTGGATCAGGAACTCAGTGAGCAAGCAAACAGTATAGATGACCTGCTTGTCTTACAATGTCTGGAACTTCATCCTGGAAAACTCAAAGGCTGGTAGTGATTCAGCCTTCATCAGAACCATCTAGAGATGTCTTCCTTCACATGACTGGCAGTTGATGCTAGAGATCAGCTGAGTTGTTAGCTAGAACCACTGCATGTGAACCCTCCATGTGGTTTATCCCCATGAGCTAGTTTAGGTTTTTTTAAAATTTACTGACAGGTTTTCAAGAGCAAGCATCCCCAAAGCAAAAATGGCTATTTGTAATCTAGCCTCAGAATTCATGTAGGCTCACTTCTTCCATATTGTGCAGGTTGCAATGCTTAAAATGTCCACTGAGACCATAAATCACCATCTTGAGAGAATTAATCTGTCACAGGTTACTTCTGAGTACAACAATTCACATCTCTTCTATATGCAAACTACATTCATTCCTCTATCAGGACCTTCAAGTATAATGCCATTACGGCATCAAATTCCAGTACAGTATAGAATCTAGTTACCTAAATCAGGTTCAAGCACAGATGAGGCTCTTCATTCTGTTGCTCTCGATCTAAGGACTGAATGAGATGAGGTATCTGCCACCCACAAATGCAACATACAGTGATAGAAAGGAGTATGGTTACCTCTATAGACACACTGTCATTCAAAACGGCAGAAAATGGGAGAAACAGAACACTTACTGTTTCATAATTCTAAAATTTCTGTTGTAAGTTACTTGATTAGAGATCTGTCCTATTCTCAGGAAGTTGTTTCCAATGGTTATACGTTCTACTTCATGTTTTGTTGTTTGTTTGTCTTATATTCTAACAATCTTTGTTTTCCACTAAAAGTAACCCATATTTATAATTGAGTAGTTTTCTCAGACTGATTTCTATGTATAGAAACGTGGAGTCTAAAAATATCTTTTCATTTTGTATTATTTCTTTTTTAGTCTATTTAATATTATTTTTATAAGATACATTTTGGTTTTCCTACATAAAAATTTCTAATTCACTCCATTACCCAAAACTCATACCCCCAAATCTTTCTGAAATAAGTCCTTCTCTGTCAAGGGTTTGTGAAGACTTCAATGGGATAACATGATCAGGGGTCTTAGAAATTGCATTTTACATAAAGGAATTCTATAGGGCATGTCCTTAATATTTTTGCGAGGTATATATCTGCTTGAATAATCTTATGAGGCAATGCAATAGATCCTTCTGAGACTATAAAACATAGACTCTTACATTTCTATGCTTTTTGACTTAAGCTCTTTCTTAATCTAAGAATGAATTTATATCAGGAGAGGCTAAAATTGAGAAATGATTTTTTTTTGTTCAAACTCAGATGCCCTGGGCTTAGAGATTTAACAGTGTCTTACAGGTTACTATTTCTTCCTCTTCTTCTTCTTCTTTTTCTTCTTATTCTTCTTCTTCTTCTTCTTCTTCTTCTTCTTCTTCTTCTTCTTCTGCTGCTGCTGCTGCTGCTGCTGCTTCTGCTTTGGCACCTGTTTTTTTGTTTGTTTGTTTGTTTTGATACAGGACCTCACTCTGTTTTCCTGGCTGGAATGCAGTGGAACTCTCAGGACTCACTGCAGCCTTGACCTCCTGGGCTCAAGTGATCCACCCACATCAGCCTCCCTAGTAGCTAGGACTACAAATTTTGCCTGGTCGGTTAAAAAAAAAATAGTACATGCAGATGAAGTATCTCCGTTACCCAGGCTGATCTTGAAACCCTGAGCTCAAGTGATTTTCTTACTTCGGCCCCACCAAAGTGTTGGGATTACAGGTATGAACCACCATGCCTGGCCCATCTTATTATAGGCAAAAATAAAGGAGCCAGATGGTGCTTTCAACAGTTTGACTTAACCTATCTTTTAAAAATAACTTGATCATGTAGTCTGACTAGTATATTTTGCATTTTCCACATTACTACAGGAAAGAGTATTGCCAAACTCTCATGATATATACATACCAAGGATCACTTTTTCTTTAGCTACAAAAGTATTTTTTCCTCACTTTTTTAAAGCTTTCACAAACATGAATTCTGATACAATTGGAGAAAGAATAAACATCAGATTTACGGGGAAGCTTGGGTGGAAGAATGGTGAAATCATGGATACTTTTAAAAAAGTTTATTTGGACAATGCCCCCAACTAAATCAGCAGTTTACAAATGGATAACTCATTTTGAGAAGGGAAAAGAGAATACTAAAAATAAAGCCTGCAACAGTGGACCATCTACATCAATTTGCAAGGAAAAAAATCCATCTTGTTTGTACCCTGATTAAAGAAGATAGATGATTAACAGCAGAAATTATAGCCAACACCATAGACATCTCAATTGGTTTAGCTTATACAATTCTGACTGAAAAATTAGTGCTGAGCAAACTTTCAACTGGATGTGTATGACAACCATTGTACCCAGGACAGCTACAGACAAGTGTGGAGCTTTCAGTGGAAATTTTAAACAAATAAGACCAAGATCCGGAAGTTTAATTTTTCTTGAAAAATTATAGCAGAAATGAAACATGGCTTTACCAGTATGATCCAGAAGACAAAGCACAATCAAAGTGATGGCTACCAAGAGTTGGAAGTCATCCAATCAAAGCAAAAGTGTACCTATCAAGAACAAAGGTCATGGCAACTTTTTTTTTTTTTTTTTTTTTTTTTTTTTTTTAATGCTCAAGGCATCTTGCTTGTCAACTTTCTGGACAGCTTTGAAATGATGATATCTGTTATTTTTTATAGTGTTTTGAGAAAGGTAGCCTAAGCTTTAGCAGAAAAACACCCAGAAAACTTCACTAGAGAGTCCTTCTCCACCATGGCAAAGCTCCTGCTCATTATCCCAAAGAGGGCAATTTTGATGGGAAATAATTAGGCATTTCACAGTCTTTACAGTCCTGATTTGGCATATACTGACTTCATTTTATTTCCAAATTTTAAGTAATCTTTAAGGCACATCAACGTTAACTGTCTCACAATATTCTGTTATACAAATATGCTATGTGTAAAATAATTTAGGAGTTAATCAAAGACCTGAAGCTTTAGCTGGAAAGATTCCAGGGCAGTCTTTCATTTTTATATATTCAAGTATTTTAGTTTGCATATGCTTCTAGGAAGAATAGCCTAATTTCCTTCTCTAAGCTAGTAATTTTATCTAAAAATATTTTGCAGTCTTAGGTAAACTTTTGAGTAAATGCTACATAGAGAACTCTAAAATCTTTCTTTTTGTGTTCAATATTATTTTTATATTTAAAGGACTAAAGTGATTCTGGCAGAAGATTCTTGGCAGAAATAACAACAGGGGCTTCTTCCAAGAAAAAGAATCTGGTATGTTAATTGCTGACCTAAACTCTTTGGGGAAAAGACTGCAAGTGTGAAGTAGAAAGAACTGAACTACTAAGATTTGTAACAATTTAAGCCAATATACATTTCTTTCCAGATATCCAAAATTAAAGGTGACAATGAACCACTACCACAGGGAAGAATGGGGCTTAAGTGAATCAACAGAGACTTGAGAAGTGAACTATGGAGGTAATAAGTAGAATATCAGAAAAAGTGAGGGGTAGTGGATTAAGGTACAAGTGGTAACCCTAAACCCCATAATTTATCACTGGGGCTCAGGAACAGCCAGGTAAGAATATGGTCAAGATTTATTGCAAGGGTAACATGAGGGAAACAGAAGAGTACGGACTTCCCACAATATTCACCTCCAAAAGAGCAATGAGAAAAATAAAAACTGTCCGAAGCAACTCTTTCTGACTTGGGAAAATAACCAAAAGCTTGCACCAATCCAAAGAACACTTTGGTGAGAAAAACAGATGAACCTCAGTAAAAACAGGGGGCTTTGTGGAGTTTTGACTTTTCCTTCTCTTATGATCCACTCTTCAGCTTTGTGATAGCATTGAAAAAAGTCAGTCTTTACAGTAAAGTCATGTAACATCTCAATCACTAAAAGGAGCAGAATATAGCAAGCAGGACACAGCCAGAGAACTTTCAAAGTCTGTTACCAAAGGACTGTCATTGTTTAAAATGGAGGGCAGCACTTGCTATTGTGCCCATTTTGGGCTTAAGTTGAAGGTCTTTCAATGACAAAAGTCTTTTCCACAGGGCCTGCTGAAAATAATTAAAGGCAAATAATTTAATGACTGCCTTGTATGCTGGATAACAGTTGAGGCTTAGCTGACTAGCTGGGGCTTAAAGGTTTATTTATAATTCCTAATTTTTCCTGTCTGATTTGAAAGATAACCATATAATGCAATAAATCTAAAGCTAAGCTGATGAACACACAATATATAAAGAAATAGTCTGTATGATAAGTACAAAATGATGAGAAGTAAAGGAGCTGTAGAGAAGAATATTTTGCATATTATTAAAATTAGGTTGTATTAATATAACTAGGTTATTATGAGTTATAATGTCAAAAGTAGTCTTCAGAGCAACCACCAAGAGAAATAACTTAGAGATGCATAGTAAGAGAAATTAAAAGGAAATTAAAATGAGGCACTATAAAATATCTATTTAACAAATGAAAAAAATGCAATAATGGAGAAATTGAGGAATTTTCAAAGAAGATGTAAGATATATAGAAAAGAAATAGCAAATGACAGATGTCAGCCTTATTAGCAGTAATTACATTAAATTTAAACAAATTAAGCTCTCCAGTTAAAAGGGAGATTGACAAAATGGATTTAAAAAAACGATTCAACTATATTATCTATAAAAGCAATATACTTTTTATTTAATGAGGTTAATAGGTTGGAAGTAAAAGGATAAAAGAAGATATATCATGTGAAGAATAATCAAAAGAGAACTGAGATTACTATAGGAATATCATGCAAAATAAAATTTAAGACAAAAATAGTAGCAAAAAAGAAAAATATTTAATAATTATAAAAAAGTTCAATTACGTGGTATATGTAATATGTAACAAGTATAAACACTTATTCCTCTAGTATAGAGAAATAAGTGGAATAAAGCTAAAGATATGCACAGAGAGAAACCTAAAGCTGCCATATCTGTATTAAATTTTTTCAAAGTAAGCTAAGGAAAAAAGTCAGTCTTTATAGTAGGAAGAAAATAATAAAGATTTCAGTAATTAAATGAAATAAAAATTAAAAAGTAGAGAAAATGAACAAAATCAAAAGTTTTGTGTAAAGATCAACAGTATTAACAAATCACTATATAAACTGAACAAGAAAAAGAGAGAGAAGAATTAAATTACTAAATTAGAAATGAAGAATAGGTCATTCCTACAAAATTTACAAAAACAAAAAGCTTTTGTGAAAACACCATGAGCAATTATATGTTAACAAATCGGCTAACTCAGATGAAATGGGAAAATTCCTAGAAAGACACAAACCAGCAGAACTTTCTCAAGAAAAAACCCAGAAAGTTGAAATAGAATCACAGCCATTGAATTAACAATCAAAAAACTTTTCACCAAGAAAATCTCAGAACCACACTACTGAAGGCATGTAGTCCTAAGGTTTTATTAAATATCAGTACTTTCAAACTTTTCCAAAGATGAGAGGAAGAGGAACCACTTTTGAATTCATTTTATAAGGCCAGTAGTACTACAATATAAAAACCATGAAAACATATTTTTTAAAACTCTCTAAACTAATGTCCCTTATGAATAGAGTTTCATAAATCCTCAGCTAAATACTAGAAAAGTGAATCTAATAACATAAAGGGAATTACACATCATAAACAAGTGAAATTATTCTATGAATACAAGGTTGGTTCAATAAACAAAAATTAACCAGTGTAATAACCCATATTAATAGAAGACAAAACAAAAAGCACATGATCATCCCAATAAAAACTGGAAAGAAAAACCTGACAAAAGTCATCACTGTTTCATGGTTTTTAAAAGCTCAACAAACCAGAAGAAAATGTCTCAATCTAAAAAGGATGTCTAAAATATAATTTTTAAAACTCTACAGTTAACATCACACTAAGTAAATTCAGAAATAAGGTGAAGATGTCTACTGTCATCAATTTTACTTAATATTATATTATACCAAAAATTAAAACTAGCAAAATTAGGCAACAAAAAAGTTTGAAATATCCAGATTGCAAGGAAAGAAATAAAAATCTACATGTGCAGATGGCATGATCATGTGCATAGGAAATAATAAGGAAGTCATAAAAATACTAGAGCTTATAAGTGCACTTGGAAAGGTCACAAGCTGTAAGATCAATATACAAATATCATTTGTATTTCTGCATTCTGGCAATGAACGATCTAAAAATGAACAATCTGAAAAATCAATCAATCGATCAATCAATTCTATTTGCAATAATATTAAAATATTCAGGGATACATTTAACAAAATAAGCATAAAACTTGTTCATTGAAAACTAGAAAATGTGATTGAAAAATTTAAAGAAAACCAAGTAAACAATCAATTATTTAATGTTCACAGATTAAAACACTTGTTATTTTTTAAAAAGGTAATAATTCCCAAATTGATAATTCAATTCTCAGACTGAAATTCTCAAATTCAATGTAAATCTTTTGGAAATCAGAGCTACTTTTTTTTCTGCAGAAATTTTCAGACAACACTGATCAGATATAAAATGCAATCAATAAAAGTGATTATAAAATCATTTATATCTCCAAAAGGGGCAATGACAAATATGGGTGAAAATGTGAAGAAAGGGGAACTCTCATACACTGTTGGTGGGAATGTAAATTAGTACAACCACCAGGGTTAGCAGTTTGGTGATTCCTCAGAAAAATTCAAATACAGCTACCACATGATCCAGCAATCCCAGTCCTGGGTATATACACCAGTGGAAGGAAATCAATATATCCCAAAGAAAGGAAATCAGCATATTGAAGAGATATCTGCATTCTGATGTTTGTTGCTGCATTGTTCACAATAGCTAAGATTGAGGAGAAATAAAAACATCCACCAACAGATGAATGGATGAAGACAATGTGTTACACACACGCAGAAGAGTACTATCCAGCCATAAAAAAAGAATGAGATCTTGTTATTAGCAGCAACTTGGATGGAAGTGGAGATCATTATGTTCAGTGAAATAAGCAAGGACAGAAAGACAAACATTACATGTTCTCACTTATTTGTTGGATGTAAAAATCAAAACAATGGAACTCATGGACATGGAGAGTAGAAAGATAATTACTACATGCTGAGAAGGGTAGTGTGGGGCTGAAGGGGAGCTGATGATAGTTAATGGTTACAATAAATAGTTAGAGAGAACAAGTCCTACCATTTGATAGCATAATAGGGTAACTATCATCAACAATAACTTAATTGTACATTTTAAAAAACTAGTGTAATGGATTGTTTGTAACACAGAGGATAAATGCTTGAGGGGGTAGTACCCCATTCTTCATAATGTGATTATTTCACATTTCATATTTCTATTGAAACATCCTACATACTCCATAAATATATATACTTACTCTGTACCCACAAAAATTTAAAAAATAATTTTTTTTAAATTGCCTGTTGAAGGACATCTTGGGTGTTTCTAGCTTTTGGCTAATATAAATAAAACTATTATGTATAAAAATTTAATTTAAATTAATGAAAGGGACAAAAGTAGTAAAAAAAAATAATTTGAGTACACATTTCTCCAAAGAGGATATACATACAACCAATAAGCACATGAAAATATTCTATCATTAGTCATTAAGAATGAATTAGTCCATTCTCACACTGTTATAAAGATACTGCCTGAGACTGAGTAATTTATAAAAGAAAGAGGTTTAATTGATTCACAGTTCTGCATGGCTGGGAAGGCCTCAGGAAACTTACAATCATGATGGAGGGAAAAGGGGAAGCAAGGAACATCTTACATGGCAGCAGGAGGGTTTGGGGGGAATTGCCATCTATCAGATTTTGTGAACACTCACTCACTATCAGGAGAACAGCATGGGAGAAACTGCCCCCATGATCCAGTCAACTCCTACCAGGTCCCTTCTTTGACACCTGGAAATTACAATTCCAGATGAGATTGAGGTGGGGACACAGAGTCAAACCATATCAAAGCAAAAGCAATAGATGGCTACAACCCGAAAGATAGTTGACAGTAGTATTTACAAAGATGTGGATAAATTGAGTGCTTTATACATCGAAGATAAGGATGTAAAATAATGCAACTGCTTTGGAAAGCAGTTTTGCATTTTCTCAAATAGTTAAATATAGGATTACCTTACCCAATGATTTCACTCCTAGTATACCCCCAAGAGAATTGGAAACATATGTTTATATAACAACCTGTACATGAATGTTCACACCATTATTTTTTATGCTAATAGCATTTTAGTTGGAAACAACTCAAGTATCTATCAGCAAATAAATGGATAAACAAATTGTGCTATATGCATACAATGTAATATTTTTCAGCCATAAAAAGGAGTAAAGCATTTCTATATGTTCCAACATAAACGAACCTTGAAAACATTATACTAACTGGAAGAAGCTAGATACTAAGTGCCACATTACAGTATGATTTTATTTAGAGAAACTGGATAGAATATGCAAACTTATAATTGCCAGGGCCTGTGTGGAAATGGGTAAGTGTGAGTGCCTGCTCATGAATTATACACTTTAAAATCATCAATTTTATAGTATGTTAATTGTGTCTCAAGTTTTTTAAATGCTTAAATAATATAAACTAACAAAAAATATTATCAAGACTATTGTGGTGGCAGTGGCAGGATGTGACACACCTTTCTGCATTACTTCACCATTGAGTAGAAACCCGTGGGACTAGGAGCAATAAAACATGAACAGATGGGGACTGATTTCTCCCCTAAGGTCAGCAACTGTGATGGTGGGCCCCAAGCCATATACATGATAAATAACGAGGGTGAGGGATCCATGATTAATGTGATATCCCTAGGAGGCTTTAAGAAGAGCTAGGAAGCAAAATTTTGACAAGAACTGGGCTGCCTGCTAATTCAAAATGTAAAAAGTTATAGTCTTCTAATTCAGGTGTTAAGAAAACTAAAGCCTAATTTTATAGTAATGCACTTTCAAAGCCAAAGCACTTAGTTTTCAAATTTATTATTTAAAAAATCCACATTGAGCGAAGTCTAGTAGTTATTCTGGGAGAAAATATTTATCTTCATGTTAAGGAATTATAATTCTCTTGCTAATTTAATAAAAGCTTTTCTTAGAGATGGATATTTCACTTTGTAAAATGATTTTTGGCCATTTATTTAGAGCATTATATGTTTTATCTTACAATAAGATAAATTTTAATAGTATAATTCTCAATATGAGTCATTTTTCTAATTTTAAATAAATTCTACCTGATAATTTTATAGAGTTCTTACATCTAATACTTTATTCTAAACTTGTTAAAATGTCATATTACATAAGCTCTCAAATCTTTAGGTATTACAGAGAGTTTGCATGTTTTTCTTAATGTTTTATAGTTTTATCCTCATGTTAAACTACAATGGTATTCAGAAACTTTGCAAAGCTATCTATACTTATAATTTGTATATTCCCTAAAGTCTTTAAATTTTTAAATGAGTCACTCAAAATGTTGAAAGGCGAACATATTTTATTTTTGATTTTTTATTTCAACCATTAAATTTCTTGAGATCAGAATTTGACACTGTGACAGAAACCAGAATTTGGAGAGTTTAAGTCACTAGCATATGTAGAGCAGAACACCAGGAGGACAAAACTGCACTGAAAGGCAGCTTGGAACAAATACAAAATAGTTTCCTCCCTTTCTCCACTGAATACTAAGATATGTAGGAATGGGATACAACTCCCCAAAGATGCACGCGTGCACACACACACACACACACACACACACACACACCATAGAAGAGCAGGCTCACGAAATCCTGTAAGTAAAACAGGATCATCAGTGAGAGTCCTAAGAAAAAACATGCCTTAGTAGTAGGACTAAATTAGCTTCAGAATAAAGCCTCCTCTGTATTTACCATAATAAATAATAAAATGCAAAGCTTGAAATAATCAAGCTGTTGCCAATTTACTCTGCTAATGCAACATGCAATATCTTTTTTAGAAATACAGACTAATTTGACACTTCAGTCCAATAAAAAATTGTCAGGTGTGCAAAAAGGCAGGAAAATACAACAGAGAAACATTAAAAATCTATCAATGGAAATAAAAATTCTATGATTAGCATTATAAATCTTTAAAATATGCACACTCAGAGAAATGAAGAAGAAACATAATAAAGAAGTTAAATGACCATGAATTAAAGGCCTAATCGAACTTAATGAAAATGAAAAATATAATATCTGAAAAAAAAACCACATTGAGACTGAATTACCAACAGATGTAAGAAACAATTGGCTAAGTTAAAGATATCATGTTATACCTATTCATAAATAAGGAAAAAGGACAACAATAAGAAAAATGAATAAAGCCTCAGTGAAATGTAGAATAAGTGGTTTCATATATAAATGATGGGTGTTACAAATGGAAAGGAGAAAGAACCAACATAAATAGTATTATATTTAAAAGTTATTTGTTTTTATAAATAATTCCTCATTAAAATTAATTTTTGAAATTCTAAAAGTGTCAGGTTGGCCTCTGTCATTTAGAGCTATTGAGAAGTGTCAAGTTAATTTTTTTGTTTGTTGGCAGTATACCCTTTGCTCTTGAACAACTGCTAAAGTTAGCAAAAATGATTTTATTATACTTAATATGATATCTACAGTAAGTGAACCAGTAAATACCATGGTGACACAATTGCTTAGAATGGGTTAAAATTTGTTGGCCTTTATTGCAGATTTTAGGAGGTTCAAGGATTAACAACCCTAATTTCAAACCTCCAGCAATACCTCATTACTGCACTTTACCCCAAGTCCCCACATATGATGTTGCTAATGGTGATCTCTTGGGTTTACTTTCATTTATTTCTTGATCAATTGATTTATTTTTCCTCCTTACATGTGATGAGTTACTGGTTGGTCACTTCTCTTCTCACACTAGTTTTGTCTGCAATTTTTATATAGTGTTACAATACCAAGTTGCAGAGGCCACGTACCTTGGTTTCAAAGTTGTTAAAGGATTTGACAATTTCCCAATTTTCCTGTGAAAATTGGGAAAACTCTAGAGAAGTAAATGTGTGGGTACAGAGAATCATATTTTAGAAAAAGTTTGGGGACTTTTAAAAAGAAATTGAGATAAAAAATGTAACATGATTTCTTTTATTTCACTATGTATAGGACCCCACGAGTACATATTTTAAAAAGAATATCTCATTTAATTATGTTGTAATAAGGAAATAAACCCTTGACAATTATGCATTAGATATATTTCAATAGTTTTAGTGGAAGTGACATCAAACAAACTCTGCATTGACTTGAATACACAGTTCTATCAAAATATTTAAACAAGATCTAAATATATGCCTATATGGACAAAACTTAAATTCTGCTTATCTAAAACATAAATATATATAGATTCTTCAAACTCTGTACTAAAATAAAGTCATTCAAATGGAAATTAAAGAAAAAAGTTATTTCTGTATTTTAGTACTTAGAATTTTTCTGATTATTTTGCTAAGAGGGATCTTATAGAAGGCAGATAAAACCTTTAGTTCTAAAGATATTTAAATTGAAGGCACAATTATACTGCTGCAGTTGATTAAGTGAAGCTTCACCTAAAAGGAGTTGTGATTCAATTTTCTTTAATAATTTCTACTAAAAGGACACCAACATTATCTTTTATCCTATATTTTCTTAATTGACAAGGGATAAGAAATTTTTGCTTTTCTTTATTTTGAAATGCCACCTCTGGAGCTATATTTAATTTGAGAGACAGAGGTGAAGAAAATAATTAAGTTGTTTATAGCCAATTTTTTACTAGAAACATATATATATATATGTTACAAAATATAATTGTAGAAGCTAGTTGCTTGTATGTAACAATTCCTTAAATCAGAAGGCATGGAACACAACTATTGTTTGATTTGGTATAATTGTAAAATAAAAGAAGACAAAATTCAATGAGAGAAAAGAGAAAGCAGAAACATTTCAGGAGACAGTAGTAGTTTCACAATAAACAATGAACAAATTTGGAAAGAGTCTGCAGGAGTAACTTGAAAGGCATTTGACAAGTACAGCCCGAATGAGGAGCACGTATAACATCTGGAACAAAAAAAAAAAAGAGAGAGAGAGAGAGAGAGAAAGAGAGAATAATGTTTAGTTGAAAACAACATAAAGAAACTTCAAACCCTGACACCAGCCAAATATCTTTTCCTGGCTGAGAAATAATTGCAAACAGTAGGAAATACTCATTTAGTATTTACTAAACTGTCACAGCTTAAACCTAGTATACATTTCATGCCCTTAAAAAATTTTGAGTCTCCTTTCAAGGTAAATAAAGCACAAAGCAGAGCCATTCACTCCTTTAAAGAGGGTGGAGCATACTAGAACCACAGTCAGTTTTAGCAGTCACAGGTGTGGTATTGAGAAATTGAAGGCAAACCTAGGTCAGCATGTGGGCATCAAGTCATAACAGGCTACAGTTGATGAACTTTCTGTCTTTTTTAAATCTCTTGGTGATTTAACCTAACAATTGTTCATATTTCTGGGACATAGAGAGCTTGGGAAAATAGTGATAAAGGTAAATTTATCTGGTGCCTATGTGTTAATTATACCAGCACTCCTAATTTTCCTTCAGGCATCTGTTTTCTACACTCTGATTTCATGAGATCTTGCTCCAGGATACCTGTTAAATAATAAATTTTTAGCATAAGAGCATTGCTTACTTATATAATATTAGAGAAAGCAAAACTCTTAGATCTCACCTTATGATCACACACCTGAATCTCTGCCAATGATATCAACTTAGATAAGGTACATAATCAGGAAAATTGATCCCAGAGACAAATTTCATTAACCATGACTGTGTGGTGGTGATGCTGGTGGTGAATGCCTAGTGGCGGGAGCCATGAAATCATAGGGAACCTGATATAAGGAAACACCCACAGTCTGGCTTTTCTCTGTTTCTTTTCACCAGATGACCTGGCTTCAAACTCTGAGGCCAGTGGTTCCAGAAACTCCAAAATTATTAACAATCTAATTCTTAGACTTGTACATTCCAAAACTTACTACTCGTTTATTCTTCTAGCAAGCAGAAATATATCTTAACAGAATTAACCATGAACTTTAAATATAATATGTGATATGTATATATTTTAAACATAATAGATTGGAATCCTCCTAGGTTACCAATTTACAAGTATATTCATGGTCATTATATCAGTATTATCTTGGAATTCTTGGAGAAAATATTAAGTATCTACTTGGACAATTTTATTTATTATCTCCATTCATCTTGTGTAAACTAAAGCTCAAAGACTTTAGGTATCTTGCCCAAAGTCACGTGCCTAAGATTTGATGAAATATTATAGAAGGGCTATTTCTGAGAGCAAGATATTTTCAGATTACTTTGTTAATGACATTCTGAAGAATCAGGTTCTGAAAAGCCATGAAAATGGTTGCCAGATAAAATATAGTATTCTCATAAAATTTGAATTTCAGAAAAGGAAAATAATTTGCATAAGTATGCCCCAAATTTTGCCTGAGATATATTTCTACTAAAAATTATTCTTTGTTTGTCTAAATTTCAAACTTACCTTAGGGTATTGTATTTTCATTTACTAAACCTGACAATCCATCCCATGACCCATGCAAATTGCCATAAACTCTGCCTGCGTGTTAGTTGATGTCATGAAAGGCTCTATCAGAGAAATTTGATGACAAATAAGAACACATTGAACAGAAACATCTACTTACTAAAGACTGTGCTGAAACAGAAAATATATGAAAGAATCCTCTACTCTCACAGAGTTTATAATTAAGTTATGTGGAGGAAAATAACCTATTGAAAGTAACAATGAGTGAACCAAGAACATGAGCTGGTAGGTATTGAGAGTTAAGAAGAGAAGAAAATCAAACATCAACTAGCAAGGGAAGATGTCTTAAGGGAGTGGAGAGGATGAATAGTTGGAAAGTGAAACTGTATGAGAAAAGTATTGTAAACTGCTTCTGATTCTTCCACTTTTGAAACACAGGAAATTAATGCCTGTCATCGAATAGTGCAAAGGAAGCCAAATCTCTCTCCCAAGCAGAGACAGAAACATAAGTGTAGTCATCAACAGAGGAATAATGAACAGAAATAAGAAGAGACATTGATGTGAAGGTAAGAAATTTTGAAGAAAGTTGAGCAGTTATTCTCCAAGTTAGGATCTCAGATAGTGGCATCAGTATTACCTAGAGATTTGTTAGAGATGCAAGTCCTCTGCTTCAACTAAAATATGCTGAACCAGAACCCCTGCGGCCCAGGCCCAGCCATCACTATTTTAATAAGTCCTCCTGTGATTCCGATGCGTGGTAACATTTGAGAAACACCGAAATCGACATGTAAAGGCATCTTCTTTTTTCTGTCACAACCTTGAAAAGATATGTCTATACTATATTGGACTAATCTCCAGTATCGAGTACAAAGCTGACAGATATGAAGACAATATCTAGGCATCTAATTTTTCTATGCTTCTTATTTCCCCTTGAAATCATTCAAAATCCCTGTTAAGTGGTAGAACCATGATAATTATGAGATCAAAATTCTTGAGTAGATTCTAATATTAAGAATGCAGTTTTTGTCATAGAATAATACACAGCCTTAAATAACTGAAACTATGTCTTTTGCAGCAACATGAATGCAGCTGGAAGCCATTATTCTACGATAATTAACGTAGGTACGGAAAAACAAATACCTCACATTCTCACTTATAAGTGGTAGCCAAACACTGAGCACACATGAACACAAAGAAGGGAACACTAGACACTAGGGCCCCCATGAGGGGGAAGGGTGGGAGGAGGGCAAGGGTTGAAAACAATACCTACTAGATACTACTATGCTTACTACCTAGGTGATGAAATCATTTATATACCAAACACCAGAAAAATGCAATTCACCTGTGTAACAAATCTGCACATGTACACCTGTGTTTAAAATAAAAGTTGAAAACACAAAAAGAAGCTGGTTTCTTTCTAGAGGCATTAACTTTCACTTTCAAGTATTCAAACTAATCATTTTATTCTTACCACACATACCTACTTTATCTACTGTTATCAAAATAGTAGGATGTTATTTTTTCTGATAAATTTCAGTCTGCTTAATTAAAACATTATGCAAAATGTTTTTAGAAAGTTTCTGTGTGATTGTTGGAAGTTCAAATATAACTTGAGAATAAAATAACTCAAAGGGACATTTGACTGTTAATGTAAAGTTTCAGGGCAGCTGAAGTTGTGGATAATACTAATAGCTAATATTTACTGAGAGACAGCTATGAGTCACATGCTCTTTATTCATAAACAACATATGGAATATTATTATCCTTATTTTTACGTGAGAAAACTGAGATACCCAAAAGTTATATAGTTTTCTTAGGGTCATAAAACTAAGTGTGAAAGACATGTTTACAATGGAGGCAATCTGCCTGCAGAGCCAAACTCTTAGCCATGACAATGGACTACTTGCCAAATGTGAACAAGAGCTCACAAGTCAGAGGTGGAAAACTCTGTAAGATTATTTGATAAATGGAAAAGAATTTATAAAAAGAGATTTTGTACTTAAAGAAAAAACAGTGTTGTGATATAATACAGACAAGAGAATATTAATTGTAATTTGAAAAAATATTGTGCTTCTCTATTTCTTTAAAATCAGTATAAAAAGCCAATTTTTTTAAAGCAAGAAAAAAAAGAAAAAGAGTGATATTCAGGATAGTATAATAACAATAATTAACCTTGTAAAATTTTGAGGCATTCTCACAAATTAATATTTAAACTGCTATAAATTATAGCCATTTATGACAATCTTTCAAAATCAGATTACAAATACATATGTGTGTATATATATACATAAAAAACATATACTCTTTTTTTCTCAGGTTATTTTAAATATAAATTAGACTGTTTTTTGTTTTTGATGAGTTGGCATCATAAATATTGGTTCTGATGTATAAAATTATTATATGGGTTGGAAAACATGAGACACATTTGTCCAGTTATAAGCAGCATCGGGCTCACAATTGGTCATATATATTAGGCATAAGATTGAAGTAGCGTCGTGAGGTGAATCACAGAATGTTGAGATTCTGTGTAAGCTAAAGACCTTGAATTTTATTTGTCATGTAATGAGACATAGAATCGATTATTATTATTTTTAAATCAGAAATTGTATAATGAAGGAAAACTTTCAGGAAGAACAACGTGTAAGAAGGACAAAAACAACAAAAAGTAGACACAGGAATAAAGTGTGAAGTTATTGAAATTTTCTAGGTTAGAGACAATGGAGGTTTAAAATAGAGTGTTTCAAATGGAGTTTAAAAAGTCAGAAATAAGGGGAATTTCAGTATCAGAATCAATACCAGGTGAGAGTGAGAGAAGGGAGAAGTCAGGGATGATTGTAAGACTTTAAGCCTTTACGTGATCAATGAACAGTAGCATCGTTAATAAGAAACACTAAAATAAAAGCTGCACAGCCTCTCTCCACCACTGCAGTTACCACTAAGACAACTGATTCCACTTCTGACAGTGTCAAGATGGGATGTGATTTCTATAATATTTCTTTCAGCTCTAAAAGTCCATAATGTTACAAAATACACATGAAATTAAAAGTAGAAGTGGCATCTTACCAGGTGTGTAATGAATATATAGCATAAGTGTTAGTAACAGGTTGGAAAATACCCCCAAATCAAATCCTAACATGTTTACATAGTATTTATGAAGACACACACACACACACACACACACACACACACACACACACAAAATATGAGATAACTGATGCAACTATTGTTTCATGTCTCTTTCAGCAATTTGAAGACCTCTAATTTGCTGGGAACAATGGTATTGCTTTTATGTTATCTAGCATGAGTAACTGTAAGGTGTAAGTTTAAGCTCTGGGTTATGATCTCCAGAAACTCAGCTGACAGCCATCCTTAAGAACTGAGGAAAAATTCTCCCTCATCGTACCAAAAACCCTTTCTTCTAGCTCCTCAAGAATAGCTTTCATTAACTCTTTCTTTTGCACCTGCATTGGGCAATGTGGTCTTTAAAATCAGTGTGTCAGATAATGAACATAGCTCAGAGAAAAGACTCTGCCCCAAAGTCCAGCTGTACCAAAGAATTGTTCTTTCCTAACCACTCAACCTCTTGCTGCTTAACTTTTTAAACTCACTTCCAAATTTACAAAATAGAGAAAATGATAACTTTGGAGAACACTTACATTTTTCCCTGTGGTATAAAAAGAAATCTCAGGTTATGAGGCTAGATTTCCCTAAGTATACTGCCTAGCACTGTGATTCCATTACCTTTATTTTCTCCCTCTTCAAACAACTCTAAATATTTCAGCCAAAGCAATTTTTCTTTTACTATTTCATTTTGTGGCCCAAGAATGGTCAGTGCTTTCTGATTCCATATGGACAATTTTAAGACTCTTAGCTGGCATTTACTCTCACCCAGCATTTGATCCTACTCAAAGTATGCAACTTTCTCTTATTTTGATTTTGACCCGCTCTCCAGGATGTACTGTTTTCCACCAACACAGGCCATTCTCAGCTGCCTGCATAGTTTTCTGTTTGTTCCTCTCTCTGTCTAGAATGACCCTTTCTTCTTCCTCCTCCCTAAATCCTACAAGTGCTGCTTTAGATTCCCCTCTCCTAAGACTCCTTTTCTGGTCTACAGTGTAGACCAGAACCATCTTCTGGATCTCTGCTGAACATCTAATAAACTTAAATACATTCATACTTAACTCTACCATTTGTTTCACCATCTCAGTTCTATCACTCCCACTAGATTTTTTTTTAATCCAGAATAATAGGTGATACATTATCTTCTTAAGTTAACAACTTTAGTCATTATTTGGCCATGTAATGGAGATATATTCTGATCTATCCATTTTGGGCTTTCTTAAAAGCTCCCATCTTATTTATGGTTATTGAGTACAGGTATTGATCGAATTACCACCTATGCAACATACGACCATTCGACTTTACGACCACAATCGCTAGCCAAGACTGCTCCGCATCTGGCAGCGCAAACGTTGCCCAGCTGGGCGTAGGACAGTGTGGACCAGCTTCCGGCAGCACTACCATCTCCACGTGCACCATTTCAACTGTACATATAGCATACTCAACTTATGACCAAATCGTATTACGACCGGTCCACGGTCCTGACCGTGGTAGTAAGTCGAGCACTAGCTGTACAGTATCATCTACCCAAATGTATCTGTTTCTTTAATGGGTTGATTTAAATGATGGCCATTTTGTTCCTTTTAAACAAATGTTGAGTCACCAATTACATTGTAAGCATTGTAATAAATATAGAGAGTTAAAGATAATGCTACAAAATAAACTACCAGAAAATCTCAGTGGTATACAAAAATAAACATTTATATCTGTATCATAGATGTCTTCACATCATCTCAGGTTTAGCCATCTAGGCTAGGCTCAGCTGTGTTTTGCCCCAATCTCTGAAGTTGTTGTAGGTCTGCTCCAAGTGTTACTTATTATCCTTGGATCATAGCAAGTGCAAGGTGGTGCTTCCAATGGAAAAAGATGGAGAAGAGCACAAAGTCAATCATGCATGCACATTTCAAGTGTTCACTCTTATCTTGTCCATTAATGCTACGATGGTCAACACAGTGACTACGGCCAAGCACCATAGTCAATGACAATGGTATGAGGATGAGTATGTAAATAACTCCCACATGGAATGAATACATTGAAAACAATAATTCAGTCTATTACAAGAAGGTAGACATACAAAATTGACTTCTTATTGGTGGTGCTATCTTGAAGCTTATATTCTCTTTAGGGAAATTGGTAAGTTAAAAAGTGATTACAACTTATAAGTGAAACAAGTAAGATCCGTTTCACACTGGCATAAAGCATACAAAACTCCATTATTTATCTACAAGATGTAGAATAGATATTAGCTCATATTGAGGTCTTGTGGTTATTGAACACACGTTGGACATTCATGGAAAGCAGAGAAGTGGTAAGTAGCCATAATTAGAAAGAAGGTGGTTGAAAGAGTAGAAGAAGCAATCTTAGAAATTTTTTTCACCATATTTCTATGAGTCACTGAAATAGAAGGGAAACGTGCTCTGAATGTCAGCTGGGCATGCAGCAGAAGCCTCTAGCATAGTCTGTAAGATGCTAAACTCCTGGAAGTAACTCATTTGATGTTAGAAATTGTTTAAATTGTATTTTCTCACCCTTATAACTCAATACATAGCTACCACAATAACTGAAATTGTCACATGGCGTACACACACACACCCTCTTTCTCTCTCTCTCTCTCTCTCACACACACACACACACACACACACACACACACACACACACTCACAGAACCTATAGATAGGAGGAGTTCTGAGATGGTCACTGGCAGAACAGCGTTATCAGGAGTATGAAATTAGAACAGCACACTGAGTAAAACTTTTAGAGTTACAAAGGATTTATAAATGGAAAACCCCATTCAGTTGTTGGGTCAGATAATTCTCTGAAAGAAAGGTCCAGGGAAAATGTAGTGCTGAGTGGAAAGCTAAGCCTAATTCAGCTCTTTGTGTCATAAAGGAGGAGTCCTGTCAATCATCTCCTGGTGTTACAGTGAGAATGAAGACGGATCAAACAGAAGAGATTAAGCATAAATTTAAGAAAAATGTGTTAATAATGAAGTCACCCTGTTTGCTATATCCCATGCTTTAATTTACAGATGAGTCTTCTTGACCCACTAATTACCCATTCTGTTCATTAATATAACCCACTAATTACCTATTCCATTCCATAGGAATGTAAATTTGAAATTTCAGTTGTAAGACTCATTCTCTATGATTAATAAAGCAGTAGGCTTCCATAAAGAAACTCAGCATCATGTTCTCAGGAATGGATCATATCTAAATGCAGCCACAGATTCACGTAGAGAATGGCACAATTTCTGGAACCTGGAGCTGGAAAAAAGTAACCCTACTTTGATATTTCATAAGTCAAGGCACAATATAACTTCTGCTCCTTCATTCCATCCCAACACCAGCACCAGATTCCCTACCCATTCACAGCCTCATAGCCCAAATTTCCACTCAAAGTAAGTTTGGGATTAGATGTATTAGAAGCCCATTTATGGTTGAGACCTTGGATTTTTAAGGCCAAGCTTGTTAAGTACAAAAAGATAGAGTGACTTGGCAGAATTAGAAACTTATATATGATTTTACACACACACACACACACACACACACACACACAGAGAGAGAGAGAGAGAGAGAGAGAGAGAGAGAGAGAAAAGAAACAGCCATAACTGAGGGCTGATAAGGCTAAAGGTTTGGACTAAACTACAGCACAGTGTGCAGGGTGGAAATCAAGAGTATTTAATCATAGATAAGAGATACACTTACAAGAGAATCTAATCAGACCTGACAATCCTGCACATTGGAGATGGAGGCAAGCAGTTGGCATTGTGGAATTTGTGAGCAGTTCATAGGCCAATTGCCATCAGAGGCTCCATTCTTCAGAGAAATTTAGATACTATACAGTTTACAAGGACAGAATATCAAGTCTAAGGGGAAAAAAAGTAGTTATAAGAACTATAACATGGACTATAGTTCCAGAAGCAAAGCAAGACTTGCTTATCAGGACTTGGGTATTCACAAGTTAAAGCTAACTGATGAGTAGAAGGTGACAATATTGAAATACTTAGAATTAAATTGGGGAGGACTTAAATACTTTGGCACTGGCCTTAGAAACTGGGCGGAGCTTACTCTGGCAGATAAGAATCTAGAAACATCAACCATAGGTAAAGAAAATAAACAAGATGAATGTTAGTGAACATCCAAAGTATTATAAAACAGAATGGATTTGTGAATAACGCCCCATTGGTTAAATATTAAACTGGTCATGACAAAAATGTCTTCATTCTCCATCCTCTCAGGCAATTCCACATTACATGCCAGTCTAAATGCCGTTTTTCTGCAGAATCTTTATGTCTGGCCAAATTATGGCAAAGTAAATTAATATAATTGATGTAACACTACATCATGGCCCTCATCTAGAAAAATATAAGGATTCACTATAGTTTGGCTTCCCTTTTAAGATAATTCTCCTTGCAAAAGTGAAAATGCATTCCACCAAAAGGAGGTGGTTCAGTTTGCATGCTTATGTAACTTTGTTTTTGGGGATAAAACAAAGGTTTATACCTAGGAAGTTATCAACCTAGAAAAAAGAATTAAACTCAGGAAGTTTATATTACTTCTCTGAGGCAAAAATGCCAGTATCATTAATTCCAAACACATACTTCAAATTTCACAAAATTCCAATATTTGGTGCCCACATTATAATGTTTCACAGTGTTATAAAACTTCCTTAGATGTTTGAGCTTATGAATCCTTAAATGACAATGATGATGATAATGATGATGACAATCATGATAAAATGATACCAGCCACTATTTATTGAAGACCACAAATTACGTAGAACATATGTCTTCCATTTTTACGTATCCCACTGGTAACTGTAATGTAGGTATCATAACTATATTTCATGGATGAAGAAATGTACTCAAACAATTTAGGCAATTTCTTTGAGGTCCCACAGGAAGAATATACAAGTTGCTTTGCAAATTTAGGCCCAAGCCTGTGCTGTGGTGCTTCTATTCTAGGGCATAGAAAGAAGGCATTGTACGCTCAATCAAGAATGTAAAGTTCTATCTTATTTGCCTCTCCCCAATTTATTTCCCACATAGATATTTGAGGATTTATCCACATATGTCCACAGCTCCAATGGAAAACACCTTGACATAATCCTAGAGAAACAGTATGGCTTAGATATATATATATATTAGAGAACATTGCTGGCAGAAATCAGCTAGGAGAAACTCAACTAGTTTCTATCCTTGATGGAACCTCTTAAAACATCTGGAAAGACCACAAAAGCAAAGGGGGCTTGTATCATACAAGAGGTGGAAAACCAGCTTGAAGCTTGAGGTAGTAATAGATGCTAAGGGTCAGATATCAGTTTCCAGATATCCAACATACCCAGTTTACTGTTGAATTAAGCATCATGATAGAAACGGAAAACTCAAACAGTTCTTAAAATAAGTCAATAGCTTGTTAAGAGTGTGAGAGAACTTTGGGAGGCCGAGGCGGGTGGATCACGAGGTCAAGAGATCGAGACCATCCTGGTCAACATGGTGAAACCCCGTCTCTACTAAAACTACAAAACATTAGCTGGGCATGGTGGCGCATGCCTGTAGTCCCAGCTACTCAGGAGGCTGAGGCAGGAGAATTGCCTGAACCCAGGAGGCGGAGGTTGCAGTGAGCCGAGATCACGCCATTGCACTCCAGCCTGGGTAACAAGAGCGAAACTCCGTCTCAAAAAAGAGTGTGAGAGAAATATTATAATCCTTATAACTTCTAATTATTGTTTAAGTGCCCACTTTGGTTACCCCCTGCTGATAGATTGAGGAAATCAAGCTATTGTGACATCCTTCGGCAAGCAGGCAATTAGGGATTTCCATTGTCATTTCACAGAGAAGTCAATAAAATTTCATAGTGATAGAGTGATCTGTTCGAAGTCATATAATTACCAGTGGCAGCAGCACTAAATTCTCATCCTTTTCTTAGTGCAGCAAGCATAGCTATGGACTAAATTGTGTTCCCCAAATTGGGATATGTGGTGATGAGACGTTTGGGAGGAAATTAGACATAAATAAGGTCATGAAGGGGGTGCCCTCATGATGGCATTAGTATCATTATAAGAAGAGGCAAGAAAGAGTGTGCTTTCTCTCTCTCTACTAGGTGAGGACACAGTGAGAAGGTGGCCATCTGAAAGCTCAGGAAGAGAGTCTTCTCCAGTTATTGGTCCACACCTTGATGCTAGACTTCTTAGCTTCCAGAACTATGAGAAAATACGCTTCTGTTCCTTAAGCTACTCAGACTCTAATGATTTTTTTAATAATTTTATTTTTTATAGTAGCTAAAATACACTAAATCAAGGGTCCTTTCCTCCTACTCACCTCTGGCAGTATGAAAACTGAGGGACCCTAAAGAAGGGTTCTGAAGGCAGCATTCTTAATCTCCTCCTGACTTAACATCTGCCATGGTTTGAATGGGGAACCTCCAAAATTCAGGTGTTACCAATGTCATGGTATTAAGAAGCCCCTAAGAGGTGACCTTAAGGGCAGCTTCCTTATGAATGGGACTAAAGCTCCAAAGAAGGAGAATTGAGGTAGCATTTGTTGGGCTTGCCCTTCCAGATTCTGCAATGTGAAGCCACAGTGTTCTTATTTTCTAAAGGATGCAGCATCAGGGCATCATCTTGGAAGCAGCAAGTAGCCCTCACAAGACAAACCAACCTGCTGGCCCCTTGACTTTAGACTTCCTGGACTCCAGAACTATCAGAAAATGTGTTTCTGTTCTTTATAAATAACTCAGTCCCGAGTATTTTGTTATAGCAGCACATACAGACTAAGGACACATCCCTTCTCTTCTTGATCTTTTTCTTTCTCTCTTCTTTCATCTGAATGGGTTTGATTTAACCAACTTTTACTGCCTTTAAGGTTGCAAGATTCTGAAAAGGCTCCTTAAAGTCATTTCCAAAACGAAAAGAGGCATCAATTGTAAAGTTGCGCACCAAGCTTCTCAAAAAGACTACTGCTATTTTTCCTGCAGTATACTTCCTACTCTCTTCTGACAAGTGCCCCAGCCAAACATAGCCAAAAAAGACAGTTATTTCCAAAATTACCCAGAGTGATAACTTTCATTCTTAGCTTTACTTTTGCCAAAGAGACCAGATGTTAGAGTCATTTCAAAACAGAATACATCCCTGGATTAAGAACCATTTGTGTAAAAGTTTATCATTTTTAATTGATCTTCCAGGTGGCTGACTCTGGCTTTTTCACATTCTTTTCGATCTTCCAATGGATGCATGCATAGGCTCAAAGAATGAGAAATATTTTTTTAAAGGTGACGATCAAAGAAGATAAAAAGATGAAGATAGTTAATTTTTCAAACACTAAAAATAAGTGTTAATGAAGAAAAACATGGCAAACTATGAAACCAAAAAAAGCACACACAGTTAAATAAGAATTGGCAAGGCACTGGTTCCTTGAGTTTGGAGAAGTTGTAGGGTGACGATGACTTTTTTTTTCCCAACTAAAAGGCACTACTGTTCAGAGATCCACAGCTACCCAGATATCTGCAGAGCACAGGCAGTGCCATGCAATCATAGATCTAATAGACTTTTGCAAATGGTGAAAAGTAAACCCCAGACCAACTGTTAATAGGTACAATCCATAGACAGACTGTACAGCTCAGGAGCTGTGGATGAGTGCAGAGATTTTTAACATATAGGTACATCAAGTTGTCTTGCTCTTATTATTATAAAAAGACTCTATATTGTTCTTTTTGTCTATAACACTTATATAAATACACGCACAGGAAATAATATGTATATATACATACTATATAATCTAGATATATTGTATAACATTTTATATATATTCCCTATCAACTTTTACAAAATTTCAGATAATATGAACTCTGTCCTTATTATGCACTAGATGCATACAATAAAGAAAAGTTTATTCTTTATATTTAATTTAACATGTATGAATTGACTGCTTAATTCATAAAGTACAAGGCTAGGCACTGTGAGGAAAAGAGCTGAAAAATCCACGGTAGAACTCAGTCAAATAAATGGTGTAATTTATATATATTTCTAAGATAAGATACACTGACTTTCACGTGTAAAAGTTTAGAGTTATTAAAGTATAGCTGTGAGAGGGAGAAAAAAATTACATTGGAGAAATGTGAGAAGGCTTCATAAAAGAGTTGGGCTTTTATTGTGAGCTTGAAAATGATAGAATTATCAATGAAGAGAACAGATTGGACAAAAGGATACCTCTTAGATATATCCTGTGTTTTTTTTTTTATTTACCACATTCAAAAAATATATCTGTACACTTGTTATTCTCTTAGAAATCCCGTTGTTCTGATAAATTAGATTCCTATAACCTGTATCATAATTGTACTGTATTTACTCACAATGTCACTTTGCTATAGATACGTGCGTGTTTCTAAACTGGCATATATTGAAAGACATATAAAGATTTTTAAAAATCAGTGCTGAATTAATTATATATGCTAACTAACTTCTCCATTAATCTGAAAAAGGAAAGCAACTCTGAAGAGCTATGAAGTGGATTATTGAGATGATTGCACAACTGTATACATTTATTTAAGTCACACTTGTAAATTTTTAATGATTATAATGATGATGTAATATCTTCCTGAGATGAAACTGTCTCACATTTTCATATACATGTCTTAGAACTTCATATATTTATAATTCTTAAGCGAGATTCTGAAATATACTTTTTTCTTACTCTCTCATCTTTCTTTCTTTCTTTCTTCTTTCTAAGTGTTATACTCCATAAAGGAATACATTATCCTCCTCTATGGTACCTTATAAAATGTTGAATGTATATGTTTTTATTAAAATCTGTTTGAAGTACAGAACAAAAGATAAGCATGCTGCAAAGAATAATGGTTGACAGAAAAGTTGAAATGTGTTTTTAAAAACTTCTTTTTCTCTAACGCCCCGCATAAAAATTTCTTTTCCAAAGACACTGATTATAAATTTCCACCATTAAAAAGTATTTAAAAATATACTTAGTATCACTTGTCATGGGAAAATCGTTATTTAAAAATCATTCTTACTCAGTTTTTACAAAGCCTGCTTCAAAGAACATCAACATGTACTGAAATATGGCGAAGCAACTATAGGTTTTTTTTCTAACCAAAAATTGGTCAGTCCCAGAAATTGCTTTAAAAATTATTGTCTTCAAAGATTCATTTTGTCCCAGATCTTTAATGAGGCCCATTTAGTTTTCCAATGTCAACCCTTTCTCTTAAGTTCTGGAGATCTGGACTATGACAACACATTACCTAAAATTGTTTGTAAAGAGGATAAAAGCACTAGTCTCTTAAGATGATGATTCTATCCCAGAAAAGAGCAAAATATTTACATCAGTTCCTCATCTTTTCACTCAGTTTTTGTATTTTAGATTTATTAGGTTGGTACAAAAGTAAATGCCAATAAATGTTGCCTATTGTGAGAAAAATATTAGAAATAACCTATATCTATATTCATCTGGAGTTCTCTTATTTGAATGGTGAGCAAAAAGACAGATACATTTAAAATATATCACAGAATATTTGATTTTGTACAAATTCATTGTAATAGATAATCCAGATAAATTTTAAGTTCACTTGTTCTGTTGACCAAAATAGGTCTTTTAAAGATATAGACAGATACATAGATATCCATAGAAATACATAGACATATATATGTACACTCATGTTTCAGTTAAATGGTTTCTATCAAATTTAAAAAAATCTATTTAAAAATAGTGCATATAACATAATTAATTTGTAGGTAACATATTTCCTGACATTTACCTCATCGTTGGTTGTAAAATGCAGGCAGCCTCATTTCCCATTCCTTCACCTATAATTCACTGTTCTGTGGACAAAGTATTTAACCTTGTTTAATTATAGTTTTGTCGTCTGCAAATGGGAATATGTGCATCTTATGTATCCAAAGAGTCCAGTGGCTGGACTTTTTGAGGCTTGAGTTTCCTCTGTTGTGATTCTACAGGGTCAAGTCAGAAATAAGATTTTGATCAACTATGTATCTATTATTCCTTATAGTTCTATTCTGTTGTTATTTTTTATTCAATACATGCCATTTATATTTTCTCATAAAAATATTAGAATATTTTCAACATCAAAAAATCTTCACATCCTTGAAGAAACTTGACAAATAGAAGCTGTTCTAGACTGAAACCAATCACTGCAATACTTTCCAGCCCCAAGTCTAGTATACTTCTCATTTTACCTCCTTCTTCATCCAAAGAAATTGACCTCCCTTCATGTATTTCCTACAGCAGAGATGCTGTCAGATTGAAATAAACATTTGTAGAAAGCTTTGATCTTCTGTAAAGAAAAATTCTTATAAAAGATTATTAGATTCCAAAAGTGCTTTTATGGTTGGATATTTAGGCTTTTTCAAATGCCAAGGACATTTCAGAATTGTAGATTATTAGAGGGATAGAAAGTCTGCCCCTCTTGGATTTTTCTGACTCCCAACACTGGAACTTAATAACCATTCAAAAAAAAAGTGGGAGGGAGGGGATTCTTTAAAAAAGTTTTTTCTATATCCCCAAACTATCTCTTCTAACTGCCATGGTCAGCCCCTACATCTTGGCAGATGTATATACATAATCTTGTTAATGACTTTGAAAGACTGACTACATGAGGCTAAATCAGCTAGATTGTTATTATTTTGCCATTGTGTTACCCTGTATTAAGTGGTCACTTTCTTCCTTAGTGAGTTAAAGAACTAAATAAAGGCTCTTAAATGGACACATCATTTGGTTGACAACCATGGATATTGAAATTATTCTGTTGTCAGCAATTTTGCAAGATTATTTGAATGGAGAATAAGTATCTGGAGAAATTCAACACTGACCTGCTAAACTTAGCCCTCTTTATGAAATCTTTAATTAATTTAATCATTTAATTAACACTAAGTTATGAACATAGGAGTTGCCATCCGAAGACAATAGTTACTATGTCCAACTGTTTTTTTTTTTTTTCCTAGAATTTATTTGCACCTCAGCTTAACAGTATCACTCTTATTGGCCTTCTCCTAACTATTCTTTCTCCTTTCTAATCTTGGCTGTCTTAACTCTAACCACCATTCTGCTGTTAGGGTCACCAAGTCAATTCTCTGTTGAAACACTTCCTTTACTCTGAGTTTTTAGGATAGTGATTTCCAAGGTAGCTGTATCCCCTTCCAACCCAGAAATACACTTGATAAATTATTGATATTTAGGAAGAAAATATTAGAATTTCCACTTATGATTTATCTTATCCTTTAAAATATGTTTTGCTGCTGTAAATGTTTTATACTGTTTCTAATGCACTGGTACAATAATACTTGAATATCACTCATAAATTATATTGAATGTTCATTGTTAAAACAATTTTAGTGATAAAGATACACATTCAAAACTTTTTTAGTCCATTTGCCAAAGAAAAAGCCTCAGCCTGACCTATGATGCTGTGATGTGACCTCCACAACCTCATCCCCTACCAGGCTCAGCCTCCTATACCATACTCTAATTATCCAATTACAAGTAGTTTCTTCTACACATTAAGGCTATTTCTTATTTTTGTACCTTTGCTTATCTTCTCTCTGCCAACAACACACTCCCCTGATTCCTTGGCTCAATTCATTCAATTCAATTATCAGCTCCTCCAGAAAGCTTCCCATAGCTATCTAAGGTCAATTTAAGAGCTGCTTCTCTGTGTTTCCTTAACACACAGGACCTACTCATATTATTGTGACAGTAATTATCAGTGCATATATTTCTTCTTCTTGAGGACAGGGCCCTCACTTATTCATCTGAGTATTCATAGGTAATATTTCATAGTTGCTTAAAACAAATTTGGTGAAGTAATGTTAAAAAATGTGCAGAAGACAATGTGCAGTCTTCAATTTGAAAATCATGCTGTAATTTGTGAGAATGTGCTGGGTCAAGAGTTTTTCGAGGTTAGGTTGAAAGCATTGTTTAGTTATATCAAATATTCATGCTGTTATTTTATTGTATTTGCAACTAACATATACATTTTCACAGTCAGGAAAACATGTGCTGTTTCCCAGTGTGGGCATTCATTCACAGCACTGTTTCCTGGTTGTCTCTTCTAATGCTTGGTATTTCTTCCTATTATACAATAATCCTCAGGTAAGGTTGCAAGCATAAGCAGCAGGATCTAGGGTGGATTTGATTTAACCCAAATCAATTTAAATCAGTTTTAAGCCACAACTTTGATCACTCAGACAAAACCTAGACTCAATTACCAGTTCTCTATGATGTGCCCAACTATTTTCTAATAAAATTTAATGCATGCGCTTCCAGATCCAGACATACTGAATGTTTACTTTAGAAAGTACATAGTCCTATGTACAGATTTAAAGAAATATGCGCGTACACACACACACATAAATATACATATATGTGTGTGTGTGTATATATATATATATATTTTTTTTTTGAGACAGAGTTTCACTCTTGTTGCCCAAGCTGGAGTGAAATGGCATGGTCTGGGCTCATGGCAACCTCTACCTGCCAGGTTCAAGTGACTTTCCTGCCTCAGCCTCACGAGTAGCTGGGATTACAGGCATGCGCCACCACACCCAGCTAACTTTGTATTTTTAGTAGAGACGGGGTTTCTCCATGCTGATCAGGCTGGTCTTGAACTCTTGACCTCAGGTGATCTGCCCACTTCTGTCTCCCAAAGTGCTGGGATTAAGGGCATGAGCCATCACGCCTGGCAAAGAATAATTTTTAAAATTTAAATGCAGTATACTTAGAAAAACAAATTGTATCTGGTTGTTTTGGTTACTGGATCAAACACTGTCATGATAACAGTCTTGCCTCTCTCCTAGTACTTGAAATAAGGCAAATGATCATTATTTCACTCCTTGGTCATCCCCCATTTTACCAAGTGTTTGAGTTGTTTTTTTTTTTTTTTTTTTTTTTTTTTTTTGCTTGTTTTTGTTTTTCTGCTTTCCCACAATAGTAGCCATTTTCTTCCAGGACTAATTGTAACCCCAATATATATTCTTTCCATGTGTTATTCAATCTCTGACAAACAATCGATTATGTAAGGACTGAGTTTTTTCATCTTTATTACTATATGCCTCAAAGTGTTTTCCTCCGTTTTCTTCTTTCAATAGACAAAGGTGTACTTGCTTCCTTCTTTACTTAACAGCTGTATTCACAGTCTCCGTTTGAACCGTTCCTATCTTGCTATCTTCTCCAGAGCCCCTGAGTTATCCACCTACTCTCCACTCTCATACATACACATCCCAAAACGACTGTTTTGGAAGCTTTTAAAGATGCATCTGTTTCTTTTTATTTTTTGGTGAAACAGACTTAAATCAGGTGCCTCTTTTTCTGTCTAAATGAAACACAAACACACCATTTAAAAGGAAACAATTTTATCTATTTAGTTCACATAAATACAGATTAGTTATTACTGCCAAGTCAGCATGAGCAAAGTGCTGACTTGCATGTCCCAAATGTAAGCTTTTGCTGCCTGTTTATCAGTGAATTAGAAAAGAAATATGTTTTCTTATTTTATCCTGCTTAATGTTCCTTCACTTTCCAATTTGTTTAGCATACATTATTTGAAGACAGATGGGTATGGGCTAGAGATAAGTCCTAAACCTGTAAATGGAAAGTCTATTACAAGAAAGTTAAACAACAAATATTCATTTGTATCCTTTATATGCAAGTAACTGTTCCAGCCTTGAGATACATTGTAGATTGCTCCATTGGCCTGAACTATTCACCTTCCTTTTACCCAAAACTTGCACCATGTCATTTTACAGTTCCTTCCAACTCTGCAGGTCAAATGTACTTTGTCAATACTTGTGTTTTTGTGTGCTCATGTGACTTGCTTTGGCCAATGAAATGTTATCAAATATAATAATAAGAAGAAGCATGACAAACACTTTGCTGGGCTTGCTTCCTTCACCTTTGTCATCCCCATGAGAAACCTGAGAACTAGGTAGCCCATTGGTCTATAGTTCCCCACACCAGAAACATGCTTTAAGGAGTATTTCTAAGACACATTATGACTGGGGTAATTTTAGCACCATTAAATTGATGAGATTTTGCTATAAATCTAAAGATAAATTTATTAATCTGAGCTTTTAATATGTAGCTCACATATTCTGTTTTCTGACACACGCTTTCAGTTATAATCATACATTCCTTTCTGGATATTGAGAGTGAATACAGGCTAATTGGGAGAATTTAGCAAGCATTTTTGCAACTAAGATAACTGGAAATATTTTCCACCATTATTATTCTAAATTATTACATTTTAGTGTCAAGGACTTTATCTCCTGAGCAGAGCTGGATAACTTATTTTCCATCCACTTGCAAGCTCCCTCTCGTCTCTCCCTCTCTCTCTTTCTCTATTTATGTATCTCTATACATACATACATAAATGTATATAAAACATATTGAGGATGAACATACATTACTTTGGCTGCACATATGTGTGAGTGTATAGCTAAGCTACTATATGTGCATATTTAATTATGAAGTATACACAGGTTTATAAAGAGGAACTATGTCTTTTGCTGATTATCTTCATCTGTATGTATAGTCATGTGTCATTTAATGACAGGGATGCGTTCTGAGAAGTGTATCATTAGGTGATTTCGTGGTTGCCTGAACATCATAGAGTGTACTTACACAAACCTAGATGGTAGAACCTACTGCATACCTAGGCTACACGCTACTAGCTTATTGCTCCTAGGCTATAAACTTGTACAGCATATCACTGTACCGAATATAATGACATTTATAACACAATGGTAAGTATTTGTCTATCTAAGCAAATCTAATCATAGAAAAGGTACAGTCAAAATATGGTATTATAATCTTATGGGATCAGCATTGGACATGTGGTCTGTCATTGAAAAGTCATTGTGTGGCATGTGACTGTTGATGTTTCTATTTCTATTTTTTTAATTTATCTATTTTGCTATCTCTATTTACCTCCTGATGTGATAAACACTAACTATTTTAACTACTATGGAATAATCTTTCCTTTTTCAAATAATGAATTCACTATTTTATATTTCCTTAATATATAAATTTTGGAAACTTACCATTTTGTGACTCATTTGGTTCCTGTTTTTAGAAACAGCCAAGCTGTGTCTACACTGCTCACTTTGTAAAATAAGCAAACTACTGACAATTTTTTTCAACTATATTTTTCCTCAACCTCTGAACTCCCTTTATCTATATTTTAATGCCAAGGTTAATAGCATTTATGTTCTACTTCATCATGTGATCATATATTCTGTGCTTTGTCTATATGTTGATTCTAAATATTGAGAATCAATGAAGTGTTTGTTTGTTAATTACTATGTATATATGATTTATTATGTAGTTAATACATACACAGTTGGCCTTCTGTACTCGTTGGTTCTACAGCCATGGATTCAGCCAAGCAGGCTGAAGAGTTTTGGAAAAAATGGATGGTTGCATTTATACTGAACATGTACAGACTTTTTTCTTGTAATTATTTCCAAAACAATAGAGTATAGCAAATATTTACATAGCATTTACATTGCATTATGAATTATAAGTAATTAAGATGATTTAAATTATACTGGGTGATATGTACAGCTTATACATAAATACTATACCATTTCTATAAAGGACTTGAGCATCCATGAATTTGGTTATCTGTGAGAGATCCTAGAACCAAATCCTGATGAAAACCAAAGGATGACTTTATTGTTATTATATTACTTTTCCTCACACATCCACTGCTTTTGATTGAGTTTTAAATGGCCTTTTTACTTGCATTGCTTGTATTCAATGATGTGTCAATGTACAAAGTTGATCTGACAAAAAGGACTCACCTAAATGATAAGTCTTGCTGGATATCAAACTTTTTGTAATGATAATAATAACATAAGTGAGAATCAGGTATAGTCAAAACATTCCCTTCTATGTAAATTTTAAAATAGCATATGCCTGTTTTAAAAAATTCTTTTTTTTTTGTATTAAGATGTGATTTGATTTCATAGTAACAGATAAATCTTGAGCAATACAGGCAACAGTGCTCACTAAAGAAGTCATTTCTTCTTTCTATTACTCTTCCCTTTTATGCCCTAACAGCAATTTAATTATGACCCATAAATTTATAATCACAGGTATATCTACAGTAAACACTCTAGTCAAACCAGGTATATCCTGCTAGAAGACTTTACAGGAAAGCAACTTTCAGATATCTTTCTCTGGCCAATGTTATGTACATTGTACAAGTGTGCTTGGTCAAGCTCATTAGCAGGTTGACATGGAAAGTTCTTGGTCATTCTATTCCACCTTCTACAGCAGAGAAGGAGTAACGGTAATGCTGTAAATACTTTTCTTTTCTCATATTATTCTCAAGACGTTTCATTTTCTAAAGACAGTATCAAATCTCTAGACTAGCCTAATTTCCTTTAGGATCAGGAGCTTTCTGTCACCATCTCAAGTAACTGACCAGGAAAGGTAAGAAATGTCCGTATTCTGTGTGTTTGAAATACCTATATTGTATCACATTAGATTGATTTTGGGGGCTGAGTCCAGAATTCTAAGTTCAAAATGATCTTTTCTCAGAATTTCAGAGGTTGTGTTAAGGTATGCCCCAGCATGTGGTACAGTCAACATGATGCATTTATTATTGTTAGACCTTTATGGGACAGCTGTGTGTTTAAGAATGTTTAGGGCCAGGAATTTAGGTGGAAGTGATATGGACAGGTGGCAGGGAAATACTGGGCAGAAGGGGGTGGTTT
Organism: Sapajus apella; assembly: GCF_009761245.1. Classification (NCBI taxonomy): domain Eukaryota; kingdom Metazoa; phylum Chordata; class Mammalia; order Primates; family Cebidae; genus Sapajus; species Sapajus apella. The sequence goes on along the minus strand of NW_022436992.1, from coordinate 6,846,614 downwards.
CCCGCAAAGGACCTATCCACAAGCCTGGATATCCACGGCCCTAAATGAGGATAGGCATTCCTATTTTCACACCCAAAATGTTGCATTTTCGCTTGCCATACCCCCTATACTGTACCCATATAAACCCCAAACCCCAGGCTCTAGAGCAGACAAGCAGGCGAGGACATGAGGAGACAGGCAGACAGACGCAGCAGCAGAGAGAGAAAAAGAAGGAATGTCTGAACAGTGAAAGGAGTTCGCTGGGGGCAGCTGGAGAAGAGTTCGGCCACTGGATGGCCAAAGTCCTGGGGAAGATCATCTTCCCACTCTGTCCCTCTCTTCTGGCTTCCCATCCATCCCACTGAGAGCCACCTCCACCACTCAGGAAAACTCCCAGATTCATCCTCCGAGTCCATGTATGATCCAGTTTTTCCAGGACGCTGGACAAGGGCACAGGACACAGAAAGCTGTCCCACTGGTCCTCTGCCCTTGCAGAAAGGCAGAGGGTCCATTGAGCTGATTAACACCCAAGCCATCTGTGGGTGAAAGAGCTAAATGGGCACACTGTAACTCCCGCCCCTTTGGGCTCCTTTACCTGTTCATCTGCATGCGCCCCCTTCCGTAAGGGGTTTGAGCAGTGCCGGGGCCAAACGGATGAGCCGCACTCCTACTGGGTGTCTTCCAGAGGGATCAGGGAACTCTCCCATTTCGGAAGAGAGGAGGCACGAGTTGATCGCTCCACTCTTCACTGCTTAATTTGTTCAATTTGGTGTACTATGACAAACTGCTGTCACCCATTTGCTAGTTATTTGACAATTTATTTCCAGAGTCATGCCAATTAACCATCATTAATTGAATATGTCACTGGTGTCTCCACTGCACAACAGTAAAACTTCACTGAGAAGACTCACTCTGAGAGTTTAGCAAAAATTGTAGTATTTATTAACCATATTGTAAACCAGAATTTGCTAAATGTTTTACTGTTGTCCTATTTTACCTTCACAATAATTCTGAAGTCAGATTATCCTTACACACACATTTTAACCCAAATTTCAGAAAAGTAAACTGAGCTTTAGAGAGCTTAAATTTTCTATTAGATCACACAGGTAATATGTTGTTGAGGTAGAAATAAGTCCAGAACCACCTTAACTAGATCCTACTCAGCACATTAAATTATTTTCCTTTCAACATGTGGAAGAGAATTCCCAGCTTAATATTTCTTCTAGTCATCAATTTTTTATCAAGAACAAATACTTCTTCAAACATTTGTCCAAATTCCTTGCTTGATTTTTTTTTTCTTTTTGTCCTTGAAAAATCATATCTATGCTTTCTCATCTGTCTAAGGACAGTTGCTCATGATCTATTCCTGGTGGGCAGTGATTTGTCAGATTTTTACTCTAGCCAAATGCAGATGCTCATTTACTCACATCCACACCATAATGTCAGCTTCATAATCAGAAAAGAGTACTTCAGTTATTATTCTTATAAATGTCGACCATCCAAAGATTTTAACCATACTAAGCTAATAGCACTAATCAGAAATGATTCCTGCAAGCATGCTGACCTAAAAATGGAGGAGATGGAAGTAACTATTGTTAAATTCACTCAGACCCAATTATCTGGTGGGATTGGCCTGTGTTCCACAATGCAAAGCTAATTGGAGAGAGGAAATCAGGCAGTGATGACCACACATGTGGATTTCCAGAAGGAGACAGAGAGAACTAATGCTGCAATGAATCACGGAGAATGTTCTACTCTAGCTCTTTTTTTGATGCATGTTTAAAACAAGAACTGGACTTCACAAAACTGAAGCTGTTATTTTCCTCAGTGACGAGTCACTCACTGTAGAGCTACAAAGGTACATGTTCAACTGCCTGCAATGGAGCTCAGGCAGATATGGAATATTGAACCTGGGGGAATGTATTCTCTCCTGGGGTCCACAAGACGGCATGGTTTCAAAGGCAAGAACTTCCCATTGCCATACCTCCACCCACCTCTCCATCCGGGAGACTAGAGGTCTTTAACTCTTAGCTCATGGGAAGATAGACTGCCCAGGTGAATTTCCTATGTCTAAAAAGCCTGGGAAAAGCTATGGGAGGACTCTGGGCCAAACAACAAATCAAAGGTCAGAATCAAAGATCAATCACTCCAGTGGAAGTTTAAAGGAACTCCTTTCATAGGACAGAAAACTTGAATAGGGTAACAATAACTCCCAGGTTAAAAGTCCCCTTCTCTCTCATCTGGGTGGACTTCGTTTCTGGATCCCCTCACAAGATAGCATGAGAGCTTGCTCTATTGCTATTTCTTTCTACTTTTTCTCTTTCTCTGCCTAAATAAATCACTTTCTGCAAAACTCTTTGGGGTCCAATATTTACTTAAATGAGCTCACCGCATGTGGCAGGGTCCTCTCTCCCATTCTTGGGTGAGTGAGGGACCAAGGGCCTGGAAGAACACATATTATCGGAGAGTGACCTGAGCACATCGTCTGCAACTCAGTCACAAACCCAGGAGCAAGCAAAGTCAAAGGTTTGAAAGAAGGGTTAGATTGCACATGGTACGATTCCTGTGAGCAAGTTGTAGACAAAGGTAATAGTAACTCTCATTGTAACAAACTACAAAATTAAAATGTGGAGCATAGTATACAAATTCTACTGTTGATTAAATGTTTTAATTCAGCTTTATGGTAAAAGTGTTTTTATCGCAGGCCTTTGGTTGAATGATGCAAAAAAATATATACAATCCAGGAATATTCCAAGAAAGGAGTAACCTGGGAAAATTCAGTTTATAAAGTCACTGTTTCAGAAACTGAATATACAAAACATTGAATCCCAGTGTCTGGCATAGAGTAAGAGCATAATAAATTTTAGTCTTCTTTGACTGAAACTTCATATTAAATTCCTACTTTTGAAATTCCTATTCCTCATTCATTTTCCTAACTCAGGCAACTAGAGTATAGAAACAATAAAAAATGGGGAGAAAACACCAGATGTCCCTGATAAGTTGCATTATCATGGAATTTCTTCCTCAGTCTTTCCAAATGGGACAGCAAAAGCGAGTAATTCAGATCAGTGAGATAACCTCCCTCCAGTGCTAAAGTATGATGATTAATAATTGTGAGATAATAGGTTAGTAATCATCTCTCTGCCTCAGCTTCCTCAATGCAGGCAGATTCACTCCTGCATAAAAAAATTACTCCAAAATTTAATGGCCTAAAACAACAGATATCATGTTCTTATAGGTCAGAAATGCAAGCATGGTTTCACTGGGTCTTAGGCTTCAAGATCTTTCACAAGGCTGCAGTGAAACTTTAACCAGGTTAGGAACTGCTTTCAATTCATTTATATGATTATTGAAGGGTTCAGTTCCTCCCAGATGATTGGACTGAAAGGGTTCCATAACTTGCTGGCTGTTATTTAAAGGCTGACATCAGCTTCTTGCCTGCAAGCCTCCCAACATTCCTTCCTGCCATTGGGAAGCCTAGGTAGGCAGATCACTTAAGCACCAGACTTTGAACCAGCCTGGTCAATATGGTGAAATCATGTGTCTAAAAAAAAAAAAATTAGCCAGGTGTGATGGCATGCACCTTTAGTCCCAGCCACTTGGGCAGCTGAGGTGGAATCACACCACTGCTCTCTAGCATGGGCAACAGAGTGAGACTCAGTCTCAAACCAAACCAAAAAAAAAAAAAAAAAAAAGAAAGAAAAAGAAAAGGAAGGAAGGGAGGAAGGAGCGACCCTGGAAAGTATTCAGTGCTCCATAAATTCAGTGCTCCATAAATGCTAGCTAGTGCTATTTTTGCTAATAATAATGTGTTCACATAGTGCTTCCTTGTTAACCAATTTAAAAAATTTAAATATCTTACCTGATTTGAGCCTTTTCAACATGTTAGATAAGTTAAACATATATTATTATTTTCTAAATGTGAAAAATGTTAATTAATAGAAAATAATTTTGTACTCTGATATCGGCCCTTAATACACAAAGGAAGAGCTTTCAAGGAAAGAGAAGTGATAAGAAAAACGTGCTATTTAAACATCTTTGGATGCCATGGGCCTGAAACGCCTTATGTTTCAGTTATCCGTAGCTGTGTATCAAATCATTTTATAACAGTGGTATAAATCAAGAACATTTATTAGTTTTTCTTAAAAATCTAAAAGTGAACTTCATCAGGATCTTTTTACTTTGATCGCTGAGGCATTTCTAGTCAGATGCCGCCTGAAATGAACGTTATCATTCCCTTTTTCTGAAACCTGAGCTGGAAAGTATAACATCGGGCATCTTCCTATCTCCCCATTGTATCTTCATGTAGGCTTTTCCTAGAAGATATTTCTTCCTCATGAGAAGTTAGGCTTCTTACAGGGGTATTGAAGGCTCTGAGAATGCTTTTCCTAGATAAATCAGCAAACATTAAATGGCTTTTTCTAAGCTATCGTCAACAGTCACACAACATCACTTCCAATGCAATCTACTCATTGAAACAGTCATAAAGGTCCGACCAAGTTCAAGGAGAGAAAACAGAATTCATTTTTTCGTAGGAGGAATATCAAGTAATTTCAAGTTATATTTCAAAATCGTCACATCATGCTCAATTAGGTTAAGATGCAAATATCAGCAAATCTCATCTTTCTTTCCTCTTGTCTTTTTGTATGCATATGCCTTTTTTTCATATTTCTCTCCATGACATTAATAAATTTGTACATTTTTTAATAGTGATTTTATCCATTTTCATTGGTTTCTCAACTGTTTCTCAACATTTTTCTTGGCTCTAGCTTCAGAATTGTTTAGTCACAGTGAATTTCAGAGAGTTCCCAGCATGAGAGACCATTAACTGAAACCATCATACCTTTGAGTCTCCATGTTTCTCTTTCATCACTTTTAGGCTTACATTTCACTCATCTTGCTTATACTCATTACTCCTCCTTATCTTAAAGATCTAATGCATCAATGAACTGGTGAGAAGTGTTAGCCACATAGCATATGTCATTAAACAGGGACTCACAGATTTATATTCAGAAGACTTTCAAAGCTAAGAAATGAGAGAGAAAAAAGGAAAGCTGCTTTCTGTGGAACTACAAACATTACATTTCCTCTGAACACATCTGACTTCTGTAAATTGCCAGTGTACCCTAAGCAGAACCACGAGAAAATCATTATGTGATACACTATAGTTTTATTATCAAGCTTATTAAAATGGAGTTACAGGACTTTCTTGAGATATTAAAACTTCTGTATACCATAGGTTTCAAATATAACTTCTCTGTCTTAGCACAAGGAAGCAAATTCCAGATGATAATAAAGATTCAGGAAAGCAAGAAAGTTGACAGAATAGAAAGTCTGTTGCTCTTTCAAGTTCCTTCATCTCTACCTCAAACCTGCCTTGCTATGCTGCCTTTGTCTTTAAATAAAAAACAGAACTCCTCTATTAATTTCAGATGATCTCCAAAGCAAGCAAACATATTGACCCTGCCAATGCCCTTCAGCCAAAGATGACTGGAACACACTTATAGTTGAGTAAGTTGGGTATTTTGACTGTTGCAATTAGGAAAAACATATACCATGAGAATTGTGGGAATTCTCAATAGAAGCATGTTAGAAAACACTATTATAGAACTTAGGATTATTTTAGTTAGTTTTGATAAGCATTGGAAAGAAGTGAGGCTTTGTTCTGGCTTAAATACTGTTATGAAGTGTGATTAATTACATAATTATTTATACTAAAAATTCATATATAAAACCAAGAAAAAATAGGTTGAGGTAAAGTTATAATTGATAAAGAAGTAACAGTCACTCATTATTAAGGATGGGGGTGTTTGTGACTTGGAAAATATTCAATTTTGTGCATACATTCAGATATGATTACAAAATAGCCAGATTTTGGCTTAATGACCACCCTTATCATGTGTTGATGTTCTGTAAAATTGGTGAGCACCAAAACACAGTTGATTGTATCAGGCCCAGCTCCCAGATGTCAAGAACCGCTTTATATATTTCTTCCTTATGTAAGTTGCTCAATTTCCCACATCTATAGTTTCTTTCATATAAAATGGGGATATAAGAATAGCATTTCCTTAAAAGAACTGTGGATAAATATATACATATATATTTCTCATTTATACATATATGAATGAGAGTGCACAGATGAACTCATTGAACTAGAGCTCAAGAAATTTCAAAATTGTTCCTTTATCACCTTTCTTTATATTCTTTCTATTGTACATCTCAGTTTTCTAATCATTATATTAGATTAAAAAGACTCTATCATAGTCCTTTTGTTCTTAAAAACATATTTTCCTTTGACTGTTTTTTCCTTTTTATAGACTTTTCTAGATTTTTTTTTTAAATAAAACACTCATACAGAAAAGTACAGAAAACAGAAACGTGAAGGTTAACACCAATGTAAACACATAATCCCCAGTGACACAGAAGTAAATCTAGAATGACCTTGGGTTTGGGGAAGGCTTTTCAGATAGGGTACCAATGGTGAAATCCATATGAGAAAAAAATTGCTAAGATGAACTTGATTAAAATTAAAGATTTATGCCCTATGAAAGACATGTCAAAAGAAAAAGAGATGAGCCACAGGCAGGGTGAAAATATTTGCTAAATATGTAACTGAAAGAGGACTGCTAACCAAAGTATTGAAAGAATTATTAAGACACACAAATAAGAAAACAACTGAATTTTAAGAATGAGCCAAAGACCTTAACATGCACCTTACCAGAAGAATAAAAATATATACAGAAAAAAATTAACCATATGATAAGATTCTTTATATCAGATGTCATCAGGAAAATACAAATTAAACTGCAATGAGATACCACTACATATCTGTTAGAATGGCTAAAATCCAAACCACAAACAACTCCAAATGCTGGAAATCATATTGGAAAACAATTTGGGAGTTCTTATATCATCATTCATACTTCATGACAAATGTATGTACTATTAGTTGAATATAAACTACTATTCTCTCTTATAATGTTTGCATTTTAAGAATTTACTCTTTTTACATTTCTGCTCATGAGATTTTAAGAATCAGTCAGTAAAGAAAAATGACATTTTGGACACAAATAGGTTTCCTTGGCAACCTTAATACCATATGATGCTGATATATGTTGATATTAATTTTGCACAAATGGCAGTTTTTCTGATTGGTGATGAAAAGAGGTCTGTACTGGAAATGAGTAGACTTGACTTTCAAGCCCAGGTCCAACCATACGATCTTGAAGAAGTAATTTTGTCATGCTTGCCCTGTTGTTTGATTGGGATCTGCTAAGAATTAACCTCAAAAAATTTGAGATGCAGGAAGGTAGTGTTATAAAGCACTAGCCCTACTTTCGAAGAGACCTGAGTTAATGGGAGAGACAAGTAAGCGAACTGCCAAAGTAGACAGCTTATGATATGATATGATAAAAGTGCCAAGATTATGCCACAGAAAAACCACAAAAAGACCACTGGCTCATAATTCAAAGAGAATCAAAACTTATTGTGGAAGGTCAACCTTGGAAGACATGGAGGAGCTATCCAGGTGAAGAAGGACGGGAGAGATGCTAGGCAGTGAGAATACAAGCAATAAGAAGACGAACAACAAACAGCAAGTAGCTAGTAATGTGGTTTCATCTGGAAATTAGAGCTGGAAACATGCGGTGGATAAAGAGAAAAACATGCTCATTACATTCATCTTGGGGCCATGAAAGTGACAGGGTACTGTTGGAGAGTAACATCATCAGATAAATAGAAGAGCAACATTAATTTTCAAATTCATGAGATTACTCCAGCTGCAATAAGAATAAAGTGTTGGACAAATCAGAATCAGAACCAAGGACAAAGGAAAAAAAGTAAATGACTTTGTGTAATAATAAGTTTAGGAAAGAAATTTGGCAGTGGCAGATGATTAATATAGTTTCAGGCATGTCAATTTTGAAGTTTCTTGTAGAGTTTTAAAACATATTTCCTGTGTGCATGAATAAATAAATGAGTGAATCAATTAATAAATAAACAGCTGCTTCAAGCTCAGAATTTTGAATCTGAGGTACTGAATAGAATGATGTCAGCATACAGAAAATTCTTGAAGTCAGAAAAATGAATATCATTTAGTGAATGAAGAGAAGAGTATCAAACCTCCCTTACCAGACGTGAACTGTGGTCAAATATATTGAAAACTCCTGTAGCAGTATCCATGGCCCAGATTTGAAGATAGGACTACAGCACCTCAAGTACTGAGCTGTGATACTAACACCGAAGGTTCATTATCCTACAGAATTGTCAGCTGCACCCTACAGCTAATTTCTAAAGCTTTTACAGCTGTGCCCAAGAGACATGGATAAGAAAATTCATTGAAGAAGTTACTTCTAATTTTAAAACATTATAGAAAAAATTTCAATGTCTATCTACAAGACAAAACATAAATAAATATAATACAGTCATCAAAGGATATATTATTCAGTAAAAGGAATACATTAGGATTGCATGTATCAACATAAAAAAATCTCAAAAATAATAATGATGTATGTAAAATATCTTTTAAAGGGCCAATTATGTAAAATTTGAAAACATAGAGAACTATGCTATATATTTTATACGGATAGATTTATATGTAATAATATCATAAAACCTGTATAGAAATATAAACTCCAAAATCTTCATAGAATTTCTTTCTGAAGGGATCAAAAACATGAGGGTTTCCATTGTACTGTAACATTTTAATACATTTTAACTCTTTTGTAAATATTGGTTTCCTAGGTTAAAATGTAAACATTTCATATGGAAAAAAATTACATCATATTGTTTGGCAAGTTTACAAACTTTATAAAAATGTTATCATGCTCAATATATTATTATCCAATTTCCCATATCTGCTAACGGCTATCTTTTTAAGATTTATATAAGTGGGTGTTGCCTTACTATTGCCTGCTATCTTCTCTATAGTTAAAATATTTCATAATTTTTTTTAAGAAAAGGAGTAAAGAAAGAAATACACAATAATCACAAATAATGTGAATCTAGGAAAATTATCTGTGTCATGGTTCTGAGTTTGCTACAGTTCTTTATATTACAGCCTTGGTTTCTGATGTATTAGTCCTGAGAACAGATCAGCAGGGTGACTGTTAATGTATAATCCTACCTCACACCATCTCTCCAATCACTCCTCCCTAGAGCCAAGTGAGTCTAGATCCTCTGGCAGATTTCTGAAGTAGACATGATTTTGCAGTTATTCTTCAGTTCACTGCTTTCACATTAGACCTGGAAAGGCAGTAGCCCTTACAGGAGTCTCTCACTTACTTTAACATATGACTTTCTTTATAACAGAAGGCAGTGTGACATAGTAGTAGCATTCATCAGCAGGGGAAATTAAGTCAGAAAGCCACAGAGTTAATGATATCACCATAAGTATCCCAAGAGCTGGTCCTCTACACTCAAACATAAGTACTAAGAACATGCCTATAATAGAACCAGAAGATAACTTTCATTCAGCTACTTCTTCCTGTGGTTTGGTAGAGATATTCCAGGTGCTGCTCTGTGGTATGCCATAAGAGGTCTTTGAGTTTTTTCTGAGTTACCTCTCATTCCTCCAAGCAGGCCAGTAGTTGGAAGTTATTAGTAGTACTGAGAGTTGTAAGAAAAGATCAGATTTTGAAGTCATGGTTGCTCTGAAACAGATTCGTTAAATGGAAAAGGAAGAAAGTGGGTTGCTTTATTAGGCAGTCGGCTATGGTGAACAGTCACATTGTCAGTAGTTGGTATAAACATTTACATGCAAGTATAAAAGTTAAAGAATTTTTTAAAGTAATATGAGAATGACCTCCAGTTTAATCCATGTTGCTACGTGTAACAGGATTTTATTACTTTTTATGGCTGAAGGTCATTATGTTAAGGGAAATAAGTCACAAAATGACAAATATCACATATCTTATATGTGAGAACTGTAACCTGGATCTCATGGACGTACAGGGTAGATTGATGGTTATGAGAAGCCCAGGAAAGGTAGAAGGGAGGGGAATAAATAGAGGTTGATAAATGAGTACAAAAATACAGTTAGATAGAAGGAATAAGATCTATTGTTTAATAGTACAATAAAGTGACTATTCTTAATAATAATTTATTGTACTACACTTGGTCTTAGCCAAAAGGATAATTTATTGTATATTTTAAAATAGCCAGAAGAGAAAACTTTGAATGTTTCTGACATAAAGAAAAAATAAGTATTTCAGGCAATAAACATCTGAATTACTCTGATTTGATCATTACATATTGTATGCATGTATCAAAATATCATGTGTCCACCAAATATGTATAAGCAACATGTATCAGTACAAAAAGTAATATTTAAATGACAGATCTTATGGCTTGTTTTGGGGGATGGGTTCATTAATTATGTTGATTATAGTAAGCATTGAACAGTACCATCTAAAACTGTAATAGTCATAGATGTATGCACTTGGAGGCAGATAATACTATGGATAATGCTTTTAATTGGCATAAAACCACTCAGCTGGGGTTGATTATGTCCCTCAAGAGACATTTGGTAAACTTGCAATATCTAAAGATATTTTTGGTTGTTACAACTTAGGGGAGGTGCTGTGCTACTGGCATTTTGTGAGTAAGGGCCAGGAATGCTTCTAAACAGACATCTTACAATGTGCAACACAATCTCACACACACACACACACACACACACACACACACACACACACACACAC